>NW_024704764.1:1768759-2050044 GCF_018977255.1 Callorhinchus milii
TCCAGATGAGATGTTAAACCGAAGTATTGTCTATACATAACCATCAGCCATATTCTTATAAAATGGCGGAACAGGTTCAAGGAGCTGAATAACCTACTCCTTTTTCTATGTCTTTGAAACCCTAACCCTACCATGTTCGGGTGGACGTCAAAGTTTCCTTGACACTGTGTGAAAAGATAAATCCTCACCATCACCAGAAGGTTCAACTCATGTTGGGCTGTTTGGCTGAGAATTTACCTGCAAGTCAGTGCGCTTCTCAGCAGTTACTGTGAAGCAGTGAGATGTTTCCATATTCTGTGTTAAACGAAAGGCTTATTATTACTATTATTATGTTCTGCGTAATGCACGTAGTTGTAGATGTTGGGTTGCGGTTGCTGAAGGCTTGGCCACCGATGGTGGGGTGGTTGAGGTGCGGGAGCGAGCAGACGAGGCGAGCAGCGGAGGCAAGCAGGTAGGAAACCATCAGAGAGATGGAGAGGTGCTGGACTGTGGGTTTGTTGTCGTCGTGAAGGGTGAGGAGCTTGAAGTTGATTCATTGGGAATTTGGGAGCCAGCAGAGCCCGGCGAGGCCTGGGTCAGCGACGTACTGAGATTGGAGTTGGGGAGTAGTTTTTGATGATGTAGAGGTTGCGGACAGTGGAACTGGGGAGACGGGCGAGGAATGCGTTTGGGGAAGTTGAGTCGTGTTGGTTGGATGTATTCAGGAATCTTTATTGCTTTAAAAAGTTGACTTTGCAGCACTTGCCTTCGCCTGCCCCAGCGCATCGCCGTGATGCAGATTAGATACAGACAGGAATACTCTGAGCGCACATGTCAGCACGATTCAAAGGTCACACCTCTGTTGTCTTCACCGAATTGATGCTTAACTAACCTCTGTGTGTGGGCTGTTTATTGTGCAGGTAATAGCCCCACCTGACTAAATCACCACGGCATGAAATGCTGCAGAACAGATTAAAGAACCCAGTGGATCTCATTGCTGAGTATGTGTGTGTGATAGAATACATGGGGAGGAGGCAGGCGGGGGGTAGGCAGGCAGGGGGCAGGCACGAGGTAGGCAGGGGTAGGCAGGGGGGTGGTAGGCAGGCAGGGGGCAGGCAGGCAGGGGGTAGGCAGGCAGGGGGCAGCCAGGCAGGGGGTAGCCAGGCAGGGGGCAGGCAGGCAGGGGGTAGGCAGGCAGGGGGTGGCAGGCGGGGGTAGGCAGGCGGGGGTAGCAGGCGGGGGTAGGCAGGCGGGGGGTAGCCAGGCAGGGGGTAGGCAGGGGGGGGTAGGCAGGCGGGGGGTAGCCAGGCAGGGGGAGGCAGGGGGGGGCAGGCAGGCAGGGGGTAGGCAGGAGGGGGTAGGCAGGGGGTAGGCAGGCAGGGGTAGGCAGGCAGGGGGCAGGCGGGGGGTAGGCAGGCAGGGAGGCAGGCAGGGGGCAGGCAGGGGGGGGAGGCAGGCAGGGGGTAGGCAGGGGGTGGGCAGGGGGTGGGCAGGGGTAGGCAGGGGGGGGCAGGTAGGAGGGGGTGGGCAGGGGTAGGCAGGGGGTAGGCAGGGGGGGCAGGTAGGCAGGGGGTGGCAGGGGGTAGGCGGGGGGCAGGTAGGCAGGGGTAGGCAGGGGGTAGGCAGGGGGGTGGGCAGGGGTGGGCAGGGGGTAGGCAGGGGTGGGCAGGGGGTAGGCAGGGGTGGGCAGGGGGTGGGCAGGGTGGGCAGGGGGTAGGCAGGGGTGGCAGGGGCGGTGGGCAGGGGGGGCAGGGTGGGCAGGGGGGCGGGCAGGGGGTAGGCAGGGGGTGGCAGGGGGCGGGCAGGGGGGGTGGGCAGGGGGGCGGGCAGGGGGTGGGCAGGGGGGGCGGGCAGGGGTAGGCAGGGGGTGGGCAGGGGGGGCGGGCAGGGGGTAGCAGGGGGTGGGCAGGGGGGGGGGCAGGGGGCGGTGGGCAGGGGGGCGGGCAGGGGGTGGGCAGGGGGGGCGGCAGGGGTAGGCAGGGTGGGCAGGGGGTGGGCAGGGGTGGGCAGGGGGTGGGCAGGGGGTGGCAGGGGGTGGGCAGGGGTGGGCAGGGGGCAGGTCGTGTCACCAACCTGAGGTAGTATTGGATTGCTGCAGTCGAGCCCGTTCTAAAAACATAAGCCGCTGGAAGTGATGTCGCCGTGAATTAAAGCTCCGGAGTTCGGCCGTTGTTTAGCTCAATGTCGCTTCTTACTGCTGAGCACGAGCGGTGAGATTTATCGTCACAACCAAACAATCATCCATCTTGTCCCCCCCTCTCCCCCCCCCACCCCCCCCCCCGGTGTGCTGGAAGGTGGTTTACGGGTGCGATGGAGCCGGCCTTACTGCGCACGCGAGTGTGGGAGCCCTGAGCGCGAATGAGCTCTGTCCCAGTGCTGGTTGGGGTTTTATGAACCCACTGCATTTGGTGAAGAAATCCATGGTGGAGGGGGAAGGCACGAGGGAGGGAGGGAGGGAGGGAGGAGATGAAGATTGCTTTTCCTTTGGGACCGGGCAGGCCTGTTCCTTGTGAGAACTGAAGGGTGTTTGAAGGGTGTCGTTAATAGGGTGGTGGTGGGAGGTGGGGGGGGGGGGGGGGGGGATCGTATCACCTCCTATTCCACACAGGACAGCGAGTGCGTTGTCCGATTCACTCAGCAGTAGACGCAGAGTGGGATGGCCTGTGATCGACCGTGAGGGCAGTTGGCAGGGAAGGGAGTCGAGAAGGAGTGGACCCCCTGAAACGTTCTTCAGCACCGCCCAGAAACTTGCAACCACGACCGTCAGTCCGCGTGTACGGTGCTTGTGACGTTCTCTGTGCGAAACCAACCCGAGCTCAACTTGTCGCTCCGTAAACGCTCCCGTGCGTCTCACTGTCCACGTCACTCTTATCGGGGCTCAGCCTGGGCTCAGCGCTCAGTTGGTAGCACTTTCGCCTCTCGAGTCGGAAGGTTGTGGGTCCAAGCCCCGCACTGGGACTTTGAAATCGCAGTCCAGGGCGATGCTCCAGTGCAGTGTCGGGGGGCGCTGGGTTGCTGTCGGCGTTATCCTTCTTGTGAGATACACGCCAGGGTCCTGTCTGTGCCTTTTCAAGTGGACGTTAAAGATCCTGAGGCGCTGTACAAAACGAGAAGGGAGTTTTTCTCTCTCTCCCGGTGTCCTGGCTGACAATCCCACCCGATTAAAATCGCTTGTTTACTTCACAGCTGTTCGTGGGATGTTGCTGTATTTGCCTGCATTTGCATAGTTGCTGTATTTGCCTGCAAAGCACACAGTCACTACACTTTGCAGGACATTCTGGGAAAAAGGCAAGCGCTGTATCAAATGCAAGGATTATTATTAGAGCGGAGAGTTTTATATGTAGAACAAGGGATCCGAGGGAGTGAGTTCCAGGCTGGAACCTAATGGGTGAGTTCTGACGTAGGACGACGGATCGTGGGAGGGAGACGCAGACTGAGTGATTTTATAAATAGAGTAATTGATCCTGGGAATGGGTTGAGGCTGGGTCGCTGGCTCTCAATTTTTATTTGGCGTTTAATTCCCGACAGACAATATCGAGCTTTATTTTCGCCAGTTGTGTTTGGGTGAATTTTTTTCTTTCGTTTCTTAGCGACCCGTAAAACGAGAGCGAAACGTGTTTTCGTCTGTGTCTGAGACGGGAGAGTGTCTGAGAGGGTCTGGCTGGTACCCGACCTGCTAGCTTCTCTCATTCGTCTCGCTGCTAATGCAGAGCAAATGCTTCGCACTGCAGTAAAAGCCAGTAAATATTTCACCAAAAGCTCAAGTGAAGTTCCACGCAGGGTTTTTTTTTTTAGACGGAGCGAGATGATGAGTGAATCACTGAGTAGCTTGTTCCCCTCTCTCTCTCTCTCTCTCTCTCTCTCTCTCTCCGTTATTGCTTGCTCTCTACTTGTGCTTTTCTGCCCTCTCCTCTCATCCCCTCTCTCCTTTTTTGGCTTCTTTTCTATCTCATTTCTGCGCTCTTCCTCTCTCCCTTACTTCTCTCTTTCTCTCTTCTCCCTCCGTCCTTTCCATTTCTCTCTCCCATTCTCTCGCACTCTCGCTTTCTCTGGCCGTGCAACGGGAACGTTAGGCTGCTGGTTACGGCGTGAGGGCGTTTTGCTCATCGAGACGAGAGCATTCACGAAAAATAACGGCGTTATTTTAATATCATTTCTAATTGTGTTTGAGAGGAGAGTGAGACCCTGGACAGGGGTGAATTTCGGGCCGGGCAATGTGTAGCTCGCGGGCGGGCGGGCGGGCGGGCGGGCGGACGGGCGAGATCCCTCGGTTTCAGGCTGAGAGTTCACATCAAGAGGGAAGATAGCCTTACCCTGCAGTTGGCTAAGGGCTTCCACTGTAACGGTCTGGAGTCCCGAGACCTCACTGTCATTACTTCTCAGTTACGAAATAATCAGTGCACTTACTGTCGCACTATCCTCCCGTCAGCCTCTCGAACTTTACTCCGAACCCCTGTACCTCGCCACCATCAAATGCCCCCTCCCCTCGCCTCCTCTCTCTCCCTCCTTCTCTCCGCGGGGCGATCTGTGGGGAAAGCCCTTTGAGACGTTTTGCCCGGCGTGAGAGCCGTGCTCTGTACCTGCGAGTGCCTGCGCCTCGTGTCGCTGTTTTCCTTTGGCTGTTGGGTTCACATTCATCTTCGCAGAAGAAACAGAATTTTTTTTAACAAAAAAAAAGGAACCGACTTTTTTTTTTTTTAAAAAAAAGGAACTGACTTTCGGAGTTCCGGGACCAGTCTCTCGCTCACTGACCCTTTGCTCCTTTCGCACGTTTTAGGGACTCGGTGCATTTAGGGACTTGGGGAGTCTGGTAGGGAAAATTTTCCTTGGTTCATCTGCCGTCCGAGTGGCTGTGTGCGCTGTGGCCGGGGACACTGATGGTGGCTTGCTGTTTGCTGTGGGTTTGAATCAGGGCAGTCAGTGGCTGTGGAAGGCGGTCGGGAGGTTTACCCTAGTGCGTGCGCAGATTGATTTGTTCCGAAGCGGAATTTCATCACGTGGTGCTGGAGTTGGCTCGTGACAAGCGAAACATACTTCTCTTCTGTGAAACGAAGTGGCATCGTCCTGCTTGCGCGGACCCAGGGTTTCTGTAAAAACTGCTGCCTTGGCTTTCCATAAAAGCTGCCGTCGGGGAACGCAGCGTCTCAGTCACCAGCGTTTCACAATATGCTGATTGCTGTGTGCATGGCCAGTGCTCAGCGACTTGTTTTCGGCCTGTGAGTACGAGTTAGTAATCGTGTGTGAGTGACTGTGACTGCTTGATAGTGTATGAGTGTAGGTTCTTTAACACTACACAGTTCTCTCCCCAGTTTAACACTCGCTTAATAATAATAATAATAATACTTGCATTTGAAACAGCGCCTTATCACGTCATTGAGACATCTCAAAGCGCGTCGCAGGATTTACTGTAAAGTTTTTTTTTTGACTGTGTATTTTGTACGTGAAACACGGCGGCCGATTGCACACAGCAGTGTCCCCAAAACAGCCACTGAGTGAGTGACCAAATTAATCTGGAGGATTGTTGGCCAGGACACCAGGAGAGAGAAACTTCCTTCTCTTTTCGAGCAGTGCTTTGGGACTTATAATAATAATAATAATAATTATAATAATAATCATCATCATTATCTTTGCATTTGATATAGCGGCGTAAGTAATAACCCGGTTATTAGTTGATTCCGTGTTTCCGTGGGTAATAATCCCTTCAAAAATAAATGATAATAATCCTTGCGTTTGATACAGCACTTTTCAAGTCTTCTAAACGTCTCAAAGCGCTTCACAGAATATATTGTAAAGTGAATTGACTATATTTTGCTTCCAGTATCTGGCTTTTAAACTTGCCAATCGGTGTGGTGTCCTGGGATGAGCACGTTCCACATTTTCTGTGTAAAGAGTGTTTTCTGATTTAATTTCTCACTCTAATGCCCCTTGTTTTGGATCCTGCACAACTGGGAAGAGTTCTCTATTCTATCCAGCTCGATATTTTATGTACAATCCTAACACTCGGCCCTGCCCCTTAATCTCCTCGTATCTGGTGAAAATAATAATCCTTGCATCTGATATAGTGTCTTATCACATCAGAGCATCACAAAACCTTTGAGGGTTTTTTCTATAAAGTGTAGTGACTGTATTTCTTGGCAAACACAGCAGCCAATTTACGCACAGCAATGGACCACAAACAACTGTGAAGCGAGTCACCAATTGTATCTGGGGCATTGTTGGCCAGGACACTGGGGGAAATTCTCTTCTATTTTCCAATAGCGCCATTGGGTCTGTAATATCCCCCGAACGGGGTACACGTGGGGATTGAATTCGCAACCTTCGAGGAGCGAGTGAGCCATCTGAGCCGGGCTGCCACCTTGCAGTTTGCCGTGTAAAGCAGTCAGAGCAAAGAGAGCTTTGGCCTGTGTCCAGCCCGTATGCTCCTCGCACCAATGTGTGATATTTCTATTCCCAATGCTACTCATCCTTGGGGATTCTACGCATCCCATGATAAAAATCCTTTGCTCTTGATATCACAATAATCCTTACAAATGATCACCGCGCTGGGAGGATGTCTCAAAGCACTTCACGATATCGCACTGTAAAATGTGGTGACTGTATTTTGTGGGCAAACGAGGCGGCCAATTTGCGCGCAGTATCGTCCCGCAAACAGCCATGAAGTGATCGATCAATTTATACCATCTGTTGGTTAGTACAGACACCAGGAAGTGTGCCTTTACATGGAGGGCAGCCCGCTGCTGGGACAGGGAGGGCGGTTTGAGGCCAGAGAATGGAGAGACTGGTGCCGTAGAGGCAGGTAGCCACGCCACGCCACGCTAAGCCATCGATTGGGCTTCCAGGAGAGAGACTGGGAGGAGACAAAGGCAAGTGAGGTTGAGCAGGGAAAGAGTTAATGGTCTGGTATCATGTCCCCGGCAATTAGCTGTGTAGCCCTTTGCTATCAGAATGAATCAAAGGCTGTGCTGAGGCGGCTGATTTGTGTCTGACCCGCGCTGTGCTGCACAATAACTGCAGAGAGACCTACGTGGTGAGGCTGTGACACACGGTAAGGTGGAGTGGGGTGAGGGGGGGGCGGTGGGGGGAGAGAGTACCTATTTATGTTATTTATTTCCCTTTTTATCCAGAGGCCTTCGCAGCTACCAGTGTCAGAGGTCATCCTTCCGTCTCTTGAGAAGTCAATCAAATGTGCCTTTAGCGACGAGGATTGTGCTCTCTGAGGTTACACAAAAGGCTGTGTTCAACCTGGACACAGCGCTCACCACAAGCCCCCGAACGAGCCTGGTGTTTCTGGTTTTAAATCTCTCTCCGCAGTCACTGGGGGCCAGGATTCTTCCCACTGGGCTCCTGTCAACCCTACACCCAAAGCCCAAACTGGTAGGGTGGTGTTAAACAGGACGAACAATGGGAAGATTGCCCGACAGGGTTGACAATGGCAAGTTCTGAAGTCTCAGCTGGTTAAATTCCAGCAGTTACACCCCCCCTACCCCCACCAACCCTCCTCTCTGGCCAAACTGTGCCCAATACACACTGAGATTAGGTAAAACGGAGAGAGAGAGGGAGGGAGGGAGAGCGAGAGAGTAAGCACATTCCATTCCAGATAGAGAGATTTTCGTGTGTAGGTGACACTCAAATGTGGAGCTCTGTCTGGTTTGGATACTCTTAATCATGGCGATGGATTTCTGTGTATGCCAGACACCCACCCCCCTCCCCCCCACCACCAAAATATAAAAAAATTAAATCAAACTTGTATTTGATAAAAGTGCCCTAAATGATTGGAACATTTCTAAGTACGTTATAGATCCTGGTCCTCATTTTCAAAGCTCTCTATGGCCTTGTTCCACTCTACCTCTGCGACCTCCTTGCCCCATACCAACCTGCCCTCTCCCTTCGCTCAGCGGGCTCCGGCCTGCTTCACATCCCCCGCCTCGCCCGCTCCACCATTGGCGGTCAGGCCTTCAGGCACTCTGCCCCCACCCTCTGAAACTCCATCCCACAGTCCCTCTGTCTCAACCCCTCCCTTACCTCCTTCAAGACCCATCTCAAGTCCCTCCTCTTCAACCGTGCCCTCGATCACCCTCCTTCCCCCTCTGTCCTCCACCCTCCCCGATCCTGACCCCCAGCTCGGGTCCGAAACACTGATTGTCCAGCGTCTTGGGACGTCCCCCCGACCTGAAAGGCGCTATACAAATGTAATCTTGTTGTATAGGATGTTTGTAGGCAAACAAGACAGCTTTCTTCCCCTCTCTCACGAACGCCCCTCACGCAGGGTAGAGTCCCAAAGCGCTTGACGGTGGCGGAGCACGATGCTGAGGAGAAGTGACCCTAGGCAAGGTTGAGGAGGAAGGTCTTCAGGCGCGACATGAATCAGACTAGTGCAGTCCCACTAAGGTGGATGAGAGAGGAGATGAGTTAACTAACGTTAACTAATCCAACCATTAACATGGAGGGGAAGGTGGGGCTGTGGAAACAATGATGGAATATATACACTGGCGCAGGTTGATTGGGGAGAATGGCCTGTTTGTGAGCTCTCTAGATTCTGTGTTTAAACCCTCCTGGACCGGGCTGTGAAGTGAATGAAGTGAGCTTTTGTGCTGGTTGAACGTGAGTGGTGGGAGACACTGCCCAGGACAAATCCCAACACTAATGTCAGGCCAGAAGGGGGTGGGAAGGGGAAGCTCGATCCCACAACCTCCGGACCTGGAGGTGAGAGTGGCGTTGACTGAGCCAGGCCAGGCTGACACTGAGGATTAGATTTGTTGCCTGACCAGCGGAGAAAAAAAAAAACAGCATTAAAATACTTGGGGTAAAGATAGTGAGCCGTAGAACACTGGGAATGTGAAACGTAGAGCATCACCATGGCTCAGTGAGTAGCAATCTCGCCTGGAGTGAGTCAGAGGTTGTGAGTTAGTGTCCCACGTCACAGCTCACAGTTGCCGGAGATGCCGACCTTTGGCTGAGACATTAAACCAAGGTCCTGTCTATGCCCGACTCAGGTGGACGTTAAATATCCCACTATTCGAAAAGTGAAGGGAGTTTCTCCCAGTGTCTTGGGTGACAGTGGATTTTGTTGGGGGTTGGGGGGGGAGGCAGTGGGGTGTCCCCGATAAGCCTAGGAGAGGGGATGAGGTATTTATTGATGCTTGATGTACTCAGAATGGGGCGGTGGGGGTGGGGGTTAATTCACTTGAGTGCTCAGTTGGGATGCGAAAGCTTCCAAACCAGCCCGTGGTCCCTTGTCACCTCTCCCACGGGATGGAGTCTGACCCCAGACTCCCGCTCACTCCCTAAATGCTTTCACGCGAGAGAGACCTGGGTTTGATTCCCGGGCGGGCGGGACGAAACGCTAGGCAAGTTCCTTCCTCCGCACGCCCCTGCTTACCCAGCAGTAAATAGGAACCCGGTTGTTAAGTCGATTGGCGGATGGCTCTTCCGGGGGGGGGGGGTAATAATAATCCATTCAAAAAGAAATAATAATAACAATTTGGTCGCTCAATCCACTACGGTTTGTGGAACACCGCTGTGCGCAATTGTCTAGCGCGGTTTCGTCCGCAAGATACACAAGTCAATTCGCTTTCCAGTACGTTCTGAGAAGCACTTTGAGACATCACAAAGGTGTGATTAGGCGCTCTATCAAATGCAAGGATTGTCGTTATAACATTCCTCCTCGGCCAGGATCTTATCTCTGTAAATCCCTTTTTTTTAAAAAAAAACCAATTTACAGGCTTTTGCTGCGATTGCGGGTTTGTGGCCGAGAATTCCACATCTCCCCCTCCCTCCCTCCCTCCCTCCCTCCCTCTCCCTCCCTCCGTCCCTCTGTGGGGAGCAATGCTCTGAAACCTGCCCTTTCATTCCTTTTGCAAAGGAATTACATTTGTCAGACTTAAAGCCTCCTCCTTTCTGGGTTTGGTGGGATCGAGGTCAGCCCCAAAGGTCAATGCTAACACAGCAGCTGCTTTCTCCGAAGGCCCTTTCGGCGATGCTGCTTCCCAGCTTGGCTGTCTGCGGGAAGTTGCTGAGCGTAAATCGGCCGCCACATTTCGCCCACAGAATACACAGTCGCCGCGCTTAAAGAATTATATAGTGCGTAACTCATCGCCTCATTCCTCGCCAGGCTCCACTGGCTCCCCGTCTCCAAAAGGATTTATTTCAAGATCCTTGCACTCAAATGCAAACCTCTTCACGCCCTAGCAATTTCCTATCTCTCTCTCTCTCTCTCTCTGATCTGCTCATACTCACTCCTCTGCCCACCCCCCCACACCCGCCTGCCTGTGCCCCCCCCCCCCAACCCCCTTTTGTTCAACTAACGCAGACCTGCTGTGCATCCCCCACCCTGTTGTCCGCACCACCATCAGTGACCAAGCCTTTAGCCGCTATGACCCTCACCTCTGGAACGACTTGCCTCTGTCCCTCCCACCGCGCCCCCCTCCTTAAATCCTACTCCTCTACCCTACGGTTTGCTGTACTTTGTATTATTTAATATTTTACATTCTCTACTTCATTCTTCATATATACTTCTATATTCTTCGTTCCTCGTCACTTCCCAGGCACTCTCTGTATCAGTCTTGTAATGAAAGTCAGTGTTGGGTATGCCTTGTGCGACCCTATAATGTATTCAAACTATAGAGACAATCCACTTTATAGTATATTCTTTGAAGCGCTTTGAGACATCTCGAAGACGTGATAAGGTGCTATATCAAATGCAAAGATTATTATTATGTCCTGTGGACATATACTCGGACGATACATAACATGACCAGGAACCTGAGTGGGCTTTGCCCTCCCTAACCCTGGTAAGGTCCAGGTGGGTGGGGGTTAGATCAATTTAATCTCTCCACGCAGCCCCGGCTGAGACCATCAACTCAGCTCGAACCGAGATTTGAACCAGGGAGACCGTGCTCCGAGGGCTTACTTGCTTAATCCCATTCAGTATCACACATCTCAGTGCAAGATCCCTTTAGGCTGGAGAGCCCCAGCTCATCCCATCGTTCCTCATGGCTCATCCCTCTAACACCAGGGATCAGGGAGCTCAAGGGCCAGCAGATTGTGGATTGTCTGTTGAAAGACACGAGCCACGTGGCCTCCTCATGTCCCCTGTGCGCGAGTGGTGCGCGAGTGGTTCGCGCATACATAGGCGTACGAGTAAGTGCGTGAGTGGATGGGCGCGTATCGCTCCTCACCCGCACTGACACCCTGAACCTAAACAGCCCCAAAAGGTTGGGTGCATTTATGCAGCATCTTCAGGAAAAGAGAAATATCTCGGAAGCGTTTGTATAGAATGAGATCAATTGGAAGTGAAGTGAAAGTTGTTACGGAAGGTGAACGCGGAAGCTGCTGTGCTCCGGCGACATCCCATAAATAATAGCGAGGGGAGTAGCCAGCGAGCTCCCTCGGCCTCCAACCCCCCTACTGACTGCTCGCTTGTTACACTCGGAGCCTCAGGAAACCAGTTCCTCAGTTTGTGCGAAACACAACACAGGACCTCTCTGGTGCTTTTGGCTTGTGGTTTATACAAACCGAATTGAGCTTCCGTCTAACCCTCGCTGTAGTTACTGCTCACAGAGAGAGAACACGCTAACTCTCTTCCCCCTCCCCCCCCTTACCACCACCACACACGCACACACACACGCACACACACACACACGCATATATACATACACAGGGAGACCTTAAAAAGTCATGGTACTTTTGCAACGTCTTAAAGAAATGATTTTGTTTCAGATAATAGGGCAGTTATCACAACTTTTTGGTCACTGTGTGTATGTACGTGCGTATATAATACATATATATAATGGGGTCCAGGGCATCTGACCACAAAAACAAGTTGTAAACGATTTTGCTCCTCCTTGTGTTGTAAGAACAGCTGGAATCAGGACTTATGTTGGTCGGTAACTGGAGGCCGTCAATTTCTGATAGTTAAATTGCAATTTAGGATAGTCAAGCACTCCGGGACGCAACCCCACGTGAAGGGCGATATATAAATGCAAGTTGCTGTTGTGGTTAGCGAACGGGGAAATGGGGAGGTTAGGAGCGTTGCTTTTCATGGGAGTGGTTAGGGTCTGGAATGCCCTGGCAACGCTGGTTGAGGCAGAATTCATATTCGCTTGCAAAAGGGAACGAGATAAATACCTAAAAGGAAGGCAACTCTAGGGATATGGAGAGAGGGAGAGAGAGGGAGAGAGAGAGAGAGAGATAGTGTGAGGGGCGCTATATAAATGCAAGTTGTTGTTGATCTGGGGAAAGGGCAGGGAAAAGGATTGCTAATGGATGGGCTGAATGGCCGCCTTCAGTGCTGTAAATTTCTATGGCTCGATATTCGATACGAAATCCACGTCGGCTTTTATTCCCCGGTTCCTGAAGGCCTGACTCCGAGGGTAGAGCGCCTGACGGCCGCGGGGGATTTCTATAATGAGTCGTTTCCCCCACCTCACACCGAGGAGGGTCTGCAATGGAAGGGGGAAGGGGGTGAGGTTGGTGGGGTGGGGGGGGGGGAAGAAGCATTAGCTGGGCCTTTACGGAGTGACTTTGGTTACAGTCTGGGGAAGGTGACCACAAGAGTACAAAGACCAGACGGTGTATAGTGGGGGCGGGGAGGGAGCGAGGGAGCGAGGGAGGGAGGGAGGGAGGGAGGAGGGAAAGGATGCTGCAGCCTGACATGTTCGCTGGCTGACAGCTCTGCTCCTGAGGGTAGGTCTCTCTCTCTCTCTCTCTCTTTGTTCCTCTGGTGTTTGCTCTTGGGTCACATCCTGCGTTGCCTGGCGGCGGCTTATAATTCCCGATGTGCGCGTGTACTGAGCACTTTGATACCCCCCCCCCCCCATCCCCACCCCCCACCCCCGTTTCCCCCTGGTGAAAGGCACTGTGCGAGTCGTGTCTTGTGTGTGCGTGTGCGCGTGTTGTGTGAGAGAGATGTGTGTGTGTGTGTGTGTGTTTATGTGTGCGTATATGTGTTGTGCCCGGTGCCTCTGTGTGGGAGACCACTGACCCAGAATGACTGAGAGAAGCCACCGCACAGCTCCCGGCAGCCCGAGCACTCTGTGCGCTAAAATATTAAACGTCCTCCCCGTCCCCCTCCCCTTCCCCCAGCCACTGCAGCTCAGGCCTCAGTTAACCCATCAAAAGCCAGTTCAATGGTTCCTTTGAAAAGCCCCTTCTCCCCCTTCCCGCGCTGTCACTTTTGGAGTGTCATAATAGTAATAATTTCTCCATTTGGTGTGAATAATATAATAATCCCTGCGTTTGATACAGCACCTTATCACATCTTCGAGGGGTCGCAAAGCGCTTCACAGAATATACTGCAACACGAATTGACTGTGTACGTTGTGAGCGAAACGCAGCGGCCACTTGCGGACAGCAGCGTCCCGCAAACAGCCGTGGATCGAACAACCAAATGATTAATTTATTTCGAAGGGATTATTGCCCCCGGAGAAGCGATCCGCCAATCGACTAATAATCGGGTTCCGACTCGCTGTTAGGTAAACAAAGGCGTGTGGAGTAAGGAAACTTGCCCGACATTTCGCTCCGCCCAGGGAATCAATCCCGGGTCCGCTCGCTTGTGAGGCGAGTGCTCTAACCACTAAGGTACAGGACCTGCCATGTGGAAAGGCGTGGGGGGAGTGACCAATTCTTTATTCGAGGGATTGTTGGCCGGGACACCGGAAGAGAGAAATGTCCTTCTCTTTTCCAACAGTGCCGTGGGATCTTTAATGTTCAACTGAACAGGCAGATGGGACCTTCGTTTTAACGTCTCATCTGAAGGACGGGACCTCCAGCAATGCACAACACCCTCAGCAGTGCATTATTGGAGTGTTAGCTTAGACCCTTGTGAGTTGGAAGTCCTGACGTGGGATTTGAACCCACAGCCTTCTGACTCAGAGGTCAGACTGTTTTGTGGGCAGATGTAGCAGCCAAAACGCACACGGTAACATTCCACAAAACAGCCACGAGTGACCATTTTTTATTTGGGGGATTTGTTTGTTTAATATGATTCCCTCCCCCCCCCCCCCCCTCTCTGTAAATCAGTGAAGAGGCACGAGGGCAGAGCATTGGGATGAAAAGATCAGGAAAGTTCGAATAACCTGGTGGGACAGGCGAGGTGTCCTGAATGGGCTCCTGTTCCTGTTCACGTACGTTCTTAATACAGTCGGGGGTTTATAATTCTAATAATAGAATTTGATATCCTTCCTTATCGCTGATGTATCAAAAGTGTGTGTGAGAGAGTATGTATGTGTGTGTGTGTGTGTGTGAGAGAGAGTCTGCGACAAAGAGTCTGTGTGTGAGAGTGTATGTGTTTGAGACACTGAGTGTGTGTGAGAGAGACTGCGTGTGAGTGACACTGTGATTGTTTTGCTGTCCGAGTTTCTGACCTCTGTCCTGACGATTGCTGCGTGTTTTGCAGGAAGCCCAGACTGACCAGGACACAAAGTGCCTTCACACCGGTGTCATTGGCTCCTCCCTTCACAGGTAAACTACGCTAAATGTATTCTCGTCTGACATTGGGGGGACCTGATTGAATGCCGCCCAGTGATGTGTGTGGGGACGGGGGGAGGGTGGAAACGCAGTCGTACGAGACGGAAGAGTCTCTCTGCCGTCTCGCTCCCTCCTTTGCCTCCTTCAAGACCCGTCTCGAGACTCTCCTCTTCGACCGTGCCTTCCCCCTGTCCTCCGCCCTCCCCGATCCCGACCCCCAGCTCGGGTCCGAAACACTGATTGTCCAGGGCCTTGGGCGGTCCTCCCGACGTGAAAGGCGCTGTACAAATGTCATTTTGTTGTTGGTGGTGGTGGTGGTGAGGGAGTGCGAGGGTGTTGACAAACAGATTATATTTGTACAGCGCCTTTCACGTTGGGAGGACGTCCCGAGGCGCTGGAGGAGACGAGCGAAGTCTGGGACTGGCCTGAGCGGAGCTGACAGTGAGGGTCCGGGCACTCCACTGACCCAGACGATGCCAGGGGCTGGGTGGGGCCGGTTGGAATCCATTCGGTAACTGACCTGTGTCTCTCTCGCTCTCACCAACAGGAGAGACCGTGTCCCTCGTGGATCTGGACATTTCCCGGCGAGGACCCCCCTCATCTCATCCGCCCACTCCCCCTCCCCCTCCCCGCAGGAGCCTGAGTCTGCTAGGTACAGCGTACTGAGCGTCTCACACAGAGAGAGACCTGTGTGTGTGTGTTTCTGTGTGTCTCTCCTTCTGTGTGTGTCTGTGTGTGTGTGTCTGTCTCTCTCTTTGTCTCTCTATGTTTGTGTTGTGTGTGTGTGTGTGTCTGTCTCGTCTCTCTGTGTTTGTGTGTGTGTGTGTGTCTCGCTCTTTCTGCATGTGTGTGTGTGTGTATATCTTTCTCTATCTGTCTTTCTGTCTGTCTTTATCTCTCTCGCTCTGTGTGTGTTATTGTGTGTGTGTGTGTCTCTCTCGCTCTGTGTGTGTTATTGTGTGTGTGTGTGTCTCTCTCGCTCTGTGTGTGTGTGTGTGTGCGCGCATGTCACCATGTGACTTTGTCTCTTACTTTGTGTTTCTCTCTCCTAGGATGTGTTTGTGTTTTTCTTCTCCCCCCCCCCTCTCTCTCTCTTTCTCTCCTCCCACTCATTTTCTCCTCCTCTATTTCCTTCGCTCTCTCTGACTCCATCTCTCCCGACGTGTGCGCGGAGGTGGCGAGTGGGTGGGGGGGGGTTTCTTTTGCTGTTTAACATCCATGCACATCTCAGCCTCCTTTCCTGTACCTTTGTCTATTTCTCTTTTTTGTATTTAAAAAAACCTCTTTTTATTTTGTTTTGATTTTCTCTTCTTTTAATCTCCTCACGTCCTCCTTGACTTGCTCCTATCTCTACCCACAGTAGAGAGCCATGACCTGCTGCTGATTTACCTGGTCTCCAGAGCAGTACAATTTTGTTTTGGTCAGCCTGGTGTCTTGACCCATCAACATGCTTGAGAGTCACCAAACCAAACTGAGAATTCCCTGGATCCCGCTTGCACATGGAAATCCCAGAGATAGATTGTTGGAATGGAATGCGCTCTCTCTCCCTGGAGGGACACATCCTGCTTACCAAATCCCGGAGAGCATTAGACTCAGGTTGGCAAGAGCCAAAGCGTCGGGGATCTCATAGTGTGCGCTGGAGTCTAATCAGCTAAAAACCGTGTAGCTTGCAATTGATATCGCTGTCTGGCCAGCTTTCACACTGCCTGTCCACCTAGGACCAGCCAAGAGACCACACACCTTCCCCCCCCACCCCCCAGGAAGATAGTCACTAGTCGAGAGCAACACGAGGAGGCGAGTGTAACAGTAAGCCACGAGCAGCTCAAATCCCAGGCCAGGCTCGCTGGGTCTCGCCATCAGCTTATTCCACACACAGTGGCTGAGAGACAAAGACAAAGACAGCTGAGATCCTATCCCTCGGGGGAAGGGGGAGGAGTGGACATAAACCAGGGCTGTAATCAAGCCCCATTGATGGCACGTTGCCAACAAGCCCGGCTGGTCCAGGGCGGTCACTGTGCTGGTTTATTGCCCGTCTATTGCCACTGATCCTGTGCTCCGTTCTTGTTACAGATGACATTGGCGGGCTGCAGCCAGTGAATGCAGTGGGCGCCAGCTTACAGTCGCTGCCCCTGCCTCCTCCTCCCCCGCCCCACACCTCCATCCAGCACAGCCTCAGTTTAAACGGTAAGCCCAGTGCCCGCACCAAGGTCCCGTCTGCCTATTCAGGTGGATGTTAAATTTCCCACGGCACTGTTCGAAAAGAGAGGGGAGTTTCTTTCCCTCGGTGTCCTGGCCAATATTTCACCCCCTCCCTCCGCCCCCCCACCCCCCCCAGCCCCCCGCCATCCAATAAATAAAATTGGTCACTCACTCCATGGCTGTTTATGGGACCTGCTGTGCGAACTGGCTGCTGTGTTTCCCCTGGAAAATCCACAGTCAATTCACTTTACAGTATATTCTGTGAAGAGCTTTGAGACGCCTCAATGACGTGATCAGGCGCTATATCAAATGCAAGGATTATTATTATTGGAGAAATAAAACTGTTCGGGTGTCAGCCTGGCTCAGTCAGTAGCGCTCTCGCCCTCTGAATCAAGTTTGTGGGTCAAGCCCCACATCAGCGCTTTCAACCCTCAGCAATGCATTGTCTGAGGCGTTAACCTTCGGGTGAGACATTAAACCGAGGTGCTGTCTGTGCCCTGTTCAGGTGGACGTTAAAAGATCCTGCAGCCCCTATTCAAAAAGGGAACGGAGTTTTTCTGGGTGTTTCTGGCTTTGCTGATCATCAATACCCCCCCATATCCCGGGGAGGCTACAAGTTCAATATTGTCTGACGCTCGTGCGATGGAATCTACACGTGACAACAGGGCAGGTCCTGTATGTACTGAGGTTTAACCCTCGTGCGTTGATGGTGACGTTGATGTGGCTTCCTTCTCCTTCTCTCTGCAGACACGTTGCTGCAGAACGCTGTGCCCCAGAGCAGAGAGATGGCTGTGCAACCCCAGCACTGCCCCCTGAGCAGGCGAGACCCCAACACCTTCGCAGCCAGCCTGCGAGAGCTCGAGAAGGTGGGAGCCTTGCACACGCGCTCCGTCTCCTCGAACACACACCACAACCGGCCCCCGTTGGCCCCAGATACACAATCACCACACTTTACAGGAACTATATGATGCGCTTTGAGAAGCAAGAATCATAGAGTCATGGAGTTAAGTTACATATCAGCCAAGATATTATAGAATGGCGGAACAGGCTCGAGGGGCTGAATGGCCTACTTCTCTTTCTGTGTTTCGGTCCATCATCCGATGTAGGCGCTATATTAAACAGTGACAATGCAGTGCTCCAGCTCTTTATTGGAGCATCAGCCTAGACTGTAAGCTCACCGTCCTCACAGGAGGTTTGAACCCATAAAAGCAAGGGATTATTTTACTAATCTTCCTTTATACGGCGTTTTCAGCTACCAATTACTCAGTGACAATTACTTTACAGTATATCCTGTGAAGCGCTTTGAGACGTCTCGATGACGTGATAAGGCGCTGTATCAAGTGTGAGGTTGATTATTGTCCCGGCAACAATCATATCGGGGCACTGTGTATACTCCTGTGTAACTCTGTGATGTTCTTGACGATCCTGTTCTCTCTCTCTCTCTCTCTCTCTCGTCTCTCCCCCCGGCAGTGCGGCTGGTATTGGGGGCCCATGAACTGGGACGACGCGGAAATGAAGCTGAAAGGGAAGCCGGACGGTTCATTTCTGGTGCGGGACAGCTCAGACCCTCGCTATATCCTGAGCCTCAGCTTTCGCTCGCAGGGGATCACACACCACACCAGGATGGAGCATTACCGAGGTGAGGCCAGGCCGCCTTTCTGGCTGTTTGTGGCGAGCAATCGCACCCTGTTTTAATGCCGGTTGGGATTGTACGTACAGATTTCTGCCGCAGCAATATCTGAATCTTTCTATCACCTTGTACGAGAAAACGTCTGGCAAGCCCCCTTGTAGCTCTTTTCTGTCACATTTTTGTTGGCTAAAGCGGCAGCTATTATACTGTGCACAGCACGGGCCCACAAACAATGTGGAGGTGATGACCAAATTAATCTGTTGGCCCCACGACACTGGGAGAAGCTCCAATCTCCCATCGCGCCTCAGGATCTTAAAGTCCACCCAAACAGTCCACTCTAACTTCTCAGCCGAAGGCCAGCACCACCGTCAGTGCAGCTTTCCTCCAGTCGTGTCCTCCAGTCGTCTCGACTGTGAGCTCCAAGTCCCTGATGTGGGGCCTTGAATACACAAACTTCTGACCCAGAGACGAGACTGCGAATGACAGACAAATTGTTGAGCTCGAGAGAGAGAGAGAGAGAGAGAGAGAGAGAGAGAGTTTAAGGGAAATCCTTTTTAGTTACTTGAATTAGTTTCTTCCTGAACACAGTTTGAAGCAAGCAGTCAGTCTGCCCGATGTTGATGTTGACGTGTGTTTGTGTGGGAGGAGGCCTTTGAAGCATAGTTGTTCTCTGTTGTAACTGGCCTACAGGCTGTGGGTTGGAAGTTTCCGAGCCTGCGTGGTTAACGCGGTTACTTGTTTTCAAACCTTCTCTCAGTCGCCTTTGTGTCATAGCCTCTTGAGTTTGGCTCCGAAGAGGGAGTTATGCAAGTTGGGTGTGTCCCTCCAGGCAGAGAGGAACGTCCAGAGGGGTGGTGTGCATATTTTGTAAAGTTCAGCCTAGTTTGGATTCTCTTGAGCACGAAGATAGATTTCCATGGGTGCTGACACCTGGCTGGAGGAGTCTAACCTTGGCAATGTTCCCTCCACTCTGACCAGATCCCCTCCCTCACCTCCTTCACAACACCGCTGTTGTTCAGTTCTGTTTTCTAACCTGATTTGTCAACCCCAAGGACTGATGCAAGAATTTGATGTATTTGATCAGATGTATTTGCAGCCAGTAACCGAGGTCTTAAACGTGGACATTAAACTTTAAAGATCTTGCAGTGCAATTCGTAAAGAAAAGGAACTTCCCCTTTAGAAGGAACATCCTGGCCGAGAATGCCACAGATAAAATGAGTCATTCACCTCGTGGTTGTTTGTGGGTCATTGCTGTGCACAAATCGGCTGCCGTGTTCGCCCACAAAATACACAGGCAATTCACTTCACAATATTTTCCATTTACCTGCCCTTTGCCCAAACCCCCGCAGTTTATTCCTTTTTAGGTATTTACCTAATATGGATTTGGTCTCAAACAACACCCCCTGGCGGGGCATTCCACTTCCTTACCCACTCTGTACGTAAAAACATTTCTCCTTATCTCCCCATTTGCTCTTCTGCTAACTGTTTTAAGTTGATGCTCTCCAGGTGTGGACTCACTGACCAGAGGACCGTTTGAAGCTCACTTGTACCTCTTATTATAAGCCTGTATGTTCTCTTTAAGTTTTTCTCTGTAGTTTCTTAAGTAGAGCTGACTGCGCACATAACCTCAAAGACAAGAGGTTTCCACAATTCTATGGTTTCATTAAATTTTAAGAGAAATTGGTCCTCAGGGCTAAGACTAGGTGGAATTTCAAGCCTCAGGTGCCCACGTGATGTTTTATAGAGTTAGACAATCCTTGGGTTTCAATGCGATATTTAGCATCAATGTCTCAAAAGCGCTTCACAGAGAATTGTTGTAAAATGTAGTGACTGGGCATTTTGTAGACGAATGCGGTGGTCAGTCTGTGCTCAGCAACAGCCCTCAAATAGCCAGGAGGTGAATAACCGACTTATCTGTTGGCCAGACCCAGACCAGGATAAAACGGTCTTCTTTTCTTGAATAGTACCACTGTCCCCCTGAAAAGGCCTTAGTTTCAAGCCTCATCTGATTGTCGATACCTCTGACAATGCACTGCCGTGGAAAACCTAGAGCGAAATAAGCAGATTGTCTGGTGTGAAAGGCATCAGGACAGCTCTGTCTGAGTGACCTCACTCGCACAGCTGCCGTTATTTCATTCTCAGTCTTTTTTTTTAGGTGTGTTTTGTTCTTGGGAGTGGGGCCCACGAGCCAATTGTTGGTCTGGGCGGCACAAACAATGCCTTGGCAAGTGCTTCCCGTGCTTTTCCTTTCACATAAAATGTTCCCACTGGATGATGTAAGGGTTTGGAACAGTTCACAGGAGAGAGAGAGAGAGAGTGTGTGGGTGTATGCGTGTGGGGTGGGGGGCGCAGGGGGAGGTCAGCGAGACAAGGAATTGACAGGAAGGGGCTGGGAGCTGAAGGTTCATTACTGTATTTATTTCTCCGATTTTTATCTGGGGGATTGTCGGCCAGGACACCGGGAGAGAGAAACTCCCTTCTCTTCTTGAGACGTGTCATGAGATCTTTAATGTCCACCTGAATAGGCACAGGCGGGACCTCAACAACAACAAACAAATTAGGTGTATAGTGCCTTTCACTTCTCGAGGCTCTGTCCCAAGCCTTGATTTAACATCTTGTGCACAAAAATGGCACCTCCAACAGTGGGTTGATGCCTCAGGTCGGGGATTTTGAGCTCGCAGTCTAGGTTGACGCTCTAGTCCAGTGCTGGGCACACCTCGACTGTGAACTCAAAGTCTCTGACGTGAAGCATGAACCCACGACACACCTGACGCAGAGGCGAGAGTGCTATCAACTGCGCCAGGCTGAGCCAATCGCGATCAGGTGGAACCTGCTGGAAGGGAGATGAATATTTTGTGCGTTTTAGTTTAAATGATTAAATCTCGAAAGAAAGTGATTTTTAAAAAAAGAAACCTAAATGTGGCCACGTGCTGAATGCAGGCGCTGATTAAATTTACTCAGGTTTCTGCGGGCCTCAGGCCTGAATGAGATCATTGTCAGGAAAGATAAACCACAAAGTGACGACAGAACTAAATCTAAAAGAAATCAGTCAGTCGGTAGCACCTCATTCCTGGCTGTCAGAAGGTTGTGGATTTGCGCCCTATACTAGGATGGGAGCTAACAGACCTGACCTTACAATGTTCTATCGAGGGGATGCTACACTGTTGGAGGTGATGACATTGGCACATTAACCTAAGGTTCCATCTGCCTTTTCTGCTGCTTATTAAATAAAAGCCACGGCATTTGTTTCGAAGAGCAGGTCAATTCTCTCGGTGTCCTGGACAGTATTGGTCTCTCACCCAACCTGGCTCAGGTGCTAATGCTCTCAGAGTTGTAGGGTCCAGCCTTTGTCAGGACTTCAAACCTACATGGTCAAGGCTGACACTCCAGTGCAGTGCTGTGGGAATAGCGCTGCATTGTCAGAGGTGCTGTTGTTTGGATGAGAAATAGCGCGTTGAGACATCATCTTGGCATGAGAGGCACTATACAAATGCAATTTGTTGTTGTTGTTGAGCCGAGGTCCTGTCTGTGCCTGTTCAGATGGATTTTAAGATCCCATGGCACTATTTAAAAGAAGCGAGTTTCTCCCTGTGTTCTGGCCAACAGTCCCCAGATAAAAGTGATCATTCTATTCATGGCTGTTTGCGAGACATTGCTGGGTGAATGTTGGCTGCTGTGAAGGGAGTGGCAGGAGTGGAAGGAGCAAAGCTGGGAAGCAACTACTTATTCCCGGAACTTGGAGAGGAAAGGGCGGTTGGAGATGGGATGGTAGTCTGGGAGCAGGAATGGGTCCAGGGAGGGATTTTTAAGGATAGGATTGATGACGGCCGTTTTTAAAGGGGTGGGAATGGTGCCAGTGGACAGGGAGAGGTTTATGATGTCTGTGAGTAGAGGGGCAAGGAGGTGGAGCTGGGAGGGGGAAACAGATTTGAAGGTGTAGAGGGAGGGGTGGACAGGGGCCGGGATGGGAGGGGGAGTTGGGGAGGGGGTAGTGGTCAGAAGGGCAGAGGCAGCTGAGCGGATCCCCTTGACTAGATTTGAGGAAGTCCAGCCTCGCCTCACAGTTGGCATTGGAGGTGAGGATGGGCGAGTCGTGAGAGGGTGGGCAGAGGAGCCGGTTGGTGATGGAGAAGAGGAGCCTGGGGTTGTCCTTGGCCTCCAAGTTTGTCTTGGAGTAGAACGACGATTTAGCAGAGGCGAGGCCGGAGCGGTAGGATTTGATAACCTCAACTCTAATTATCAGCCCTTGCCCAGTATCCCTTAATCCACTGACCTAATAAATATCTATCCACCTCAGGCTTGAAAATGTGAATGGATCCAACATCTACATCACTCAAACCCGGGCCATATGCCTGACTTCTTGCCCTCGCGCCCGCATGGAGTCATTTTCCTCCATCTGCCTCTCCCCAGTCTGACTCCTTCAGGTCATGTAAATAGCCAGGTAATCACCAGGTAAATAGCCAGGTAATCACCAGGTAAATAGCCTGGAAAGCAGCTGAGGTGGCTCGGATAGAGCAGAGCCAGACCGCTGAGTGTGACTCTGAGGCTGAGGAAAGCCTTTCATTGTCAGCGCTGACGTCCCAGCAGCAAAGGGGAAACGCTGCCCTAAATCCCTCTGAGAGCAGAATTATTTATATAGGTTTTTTTTTAAAAAAATACACTAAATAAATGATTGTGCTCCGAGGGATTTTATATGTTTTTTTCTCTTTGTTGATGGGTAATTGGCTGAGCCAGTGATGTGGTCCTGTGGAGGCCAGAGATGCTTTTAAGTCAGGTATCCTGTCAGCAGCCTGCGGTCAGCACTCGTCAGCCCAGCTTCTGCAAAGGCAGGTCGCACAGGTTAGCAGTGAGTTGTGAGAGCTGCTGATTCTGTGCCCGTTCCTGTCACGCAGCCTACCTGCGCACCTGTGCTTTGCCTCCCAAGCTTCACCGTAGGTTGCGTGACCGAGTCGGGTTACAACAGGAATATCCCAGGTCCAATTTTAACCCCCAAAACCCGCCCCCACCCCCCCCGCGCTCCCCAGGTTCTGTGCTGACTTAGTTGATTTCCACTCCTGTGTCAGCTTGGCTCAGTCATTCGCGCTCTCACCTCTGGGTCGGAAGGTCTGAGCCCCACAATCGGGCACTTTGAGCTCAGAGCCTGGGCTGATGCTCCAGCACAGTGCAGGGGAGGCACGACATTATTGGTGACATCGTTAAAATTGCGTTCACGTGAAAGATCCCATGACACTGTTGGAAAAAAGGAAGGAGTTCTCCCAGGTCTCTGGCCGACAATCAGTCAGTAACTTTGGTAACTCATGTCCTGGCTGTGCATGGTGCATTCATGTGAGCAAACTAATCCATGAAATACTCAGTCACTGCAGTTAAAGCAATACCCTGTGAAGTGTTTTGAAACCACTCGATGGTAATAGCCATGGATAGGATCGACCTTGCCAAGGGGAAGGCTGATAAACACCTAAGGGTCGTGAGTCATTGCTAACTAGTCAAACAGTACACTGCGCTATATTGTCAATTCAGATCCCAACAAATCAAGCCTTAGGGCGTACAGTTCTGGTCACTGTGACATACACCCTCAGGTCCTGGAGGGTTGCAGCGCAGAGGAGAGCAACAAAGATGATCCCCATTGTTAAAGTGACCGCTATAAGCCACCGGTACCCGGGTTAGGGTCAGGGCTCTGATGTTTTGAAGATAAATGTCTCACAGAGAGGAGGTTTATACATTTTGAAATGAGATTGAGAAAGTCAACCCAGAACAATACTTTCAGATAACAATAGTAATAATAATAATCCTTGCATGTAATGTAGCTCCTTATCACATCGTTCACACGTCTCGAATACACCAATCATTAAATAAATAGATAAATAAATGTAATTAAATAAATCGGACACACCAAGGCAGCAGAACAAGGGGACACAGGTTTCGAGTTACAACAGGATATTTCAGACACCAGGAAGTATTTCTTTACCCAGAGGTTAATTAACAAATAGAATAGGATAATCGGAAAGGATGGTTAAAGCCCTGAAGCTGGGATTCATTTAAGAAATGACTGAGTGCATTGGCAGCAGTGCGGTAGGGAGCTGATTCTGGAAGGATGAGAGACAAATGGACCGAAAGGCCTTCTTCCCCTGAACCCTCCCTGGTAATCCTTCTTAACTTGTTGACTATATAAAGAAATACTTCCTGGTGTTCTAAACCCACCCCTGAACCCGTGCCCTCTTGTCCCGTGACCTTGGCGTGTGTGCCCCTACCAACCTGCCCGCTCCCCCCACTCAGCAGGCTCCGGGCTGCTTCGCGTCCCCTGCTTTGCCTGCTCCACGATTGGCGGGCGGGTCGGTGGGCAGGCCTTCGGCATCTCTGACCCCATTCCACAGTCCCTCCGCCTTGCCCGCTTCCTCGCCTCCTTCAAGACCCTTCTCTTCGAGCACACCTTCGGTCACACTCCTACCCCTAACCTCCCTGCCCTCCACCCTTTCTGATCCCAACCACCAGCTCGGATGCGGATTCCTGACTGTCCAGGGCCTTGGAATGTCCTCCTGACGTGAAAGGCGCTATACAAATGTAATTTGTTGTTGTTAGAGCATTTCTCCATCAGATAACTCGTTGCTGTTTCCGCCGGTGTTGACTGTGTGTCTCTTATTGACAGGTACCTTCAGTTTGTGGTGCCACCCAAAGTTTGAGGATCGCTGTCAGTCTGTGGTGGAGTTCATCGAGCGAGCCATCATTCATTCTAAAAATGGGAAGTTCCTGTATTTTCTGCGCTCTCGAGTTCCTGGTACGTCACTGCCCACCATCTTCCTCCTTTCCCTTCGTGTTTTTGCAGATGTTTTGTGTCTCTCTGTCTGAGGGCTGTGTGTCTGACCAGATCTCATGCAAGAGCAGCCGTTCAGCCAGGCTTTACCAGAAGGCACGGGCCTGACTGATGTTGTCTCTTCTTTTCCCACTCTTCCCCCCGCTCCAACCCACGTGCAACCCACATAGTGGACATTTGGCAACTTGTGACTATGATAAAAAAAATAGTCCTCGAGACGTCTCAAAGCGCTTCACAGAATGTACTGTAAAGTGGTGCAACCGTACGTGTTCTGTGGGCAAACACGGCAGCCAATATGGAATGTTCCAAGGGGTGAGTGAGTGATTTTTCCTGGGGATTGAAGGTCAGGAGAAATTGACAGCCGCATGGTTGGTTGGTGATTCTGGAAGGATGAGAGACAAATGAGCCGAAGGGCCTTCTTCACCTGAACCCACCCTGGTAATCCTAAGCCGCATTCTAGGTGCAGTTGGATGTAACTCCTGGCGATCCACACTAAAACCTCTTTGGGCCCTGCTCTCCACGATCTGTCATTCTGCGAGTCGGGCCGAGAGACAAGCTGTTGTGGGCTATTCTGACTCCCTTGACAGAAGCCAAAAGATTGATGGACAACATGCTCTCTCTCTCTCTCTCTCTCTCTCTCTCTCTCTCTCTCTCAGGCGATTGGGGGAGAGGATCTGAAGATATAAATTAAGAAGCAGTTTAACAAGTGAAATAGGGATTGTGTTTGTTTACACAGGAACTCACTGTTATTTCCCTCATTTTCGGGTCTCCGAAAAATGACTCGTTCAGACCAGAAATGGCTCTCTCTGGGTTCGGTCTCGCTCTCTCTCTCTCTCTCTCTCTCTCTCTCTCTCTCTCTCTCAGCGGGCTTCATCTCTTTTCTCTCCCACCAGTCTCTGTCTCTCTCTTTCTCTGGATCTCAGGCCGCTGCTGGGATGGAAACTGATTTTCTCTCAATTCCATTCACCCGCTCAGGCACTGAGCCCATTCTGTGAAATTGCTGAGTTAACCACATTGACTTCAGGGTGCTCTGGTTTTGTGAAGCTCTTGGAGGCATTCATTAATGTGAAAGGCACTACAGCGATGTTCAATTGTTGAATTACAGCAGGCGCCTCGCTCCATCTCTCTTTCCCCCAACCCCTGTTAAAACGTCCTGCCAGATGAATGGAAGGACATTTGTTGTGAGCGGCTCAGGGTGTAGATTAGAGTGAGCTGCACTTTGTGTGTTTAATGCTTTCTGCCTTGTGATTCGGATGCCTGTTAAAAGCTTCCATCCATGCTGCCTTTCAAAGAAATACAGGCAGTTCCCTCCAGGTTATTGTTATTTCTCGTGATTGTCTCTCCGCAAACAATTCCCCAGATACAAAAAATCAGTCTCTCACTTCGTGGCGGTTTGTACGACATTGCTGTGCACAAATTGGCCGCCGCGATCGCCCACAAGATACACAGTCACTACGTTTTACAGTGAATCCTGTAAAGCATTTCCTTCCTCTTTTCTTTCTCTCTTCCCCCCCCGCTCAGCTCTATACCCGTGTGTGTGTGTGTGTGTGTGTCCGGAGGGTGGGGAGCAGCTTGAATTCCGAGCAGTGATCTCGTTTTCCAGCAGCTCTTTTAAGATTGGGGTCGGCTTTTCCAACTTTCAAACTCCTGACCTACATCTGTCACGAACTATCTGTACACGGCGGGTGAGCTCCGGAATCCCTCGGGGGACGGAGGGAGGGTACTTAAAGGAGAAACAGGAATGAGCTTAAAACACTAAGAGGGCAAATGTTCCGTGCCCCCCCACCCCACCCCACCACCCCCGCATTTTGTCACAATCCGCCATTAACTGTTCATTTGTAACCGGGAGTTACTGCGAACGCAGCTTGTGAATATCACAAATTGTTCTCCCCGCTCCCTCCCTCGAAACAGCTCAAATCCCCCCCCCCCCTCCGCCTTCCTCTCCGCCGCCCCAAACAGCGGAGAGACACAGTGATGGCGCTCTCTGTGTGTCCTGCACCCACCCACTCACCCCCGCTGTCTCCTCCCATTGCTAACCTCCGCTGTCTGTTGACCTGCCAAGTGGCCAGTGGGCTGAGGCTGATCTCAGACTGACTGATCCTCATCTCTGGAATATGCAACCGTCCGGCTGTTGCCAGGAAACTAGAATATTGCAGCATGTGCTCACTTTTCCATCCCAGCAGCATGCTTCCCGTTGCCATGACACCCTCTGATTTTTTTTTTCCTTCAGGAGAATATTTAAGCAGCCTGGATGCCTGGTGCTTCCCGAGCCTGTGCAGGCGGTGCCCAGAGGCAGCGTTGAGCAGCACTGCTCACGTTCTGCATGAACAAACCCAGCAATGCACATACACGCAGCGGTGTCCCACAGCTCTCTGTCTTATCATCTTAAATTTCCTCTTCATGTTTTAGTTACTGGTACTTTCCTGTCTGTTTGAAGTGTCCCTCCCTCCCTCTCTCGCTTTCCTTCCTTTCCCTCCCTCCGCACCTCTCTCATTCCCTCGCTCTCCCTTATGCAGACCATCACTGTCTTTTGTTCCTCAAAGCATATGGATATCTATGTTCCTAATATCATAGTTAATTATGTTGCTACTAAGTGTTGGATGTAACGCCCTTTTATCTCTCCCACCACCCACCACCCATTGCTCGCTCTGCCACTGGAACATCCCTCCCCAACAGCAGCGCCCATGTGTCCTGATGCCGTTCTCCCTAGGAGGTGTTGCCCAGGGACTTGTTTTGTGCTGATTTCCTGACATGTGGTTCCCTCTCCCCAGGCCTGCCGCCCACTCCTGTCCAGCTCCTCTACCCGGTCTCCCGCTTCAGCAACGTCAAGTCCCTGCAGCACCTCTGCCGCTTCCGCATTCGGCAGCTCGTCCGGATAGACCACATCCCGGAGCTCCCGCTCCCCAAGTAAGTCACCGGATTCGGACACCCTCTCAGAGCAGTATGGAATGCTCCATAGGGTTTTCCGATCAGGTATCGGGAACGGTTAATCACATCACGGCGAGACGTGAGATGTGATGTCAAATAAAACATCCCACCCAGCTCCCGTTAACCATATCAGCCAAAGCCCTAACAGGTAAGGTGGTCCCAGCTGGATCAGCAGTTGGAAGCTTGTCAGACAGTGTGGCAGAATATCAAGCTTTGAGGTTTTAGCTGGTGGTTCTCCAGCAATTACCCTAACACACGCTCTGGGGTCCCCAAGGGTTGTCTCTTGCCAACTCTCCGGCCCACGCCATTCAAGACACACGGCAATTTCCTTCTGTAGGTGGTTTCCATGTGTGGAACTCTGTCTGGTGTGGGGACTCTTGGAGAGGGTGATGGGTTTCCATGTGTGTCAGATGCCCCGTGATTGTGTTTGCTTTAACCGTGTCATGTTGATCTTGTCTCGGCCGCAGGCCCCTCATATCATACCTGCGGAAGTTTTATTACTATGATCCCGAGGAGGAGATGTACCTCTCGCTGAAGGAAGCCCGCCTGAGCATGGCCCAGGAACAGGATGCCGATTCCCAGACGTAGCATCCATTTAGCACACTGCACTGAGGTGAGCACCTGCCGTCTCAAAGCACTTCTGCTCTTTGTTATTCACACTTATAGAATCTGAACTTAGTGGATCCTGTAGTGTAATGAATGGTGAGAGCACTTACTTCTCAAGCGAGAGGACCTGGGTTCGATTCCCGGGCAGGGCGAAACCTTAAGGCAAGTTTCTTTACTCCACAGCCTCTGTTTACCTAGCACTAAGTAGGAACCCAGCGGTTAGTTGATTGGCAGATCAATTTCTGAGGTTCAAACACATTAAGCCCCTTAAATTCGGTCTTAGTTTCAAAACTACTACTTTTTACGAATTGAGGAAATCCAGCTTTCCAAATTAGAATGAAATCCAATTTTTTTTTCTCACAATTTGCACAACAAGATGCTCCTGTATACTCCATGTTGGGTGTCAAGTAGAACAACAGCATTCATATAGCGCCCTTTAAGGGCATTGATTGGTAAGAGGCACATTTGCTCTATTGATGGGATGGAACTTATGAGAGGGGGAAGATCACAGGTACTGTGGCATATCAGTTGACTTGTCACTTAATCATGTTGGAATGGTGTGAGGTTCATTGTTTCTCATGGTCTCTGTCTCACTCTGCTGTTAACTGTTCCGTGGCAGGTTTGGACATCTCTGAAGGTCAGGTATCTGGCGGGAGTGCAGGATGGGTGTGGCCGAGGGGGAGGGCGGCGATTTCCTGAAACTCTACGTGCGCCCGAAGCTTCTTTAGCCGCCGTCACTCTCCGACTACCGGGACTGCCCGCAGGAAAAGGCAGTCTCCCTCAGGAGCAACTGGGCGCGAATTTAGTACTGCTGAACAGGACATTGGAAGTGAAGGAATTGCTCCCTATTGAAGAATGCGAGGAACTGGCTGCTTCCTACAGGAGGTTTGTGATGGGTCCTGAGGACTTCCCAGGTGGTGACTGAGGTGTGAACTGGACCTAAACCCCTGGAGGTTAATATTGCACAACTTTATTTTTTTAATTTATGGATTAAACTACTGGTTTATATTCATCAGTCGCTTGATGTGTAACGCGCAGACAGACGTCACTGACTCAGACTTGTCGATTTTGAAGCTTTCCGTGCGTCCGGTGTCCGTCGCTAAGCTTGATGCCAGCTCTAGGGCACAGGTGGCGAGCAATCTGGGGTTAAAAGTTTCTGACCTCTGCCCGTGAAGATGCACAGGCACTTCTGTGTCGAGGTGGTGGGACTCTGACCAATGTCCCAACGCTCTCCGCCTGCCAGCTGGCTGCCCCACAAACGGCACATAACTCACAGGAATTGTTCACCCCAGCTCTGGGTGAAGATATGTAACGCCCCAGCACACTCCTTCCCCTCCCCTCTGCTCGCAGAGGTCAGTGCTTTACTGACTGATTCACATTGCCATTCTTCCTCCTCCACACGTAGGATTAATGAGCGCTGGTCGATGCTGTTTCTGCTGCTTGTTTCCCACATAAGCCTCGGTTTGTTTTTTAATCCTATTCTGCGGATTTTTTCTTAATTTGCTCCCCTGCTGAAGATCTTTCCTCCCTCTGCTGGGCACAGGGGGCCTTCCATGCTTTACCCATCCTCATCCCTGAGACTAGGCAGTGCCTGGCAGGGGGGACAGCACAGCCGAGCCTGATCCTGTCCTCCCCACACTGGCCCTTCCAATCAGGGGTGTCTGGAAAGCGAGGCTGGTTTTCTCCTTCCCAAACCCAAAGTTAGTCCCCGCTTACTGCTCTAGTTGAGATCAGGTGACTCAGCGTAGGGCGGGAATCAAACCTGTGCCCAACTGGGTGTATGCTCCAGGGAGTGGCATCTTTACCCACTCGGCTACCAGGGGAGATGAATTTATTTCTATATTCACTCTGATCTGGTTATAAATTCGACATCACCCTCTTGCATCCGTCCCTCACTCTCAGCTCTGCTAATGGGTGTAAACACTGCCACGTGTCTTGACAATCACCATTTGTTGCAGAATTCTGGAAATGTTCAATATGCCCACATGTTCTTTCCGTATCATAGGATCAGAAAGAGAGCATTCATCCCGTCAACCTTTCCCACTAATTTATTAGCTCATGGCAGATCTTTTAATCCCATTTCCCTGCCTTTCCTCCATACCCGCTGTACCCATCTCCATTTTAAATTTTTTTTATCAGCTGTGGTCCACTAAGGCAGTGAGTTCCACACAGCCCTCTGATCTCATGCGTCGCTGTTTTAGGTTTGATTTTAAGTTGACCCTTTACTGAGCTCTGTGTCAACACGAACGTCTCTCGACCCAAGAATACTCCTTCCAGAAGATTCAGAAGTGTTGCAGATACCCCCCACCCCACCCCCCACACATACACACAGACAGTGTGGAAGGTCCCCTCAGTGCTGGGCTGGACTGGACTCACCCCATGGGCAGACCCTGGCCCCTTGGCTTTCGGCATTGGCACATCACTCATGGGAAATGTTTATTGAATTTCTTTTTAAGTTGGGGGCCATTCAATCTGCTGGGCTTGTGGGCACGGGCACTTTATACGTTATCCCCGGCACCAGCCCAGGCTTGTAATCGATACATCACTTGTGTTTTGTGTGGTTGGCGGAGCCTCCTACAAACTCCGGATACCCAGGCCACATTGAGAAAACATTGATCCTGCTCATGGGTGGTGGGTGTGGGGGGGAGGGGGAGAAGGAGAGGGGGATGGAGCCCAGAAATCAAAAAAGTATTCACAAGTAGACCTGGATTGTACATGGGCCGAGGAATCATCGTCAACTCTATCCCCAAATTCAAAAGAATATTAGGCCAAAATATTAATAAACAGTACCCCAGACAACAGACCTTCGTCCTCGTGCCCGACTGTCTGGAAACTTATGCTCCCCCTCAGGGAGGCAGAGGTCAGGGCCTGTTTGAAGAGTATATCTGCTTCCTCACCTGGTCCTGATGGAATCACCGTTGGGGCTATTAAAGCCATGCAATCCCGTTACCTGAGTAAAGTTTTCAACTTATAGTTAACTTTCTCTTACCTTTCCTTGCCCTTCAGGGACAGAAAAACAACTCTAATCCCCAAGGTTTTATCCCCCACCGAACCTGGATAATTCTGACGCATCACCATTTCTTCTAAATTAACACGATTATTCCATAGAATATTAGCTAAACGATGCTCTCAGAGCATTTAATTTAATCCTGCTCAGAGGGCATTTTGCTCAGGTGACGGAACGGCAGAAAACACCACTACCCTAGATGCCATCATCAGGTTTAGTACCTCCAATCTATAGTCTCTTCATATTGCCTCGCTGGATGCATTTGACTCTGTGGACCATGGCTTGATTTTTTGTATCCCAAACATCCAGTGCGATTACATAAGATCCACTCATGTTAATTGCTTTACAACCATTAAAAAGGTAGACCATACACCGCCTCGAGACAATGGATCTGCAAACTCGTAGAGCGGTCCATAGATGGCTGAGGCTACCGGGGCTCACAAGAGGCTTCTAATCTTTGATTGTGATTTGTTATTGAATGTTAGTAAAGTTTGAAGAAACTGTAGTCTGTGGCGTGCACTCAGCCACTCACCCCCGAGACACTGGATGTCGCTGTGACGTCCTGACTGCTGATCTGTAACAATAACGGGTGTTTCTTGGACATGCTTCACAGGATCTTGTGTGGACGTTTTGTCTGTTAATGAATTTTATTTGCCTCGAATGAATAGCCATTCCTACTACTGAGCTGCTGTGTGGTGATACTGTATTGGGGAGTGGGGGGGTGGTGGGGAAGCACAGGAAGAGAGGGTGAGGGTTCTTACCCAGGGGCTGTGCTCACAAAACGACAGAAATTGCACCGTGGCTCAGTGTACAGATCATTTTGTCTTAAAATTGAAGATGGTGCAGGATTGTGACCTACAAAAATAACAGTCGCTACACTTTAAAAGCAAATCCTCTGAACTGTCGATGGCATAATAAATAACTATCACTATTCTGAAATTCAGTCTTGATTTGGAAACAGCTCTTTTAAGAACTGGGGAAAAAAGTACTGGTGTCCAAATTAAGATAGTTTTAAGAATTTTCCTCAATTTTGCATGGCTTGACACAAAATGGTCCGGCACACGAGTGGAATTTCTGACCTAAAGTGCTTCTGCAGATAATCGCTAAAATTCCAAAGCCCGAGCCTGGATTTTCTAGCTTCTGAGATGAGAATGGCTTCAGATTTAAATTCCATCTTTCCATTCCTCATCTCTGGCTTCCTGGGGCCATACGTTCCACATTTGTATCCCCCCCCCCCACCCCTGTGAGAAACAAGTCTCCCTCGTCTTGGTTCTGACCTATTTTGCCCTGATTTTAAGGTCACAACCTCTTGTCACTGACCCTCTGGGGAAAATGCAGTACGTCGCTTGCTGCTTATTTGTTTCTTAAGATAAAGCAGTCTCCTGATCTTTCCCACATTTTCCCTCTATTCCCCCCCCCCCCCCCACCACCATGTTCTGCATTCCAATTAATGGACTTGAACCAGGGCTTACATCTGTTCGTTTGTACAAAAAGAATAAATCTCCAAATGACAGCATGATGTCTCATCTTAGGTAACAAGTTCAATTAACTCCATAGAAGCCTAGAAATTTACAACACAAAAGGTGAGAAGCCCATCATATTGTGCTGACTCTTTGAAAAAGCATTACATTCCCATTCACGTAAATTATTTATTTTTAGATGTCTATTGAGTTCCCTCTTGGAAGCTGCTATGGATTGTGCCTCGATCATTGCACCCAGCAGGGCATTCCACACCCTCACAACTCCGTGTAAAAACGCATTTTCCGAGTCTCCTTTTGTTAACGATCTTAAATTGATTGTCTCCAATCACTGACCAATCGCTCCAATCACTGGAAATATTATTAATGCCTTGTTTTGCTGTAAGCTGTAAAAGCAGATTTCTGCTATTGGATTCCTGTGGATTTTATATAATTGCTCTATCTATATTACGTTTCAGTTTTAATCGTCACTTATTGGGTGTGGTCCCCACTTTAGGCATTAATATTTTGCAGAGGTGCTGACGTGTGAGTACAACCCTGACTGGGTGAGACAAAAGACTCTCTTATACCATTAAGAAAAACCTTTGATGTTTAAATCTGGATATATTTTGTGATCAATGCAGAATCAATGCAGACTGTACTGTACATTGTACTGTAATCCTCTTATTTTGTATATATTCTGTTAATAAGCATGTGTTTCTCTCTCAGTCTGTACAGGACAGTGGAACAGCCAATGCTGATGTCTGGGTGTAAATGTTTCCGCCCACGTTTTGTAAATGTTGAGGAGCCGGTTAACTATGAATATGTATTGTGGATTTGTATTGAATTTTTATTCTTGAAATAACTGGCAAAACAGAATTGTACAGATTGGAGTCTAAAAGGACTTCAGTTACAGACAACAGGATTCAGAGTTGTATCCAATCTGTGTTGGGTTCGTTTTTTCAAATGGCTGAGTCGGTATTCTCACCTGTGGGTCGGAAGATTGTGGGTTCAAGTCTTGTGTTGGGGCATGAACCTGGAGTCTAGGCTGATGCTCCAAGAAAGCATTGGAGGAGCACTGCGTTGTTGGTCCTTTGGATGAGTTAAATCATTTCTGTCTGACTGTTGAGGTGGACGTTAAAGATTCCATGAGTCTGTTCAAAAAGAGAAGAGTTTCTTCTGGTCACCAAACCTCCAGATAAATTGTTCATTCACCTCATGGCTGCTTCTGGGACAGTGCTGTGATTCCAGTTTTACTGAATGATTCTGTTTTCCTCTTCTCCCCACAGTGTGCCTCAGGGTCAAGGACTCATCTTCTGTGGTCTCCCTTGAGCTGCTGTGTTTTGATTTCCTGGGGTGCGAGCTCCAACTCCAGGGCGGTGGCTAAACATTTTCAAGTGACGAATTTTGTGTCAGACTAACCCCGTGCTCTCTTGTGATTTAGTCAACATATTATTCCCACCTCCCAACACCCTCAGTGATCCCAACTGCATTTGTAAAGTGCTTCATTTCGTTATCCTACATGAAAGTCGCTCCATAAATTGTTGTTGCTGTTGTGTAGCTCTCCCTAGTGGCCCAGTTAAAGGCACCTCATGTAGCATTGGGCCATGTATGTAGTCTGTGAGGTTGTAAACGTAATCCCGGGAGTGTTAGCTAATCTCATTTGGGGTGTTCAATAGATTTATAATTGTTTTACTTTCCTCGCCCCCGGACATGTGGCTTTAATTTACCGGGGTAATTTATCAAATGTCTAGAAATTATTAAAACCAGCGCTGCCAGAGAATGTACTCCAGGACAGATCAACTGTGTCTCGCGAGCAGCAGGCAACCACATGCTCACATTAGACTTTCTAATCCGCATTCTTCTGAGGTTTCATTGCAATTAGTCAGCGATGTAAATGGAGGCAAAGCAATACTTTTATGATAAAGAGAAGCAACACTGAGACGATTACTAGCTTTTCCAGATGAAAGCGCTGGACAATTTTCAGCTTTACGTAGACGTTAAGAAGCCGGCTTTAATGCAGACAAAGTGATAAGCCTCGAGGTGAAATGTCTGAGCACAAACCAAAGTGAAGGTTTGATTCTAATAGCAAAGATCGAGAAAGTTGTCAATTCACAGGAAAAAACACATCAAGAAGTTTAATTACGCCGTGAGCAGTACTGATGCATTAACAGTTCTTTCTGTTGCAAATGAGCCATGAGACCACAGAAAATGCTTCCCTCCCCTAAACCCAGATGCTCTCCAATGATGAAAATGGCATTTTTATGAATATAATGTACTTTGTCTTCAAATATCAATCCCAGGCGGCTCCCTCTGTCAGTCCAATTAACAAACACTGATGCTGATTTTTCTCTCCCTACCCGTCCTTAATATATTAGAGATGATCTGCCTCTTCCTGGCTGAAACTGGAGGGAATGAGCTCCCTGGTGACTGATCAGACAGACCCAGCAGGAGCATAGCCACAGCTGTGAACATCATTTGGTTGTAGACTGAAGGGAAGGGGGGAACATATCAAAGTGTGTCATCAGCTGAACCAAACTGACCTTAAAAATAATGAGAGTCTTATATTTCCTCTCAACTTTCCTTCTAGTGGTATTGATTTAGGTACTGGTCTGCAGGTGCCAGACACAACCAACACCTCACCAAGCCGTGTTTAGGTCTATTTGCATCCACTTCTCTCTCTCTCTCACACACACACATACATGGAAATCACCTACTGTGATATTCTCCAAAGACAACATGCCTGAAAGGGTTTTAATATCCAGCAAAACTCCCTACCCTGCAGAACTCAGAAACGCTGCATTATCAGAAGAGACTTCAATCGGAGGGCCCTCGTGCTTGTTTAGATGGATATTGAAGACGCTATGACACTCTTAGAAAAGAGAAGGTGGATTCTCCCGGAGTCCTGACCAACAATCTCCCAGATAAATTGATCATTATTGTTATTTACCATCATTTGGAGTGCTGCAGCTCAGTGGTGAGAGCACTCGCCTTGCAAGCGAGAGACCTGGGTTCGATTCCCGGCCGGGCGAAACCTTGGGCAAGTTTCCTCACTCCACACGCCTGATAATAATATCCCAAGAAAAAAAAATAATAAAAATTGGTCACTCAATCCACCACTGTTTGTGGGACACTGCTGTGCGCAATTGGCTGCTGCGTTTTGCCCACAAATATACGGTCAATTCGCTTTAGAGAATATTCTGTGAGGAGCTTTGAGCAGTCGAGAAGACGTGAAAAGCGCTATATCGAATGCAAGGATTATTATTATATTTCCAGGTAAGTGTTGTTACCATAAGCCTCACTTTAACAACAGTTGGTGAGACTTTTCCTGGCATAAATGGATGCCGTGTTTATCTCCAAAAAAAACAATTGCTGCACTTGACAGAAATTACTCGTGAAGCACTTTGAGAAGCTTCGGCACAAGTAAACCAAAATACAAATCCTTCTTTAGAAACCGGCAAGTGCAGGGCTGAGAAAAAACGTTTATCTGGTTCATCCTCACGAGCAGCAATTGAACACAACATCTCTCTTCACAATCGATCAACTTCTTCACTGAACAGTTAGTTGTCTTCTTCCCTCACTTCAATTTGTCGACTGCTAATTAGCCAAACGCAGGAATCTCTCACAGCAACAGCAAAAATTTTAGGGATGAGATTTCGTGCTTAGGAAGCAGAACTAAAGTTCTGCCCATCTGTGTCAGCCGGGCTCGGTCGGAAGCACTCTCCCCTCTTACGTCGGGGTGTGGGTTCAAGCCCTCCAGCAGGACTTTGAAACCTCAGTCCACGTTTGTTCCTCAAATACATTGTTAAGGGTGCCCCTGTATCGTTGGAGGCAACGTCCTTTGGATGAGACGTTAAACTGAGGTTGTGTCTGCCTGTTCAGGGGGATTTTGAAGATGCCGTGGCGCTATTCAAAAAGAGAAGCGAGTTTCACCCGGTGTCCTGGCTGTCAAGCTCCTTGCGACGCCCTCCTGATGTGAATGGCATTATATGAACGTAAATCTGTATTGTTAAAAATTGATCGTTCACTTCCACTTTGTGGGACACCTCTGTGCAAATTGGCTGCTGGATTCAGGTACAAAATATTCACTATTTACAGTAAAAAAAAAACCTATGAAAGCTCTTTCAGACATACTCCTGATATTAAATGCGCTACATTAAATGCAACAATTATTATTATTATTTATTATTACATTTACTATTTATTTATTATTACCATTTATTATTAAAATAGGTTACATTTTAATATCCAAATGTCTATTTCGCTCCAAAGTAGGGATTGGCTAAATGTCTAATGGCGTGTGATGTTTCACAGAAACCTTGCAGGTTTGAGTGCCATATTTTCGAGCACACTCGCACATTTATTGATGTGTTATTGTAAAGTAAAATGCCATTGGGGATGGGGCGGGGGGGGGGGGGGTGGGGGGCGCGGTGGGGTGGTGTGTGAATTCATTATGCTTTTGTTTTATAAGAATATATCTTGCACACGTAATGATTTCTGAGCAGAGAGGGCACACTTCCAATTCCATCAGTTCCATAGATGGAAAAGCTTAGCCTAACTCATATTTTAAAATTTAATTCCCATTAAAGTTTCCATTTATCCTTGTTTCACACTGAAATCAATTTGCAGCAAGTAATTTGCGAGTTACAGCATTTGCCTGTATCAGCCCATGAATATTGAAGACTTTCTCACTGGATCCATCACAGCTGCTGCGCCCGAAATACCAAAACCCCGTTTGTATTCCTCAGCTGGAGTTTGCTTCACTTTTCACTTGTGTGTGTTCTTTTTTCGGGGGGCGCGGGGCGGGAGCAGAAGGGGGCGGAAAATAAAGACATCAAACTGAGTCAGCTTTGCAGCATTGTGTGCAGACCATCCTGCGTCCCAAGCGCAGCCAATTCTCCACAGCTCTTGTCAAACCGCCACACGCAATACTCACAATTCTTGCTTAGCAAATATATCATTTTGGTAGGAATTTTGGTTGCTTCAATAATGAATTGCCCCCTCCGAACAATCCTTTCATGTCTGTATACCAGTGAGGCCAAAGGATAGCTGTTGCTGGATCTCAAACGAGCATTTATTTTGTGAACAGATTTCTGATTCGATTCGACATGCCTCAGTGAATGTCGGATACTGAGATTATTTTCTATTTATTTTTCTCTCGACAATTTTCTCTCTTCCTGAAGCCGTTTTGAATCTTCAAGCCCATAGCGTAATAAGGATATGGCGGTAATGGAGATGGTGCAGCATAGATTTACGAAAATGTTATTGGGATGAGAGGATACTTTACCCTGGAGAGGAAATGATGGAGAGCTGTTTATTTGCTTTGGGAAGTCCTCCTGATATAAAGGGGCTATAAATTTAAATTGTATTGTAAAATTATGAATTGGTTCAGTAAGGTGGACATAAATTGTTTCCACTTGTTGCTGAGTCTATTACCAAGGCAGCATAAATATTTGAAAAAGGGAAAGAGAATGCAAGCCAAACCGCAACAACAACCAAATTACATTTGTATAGCGTCTTTCACGTCGGGAGGACGTCCCAAGGCGCTGGACAATCGGTGTTTTGGACTGGAGCTGGGGATCGGGGAGGGTAGAGGGCAGGGGGGGGAAGGAGGGTGACTGAAGGTACGGTCGAAGGGGAGGCAAGGGAGGAGGCGGGGCAGAGGGAATGCGGGATGGAGTTCCAGAGGATGGGGCAGAGTGGCTGAAGGTCTGCCCGCCAATGATGGGGTGGGTGAGGTGAGATGTGTAGTAGTCCAGAGTCCGGTTGGTAGGCAGTTAGGTTGCAGAGATAGGAGGGATCAAGGCTCTGGAGGGCTTTGAAGTTGAGGACCAGGATCTTGAACTGTATCCTCTGTGTGATGGGAAGCCAGTGGAGTCGGGCGAGAATGGGGGTGATAGGGTCACGGAGCCTGGTGCGGGAGAGGAACATGGGCTGCAGAGTTCTGGATGATCTGCAGCCTATGGAGGGAGGAGTTGGGGAGGCCAACAAGCAGGAAGTATGCATAGTCAAGCCTGGATATTTTGAATGCCCTTATGAGGGTCTCAGCAGCCTGCGGTGTGAGCCGGGCAGAGGTGGGGAGAGCGGCACAGATGTGGGGTAGAAAGAATAGCCGAGGGTTAAACAGGACACCAAGGCTTAGTAAGGTGGAGTGTGCAACCATAGATGGTGATGCTGTCAGCGCCTGACAGGACAGCAGTGGTCCTGGAGACAAGGGTGGAGGCAGAGAGGTACAGTTGGGTGTCATCCGCAAACATGTGGAAACATGTCTGCAGATGATGTTACCAAGAGGGAGCATATGAATATTGAAGAGGAGGGGACCAGGGACACAGCCCTGAGGAACACTACACGAGATGGTGTGGGGCTAGAGGTGAAGCTGTTTCTGAAAATGAAGTGGAGATGGCATGAGAGGTAGGATCTTTCAAGGACAGAACCATAAAGGTTGAGGTGAGAGGAGGATAGAGTGGTCAGTGGTATGGAAGGCAGCAGAGTGGTCAAGGAGGATGAAGAGGCAGAGGGAGTCCTGGTCGCAGATGGACAACATTTGAAGGGTTTGTGAAGGGAGTGGTGGGAGAGGAAGGAGTGAAGCTGGGAAGCAATGACTTGTTTCAGCACCTTGGAAAGGAAAGGGACATTGGAGATGGGGCAATAATTTGAGAGCAGGGATGGGTCCAGGGAGGGTTTTTTAAGGATAGGAGTGATGCCGGCTGTTTTTAAAGGGTTGGGAATGGAGAGGAGAGGTTTATGATGTCTGTGAGTAGAGGGGAAAGGAGGTGGAGCTGGGAGGTAAGGAGAGGGCTAGGGATGGGGTTGAGGGAGAAGGTGGTCAGTTTCATGTGGGTTATGGTGGTGGTGAGAGAGGAGGGGGAGCCAGTTTGAAAGGTGTGGAGGGAGGAATGAGTAGGGGCCGGGGTTTGAGGGGGAGTTGCGGAGGGGGTAGAGGTAGAGAGGGAGGGTGGGGGGGGGAAGATTTTCTTCAGGGGGAGTAGGAGATGGAGATGGGTTGGGTGGAGGTGGGGAGAGAGACTGAGGAGTTGAAGTAATGGTCCGAGATGACTTTGTGATGGTAAGGTCTGAGACACTGAGGCTCCGAGTAATCACCAGGTCAAGCGGGTGGCCATAGACATGGGTGGCAGAGTGGATGTGCAGGTTTGATTCCAAACTAAAGCAAGCAATTGGCAGGTGATTAACAACATCAATAACATTTTTGCATTTGATGTGAAGCCTTTCACTTTATATCAGTGGCGGACGACTCAAAGCATAGTGACTCAGGTTTGTAGGAGAACACGTAATGTCCGACAAACAGCCATGTAATTAATAATGGATTTTGTTTGATGTAGATATTAAGACATCATGGAAGCCAGAAAAAAGGAGGTCCTGTGGAAGGAACCATTTTTAAGTGTCAGCCTGGCTCAGTCGGTGCATTTTTGTCTCAGGGTTGTGGGTTCAAGCTCCAGTGCCAGGGGGAGCACTGCATTGTTGGAGGTTCTATCCTTCGGATGTGAAATTAAGCCAAGTTCAGTTCAGGTGGACGTTAAAGATCCAATGGCACTATTTGAAAAGCGAGGGGAGTTTCTGCTCTGATGAGATTGGTCATTCACTTCGTGACTGTTTGTGGGGCCTCGTTGTATGCAAATTGGCTGCTGTGTTTGCTGACACAATACACAGTCAATACACTTTACAGTAAATCCGATGTACTGCTTGAAATGTTGTCCCGACGTGAAATGTGCGATATCAAATACATGGATTATTATCCTTGTACTCGTGCCAGCGCAGGAGATGCAATACCTGCCCCTTCACCTCCTCCCACACCACTCTCCAGGGCCCCAAACATAGTTTTCAAGTGAGACAATGATTTACATGTACGAGCACCAATGTAATTTACTGCATTCATTGCTCACGAGGTGGTCTCCTTTACGTTGGGGAGACAAAATGCAGATTGGGAGATTAATTTGCAGAACACCTCAGTTCTGTTCGCAAACCCAACCCTGAGCTTCCAGTTTCTTGTCATTTCAACTCTCCCTTCCACTCTGACCTCTTCATCCGTGGTCTCCTACGCTGTTCCAATGAACCACAGCGCAAGCTCGAGGAACAGCACCTCATCTATCAGCCTGAGACCTTACAAGCCTCTGAGCTCAATATTGATTTAACAATTTCAGTCCATAACAGTTCACCTTCCCCCTCCCCCTCCTCTGTGACAATTACCACATCAACTGGGTCTCAGACACACCTTTTCTTTCTCTGGTCTGCTTGTCTTGTTGCAATTCCCCCCTTTTGCATTATTAACACCTCTATTCCCCTGTTTTGTTGCAGTTTCCACCCCCCTTTGTTTTGCATAATTGACATCTTTTTAACCCATCATCCCCTACCCCATTTTCTCCTTTGCCCGGCCTCCCCCCTCTCTGTTAGCCCTTAAAACCTCTCCCTCCCAAAATGCTCCAATTCTGACAAAAGGTCGTGGACCCAAAACGTTGACTCAATTTCCTTTTTCCATAGACGCTGCCTGACCTGGTGAGTGTTCCCAGCGACCTAAGGGTTATTATTAATGTCATATTAAGAAAATAGCTATTTTAAAGGGCTGAAAGAGAGACAATTAGTTGAGTCTCTGGGGAGAGAATTGGTAAATAAGATCTCATGTCCAGGGATAGGATACGTTTGAAAAGGCAGAGCACTGATTTTATTGTTTTGGAAACTGTTTGTTTGTATTTCATTTATGAAGTAGATTTAAAATTTGTAAAGAAGTGGCAATTTAAGGTTTCTTATTTTAGCCTCTGACTTGACTCATCATTGGAGAATTTGGACATCTCTGTTGAATGAACCTTCACTGTTGACAGAGCCCTTAGGAGATGATTTGAGTACAATGCAGGAAGACAAAGTATACTGTGAATCATCAGAGTTTTTATAAGTCCAATCCTAATTTCTGCTGGAGGGAGCAGTTCAACTCTTCGGTAGCGAGTGAGTTTCAATATTCCCAGTTGCGTTGGGAGGTTGTCGAGTTGTGAGATTGTCCAACTGTACAAAACTTTCCATTTGGCTAATGAACTGAATGTGATGCTGAACCACAAGGAAATGTTTGCACTGGAAGCTAGTAACCAAACAGCATTAAAAAGGCCACGCTCTTCACAACTGCACTAATCTGATGTTGATGTTAACCCCCTCTCCCCATCTCAGAGGCTGTGACCTTTCATTGAAAATACCAATCCTCTAATTGCCTCTCATACTACCCCCGGGGGGTGTGGGGGGGTGGGGGACAGCAAAGCAGTGACATTCCAAACTGGACTATTTACACCAGGCTGATTCCAACCCTACGCTTTGAAAGTAAATTAATTATCTTTTAAAAAAAGGATATTTTTTTATGTCAAAATGTTCTTCCGCTTCAGTGGCAGAGACCATATCAAACAAATGGCAACCTTCTGTACTGGAAAATTCTGTTTTTAATATGTGGCTCAGTTGATAGTACTCTTAAATCTGGATCCGGAGGTTACGGGTTTGAGATCCGAAGCTGGAGTTTGGAGCTCAGGGACTGGGCTGACACGAGTGCAGGAGCTGGCGAGTGCTGCAATTTTGGACGTGGTGTATTTTAAATGAGATGTTAAACTGAAATCCTGTCGGCCTATTCATGTGGATGGTAAAACACATCTGCACTATTCAATCAAAGAAGGGAGCTTCTCCTGGTGCTGTGGACAACAGTATTCCGGATAAGTTGATCAGGCTGTTGCCTTTTGGTCAATTCTGCTTTACTCTTCCATTGGTCGGCAATATTTCTGCCCCTTTCCCCTCTGCTGAAATCCCTCCACCTCGTGCCCCTACCCCTGGGTTTCAAATCCCACCTTAAGATCTAGCTTTTTGCCTATGCCGTTGGCCACCTTTACCTCCTTCCCTAACCAGTTTGTGCTTTCGCTAATCTTCGAACCCTGCTTTTTAGACCTCTCAATTTGAAAGCTTGAATATAAATGTAAATTGTTGTTGATGACAGCAAATGGGTATGAATGTATTTTGACATAAAGCAAACGCGCATCATAATATGGATTATTATGATTTTGCTATGCGCAAATTAGCTGTGAAGGTCAACAGCAAAATACCCAGTCACTATAATTTACAGTAAATCCTGTGAAACGTTTTAAGACCTCCCCCTGGTGTGAAAAGGGCTATATTAAATGCAAGGATTGTAAGAAACAAAATGAAAGCTTTGCTGATCTGAAATATGAAGATTTCACTAAGCACGATTCCGTGCTAATTTAAAATTTATATCAGACACATTGAGACCTCATGGGCAAGAAGATGTTAGTCATATCTTCAATGATATGTTTGACATGTTCTTGCTGGGAGGCTACAATTGAAGGGAACATGTCTTTACATAATCTTCCGGTTAATTGGGTTAATTTGTCAGTGCAACGCTTTCTAATCTTTTTAAAAACTTTTTATTCAATTAATTGTTTCGAAAATATAATGCCCTTATGCTAAATAAAATGTATAATATAATATACAGTATATGGGATACTTATAGTCAGTATATTACTTGACTAATCTTGTCCTTAGAACTGTTTCTTAATCCTAAATAGGTATGAAGCTGAGCAGCGACCGCCACTTAGTGGAAGTCGTAATTACTGCAACTCAGTGAATTCCAGTTAAAGTTACAATGCAGTTCGAAACATAGAAACAGGAGGAGGCCATTCAGCCCCTTGAGCCTGTACCCCCATTCTATAAGATCGTGGCTGATCTGTACCTCAGCTCCAACGTGACAAATTCTGTAGAAACGTGCGTGATACATTTTGCGGAAAATTGCGGAGATCTGGTCGGTGCTATTCAGAAGCGCATTGTGTGAAACAGCCCGGAATAAAACTATAGGCGTATATTTCCTGAACTCGTAGTTATGTTTAAAATGCTAAGAGTGTTATTTTGAATAGTAAGTACTGACCAAGAATTGGTCGCAGGAGCTCGGTTTAGGCCGCGCTCCGGGAGAAGCCGAATTCCCGCTTGCGCTGCTTCCGGGATCCCAACACTTCACATGTCGCGAGTGCGTGACCTGAGCACACACTGTGTGTACAGGTTTGGAGGGGGGGTTTGTATAACGTTTGTAGCGGAAAAAGACGGTCACACTTTTCTATTAACCCAGAACATGACCTACCCTTCAAAAAACCATGCTGACTCTTTGATTAGCTCATACTTTTCCAAGTGCGCAGTCACTCTGTCTCTGATGAGGCTACAATCGGAGGGAACAGGTCTTTACATAATCTTCTGGTTAACTGCGTTGACTTGTCAGTGCAACGCTTTCACTAAAACTGAAGTTAAGCTGACAGGTCTGTCTTCTCTGGTTTCTCCCTCCTTCCCAATCCTGATACATCACAAGAGATGTTTGGACCATGTTCTCATTCTTTGGAATACTACCTCTACTGTCTTCTTATTAGAGTGCTGTAGCTTAGTGGTTAGAGGATCCTGGTTTGATTCCCGGGGAGGGCGAAACGTTGGGTAAGTTTCCTTACTCTGTACTCCTGTTTACGTACAGTGTGTAGGAATTGTTAGCCGTTTGGTGGATCCCTGTTCCAGGGATATTAATCCCTCAAGAAAAATTATTTGGTCACGCAATCCATGACTGTTTGTGGGACACAGCTGTGCGCAATTGGCTGTCACGTTTCGCCCACAAAATATAGTCAATTTATTTAACAGTATATTCTGTGAAGTGCTTTGAGATGTCTAAAAGATGTGATAAGGCGCGATACCAAATGCAAGAATTATTATTATTATTATTAGAGCATCAAGCTGTTTCTTAAATGAGTTCAGCATCAGTGGATTGACCAGCTCTCTTGGTAAACCATTGCTGTCCATTGGTAATTGCTAGAGGAGCACTGCATTCTTGGATAATCCATATTTTGAATTGGTTGTTAAACCGAGGTCCCGTCTGCTTGTTTTGGGGTTCAGGTGAATGATAAGGATCCTTTGGCACTATTTTGAAAAGCAGGATGATCTCTGAATGCCTTGGGCCATTATTATTTCCAAATTCACTCCAAAAAATAAATTAAGTGATCATTTAACTCTTTGCTGTTTGTCGGACGTTCCTAGCAATATAGGTTGACCCATTTGTTACATAACTACACTTTGAGCTGATGAGGTGATTTATGAAACCACGTGTCCTATCAGTCAGAACTATAACATTGAATACGACTTACACAAAGTACGAGTTATGGGTAAACTCGCATATATCATGTCAGTCGGCTTAATACAATTTAAACAAAATTATGTTTTTTTTCTTTTGCGATAGCGTGTTAGTCCCTTCAGAGCAAACATTTCTTTTATTAAAAAAATTAATTTCTACATTATTATAGACGTTCATGACCATGTTTCCCATGTTTATTTCAAATGCAGTGATGTGCAAGCAGAACTTCATCAAAGCAGAGGGTAAGTTGGTGGTGATGATACGAGTTAGGAGATGCTTTGCAATTGGATTTAGGATTATTCAGGGCCAAGAGATCATTCTGAAAATGGCTTTAATGGTCCTTACCTTTAGAATTATCTCTGAATTTCAGTTGAAGAAACAAATTCTCTGTTTTTTTTTGGTGTATGGTTTGCTGCTTTTATTATGCCTATGCTTGACTATGCTAACTCCCTGCTCGCCGTCTTCCCAACTCTTCCTTCCACAAGATGCAGATTATTCACATCCTCTCCCTCACTAAACTCCACCATCGGCAATCAAACCTTCAGCCTTTCTGCCCCACTATCTGGAACTCCATCCCGGGGCCCCTCCGGCTTGCCCCTCGCTTGCCTCCTTCAAGGCCCATCTAAGGATCTTCCTCTTTGATCTGTGCCTTGGGTCACCTTCCGCCCCTCTTTGAAAGAGCTACCAACTAGTCCTACTTCCCTGACTGTTCAGCGCCTTGGGACGTCCTCCCGACGTGAAAGGCGTTTACAAATGTAATTGTATTGTACTCTTCTGCTCTTACTCCATAGCCTTGCAATTTTTTCCTTTTTAAGTTCTTATCCAATTCCCTTTTGAAAGTTATCATCAAATCTGCTTCCACCACCCTTTCAGGCAGTCCATTCCAGACCATAACAACTCTCTGGGTAAACAAATTCTCCTCATTTCCCCTCTGGATTTTTTTCCCAATTATCTTAAATCTGTGACCTCCAGTTACCAACCAACCTGCCAGAGGAAACAGTTTCTCCCATCTACTCTATCAAAATGCTTCATTATTTTGAACACCTCTGTTAAATCTCCCCTTAACGTTCTCTGCTCTAAGGGGAATAATCCTAGCCTCTCTAGTCTTTCCACGTAAGTGTTGTCCCGCATGCCTGGTATGATTCTTGTAAATCTCCTCTGTACCCTCTTCATGCCATCCTTCCTAAGGTGTGATGTCCAGAATTGGACACAATACTCCAACTGAGGCCTAACCAATAAATTGTAAAGGTTCAGCATCCTTGCCTTTATACTCAATGCCTCTATTTATAAAGCAAAGTATACCATATGCTTTTTTTAAACGGCTTTGCCAACTTGTCCTGCCACCTTCAGGGTATTTGCTCGTTGACTCATCAAAGCTCCAAATTTCTTCAGTTCAAATTTACATAAATATGTAAAATGATTTTTTTCCCCTTGAAATAAATTGCCCTTTTTGATCTTTCTTTCTTTGATCTTTCAACCAATGGTTGTTAAATGATTACAGTATTCTGGTCTCCATCATCCATTTTGGTAACCCATTGCAGCTGTTAGTTACCCTCTGTGTAAATGTGGTCCATCCTGTAATTGCTCTTCAAAGTTAGATCCTGTGCCCTTATGACTTGTCTCTTTGGTATATCTGAAAGTATTGTTTTAGGTTTCCTTTTTCTATCCCATTTACAGCATCTTGTGTCCATTTGGTGGTCCTCCTACGAGACATGACTTTTAAGGCTGATGAGCTTTAACCTTTCCTCATCATTCCACCGTCTTAACAATCAATTGGACATCTATTTTTAAAAATATACAGAATGTTGGTATCCAGTTAGCCTCTAAACATTTCCAGACAAACCACTTATAAATGGGAAGGTCATGTCCCAAACCAGACAGCTGGTAATGCTTGTGACTGCTCTGAAGCTATAACAGGTTTTGTTTTGTGAGATAACTCAGAATTATAGCTAACATGACAGATTGCACAGTGTCACTGAAGGGTAGCGTGTTCAGCGGGTCCACTCTTGCAGCTGAGTAATAGGTGGCTCAATTATTGTCCTGCTTAGATCTGTTTGTTAATTTTAGCTGCATCATTACTATTGCACATGCTATCCAAAAAACACCCTGCTCAAAATGTATTCCAATAAAATTATAGGGTGATTATCAAAATGTAATCGTCAAGAGATAATTTGTGCACCTGTTCCTACTGCGAACAAAATGAAAGGCTCTCAGTGATCCCCCAGGCTATTTGTGGCATTTAAGCTGTTATCTAAACACCATGTCACAGTTCAGGCTATTTCTAATAGTGAAAGCATCCTTTATACATCACATAATAACATAATACTTGGCTAAACTATCATGACTCAACGTGCATAAAATAGTGAAGTACCTGTCGTTGTGAAGGCAGGTGTGGGGGTTAATCTGCAACTTCCAACAAACAGGAATGAGATGAATATCCAAATTTAGTGTGGGATTTCTGGGTCATTTACCTGAGGAGGGAATATTTGGCAACGACAGAGGAGTATTCCTAGTTCTTAGAAATGGTGGCATGTGATGCTTAATCACCACTGGAACCAGAATAGGCAAAAGAGGACCTTGGTTTAAATGTCTCACCATAAACATTCTTTAAGCATACATACTCAGTACACTGTCACAAGGCAACAATATTTTTATCACGCCTGTTTTCCTACTTTCAAACAATTGAGGAGCAAGAAACATTTTACACTGAACATTTAATTTGTTTTAAAGACAAAGGGCAAGATGTAACGCTTCGGATTTCCCATGGGAAAGGTAGGAATGGGGAATTAATGGCTGCACAAAGATCAATACATCAATACAACTGATGCTTGGTTGGAGAAGGAGAAATACAAGGGAGCTGTGGTCACATAACAACGAATATAACCATTTCACAGAACAGTACATGTGAATCGGTCATTACATTAAAAAAAATAATTTGGTCACTCAATCCAAGACTGTTTGTGGGACACTTCTGTGCGCAATTGGCCACAAATACACAGTCAATTCACTTTACAGTATATTCTGTGAAGCACTTTGAGATGTCTAGAAGGATCCTTGTCAAATGCAAGGATTTATTATTACTTGTGTGCACGTTTCTTTCTGCAGCTAGTCGAACACAAACGCTTTCCCAGTTTGTAAAGAGAAAATTGCATCACTCTGCTTTGTTTGAGTAACAGGTTCATACTGTGATCTTGAGTTGTATTTCTTGATTTCAGGAAGGCTGTTCATTTTACTTTATCGAAATTAGATACTCCATCTGCACTTTTCCCTTCCTTCAAAATAAAATGACATATTTAAAATGTGTATTCTTCAGTCCTGTACTTTGTTGTGTTTTTATATGGCACAACACATTACAGGACTAAAGCTACACATTTACAGTATAGCCTATGATATCACAAGAAATACTATAATGTGCAACCAATTGGCACACGGCAATGTCCTACTTACTGCTAGGTAAACAGAGGCATGTATGTGGAGAAAGGAAACTTGCCTAAGATTTTGCTTGGCCCTGGAATCAAACCTGGGTCCTCTCACTTGCAAGGCAAGTGCTCCAGCCACTACGCTACAGGATCCCATGGGGTAGAGACTGAAAGAGAGGGGGCAGAACAGAGGGATAGAGAAGGGGGTGAGATGGAGGGGTGCGGACTGATAGAGCAAGGGCAAGACATTTCACCCACAAATATACAGTCAATTCACTTTACAGTATATTCTGTGAAGCACTTTTGAGACGTCTCGAAGATGTGAAAAGCGCTATATCAAATGCAAAGATTATTATTATTAAGACACTGGGAGAGAGACAGATTGATAGAGGGTGAGACAGAGGGGGGAGAGACTGATAGAGAGAGTGAGATGGAGGGGAGAGACTGCTGGTTTCGCCCTGCTGGGAATCAAACCCAGGTCTCTCGCTTGCCAGGCAAGTGCTCTAACCACCGAGCTACACGACTCCTCAAAGATGAGGCCTCGGTTCAATGTCTCATCCAAAGATCGGCACCTCTTTTAATGACTCAGAAGCAAGAGTGCTACCAACTGTGTTTGTAGGCTGACACACGTGATGATTTAACGACGTCCCTAACTAAAACCTCTCAGGGTTTCCGTTAAGCGAAGTGACTGTGGATTTGCCTTCAAACGTGCGTGGAAGAAGCTGTGGAAAAAGTCAAGGAAAAGCACACGCTATGTCGGGATGAAGGTTAGGTCGGTATTCTGGGGGTTGGACTCAGACACCAGAATCTCCTCCATCGATTAAAGGGGTTGTCTACGGTCTGGGATTGGACCGCACTGCACATGGTCCGATGGGCCAATTCCCCTCGTCTGGTCCCACTGCTGCTGCCAACCCAACCCCAACCCAACCAGCCAACGCTGATTGGACAACTCAAGCATCAATCAACTGAGTGCCCGCCCTAATGTCAGCCTCTGCACCCTGATTGGTTAGAGTTGGGCCATTGATCATTCACACCTCTGAAATCCAGTCTGGGGGGGGGCAAAGTCACACCCCTTAACCATGTGCAGCAGTACCCCTTTCCCCCCCCTCTTTGATGGCTCATCATTTTCTCTTCCCCCCCCCCCCCCTCTCACCCCTTTCCTCTTCCCTCTCCCGCCTGTGACCTGCCTTTTCTCAATGAAACCCTCTACAACTCAGCCTCATCGCATTGGCCTGGGAGAGCACCGCGAGCACGTGACTGCCCGCCCAGCCCCCGCCCCCGCCCGACCCGATTATTGGTCGGCGCCGCCAACCTATAGGGGGAGCCGGAGGGTGGGATCGGCTCCGCCCCTCCCCACCCCGTGCGTCGGTTCTGGATGTCAATTGGTCAGGCCTGCCCGTCAGCACCGCCCCCCGATGCCTGATTGGTCCGAACGGGTGTCAATCAATCCCCCTCCTTCCCCGCCCCCCCGGGGGCCAAACCGCCAGCGAGAAAGGGGCACAGTTTTTAACGCGGAAAGGAAAAACGGAGGCGTCGGCGAGTTCCCGTCAGCGCGAGCAGCGGGCGATTCGGGGGCTCAAGCTCGGAGCCACTACCGCACTGGGAGGGGAGAGAGAGAGAGAGAGAGATCCGTCCGAGTGAAACACAGACCTTGATTGAAGGTGGGTGGGTTTGGATTGCAGGAGGAGGAGGAGGAGCGGTGGTGATGATGGTGGTGGTGGTGGTGGTGGGGGGCGTTTATTGTTTTTATCGCTCGGCTGCGCGGGGAGGGAAACAAAACACCCGAGGGGAAGATTTTGTGAGGTGCCGGTTGGAGGTCGGCGGCTCCGGTGCCGTCGGTCGGGCGGGCGGTCGAGCGAGTGAGTGAGTGTTTGGTGGCGGTCGATCTGACAGGTCGCCGCTTCCCCTCCGTTTGGGTGTGAGGAGAGGGAGAGGGAGAGGGGTGAGAGGCGGGCGGACGGGCGGGGCTTACCGGACTCCAGCCGCCAGACACACTGCACACCGGGGGTGGCGGGCGGGCGGGCGTTTTCGGTTAGTTCGGCTCGTATTTTAATCTTTTGTTTAAAAGCGAGTCGCCGCCGCCGCAGCAACAACCAACAACAACAACAGAAACTATTCGTCCCTTTCCCTCCCTCCCTCCCTCCCTCCCTCCCTGCCTTCCCGCTTGTTTTAAAACCATTTTGTTTTGAGAGGAATTTTTGGTTAAAATTTTTTTTTTTTTTTGAGGTGAGAGAGAGAGAGAGAGAGAGAGAGAAGCGGACGGGCGGCCCCGGGCCCGTCCGTGTGGAGCGCGGCGCGAGAGAGGGAGAGCGGCGCTTGATTGACAGGTGTCAGTCAGTCAGTCGGTCGGTCAGTCAGTCACGTGGGCGCCAAAGCGGTGGTGATGATGGGGTGGGGGGGGGGGGGGGAGGAGCAGAGCGCACGAGCTGTCAACGGTCGCGGCGCGTGGCGCGGGGCGGGCGAGGGCAGCGCGCGAGTCTCCCGCCAACTGCCCGCCCCCCGCGCGCCACACACCGCCACCACCACCACCACCTCAGGTCCCGAAAGGCAAACCGACCGCAGCTCCCAACTGACTGCCTTCGTGCCCTTTTGCCTTCACGTCAGTCCCCTTCGCCTTCGCCCCCCAAATCCCTTTAAAGCGTCAGTCAATCAATCCATCCGTTGGTCGATCAATATCGATCGATCGATCGGTTAATGAATGAAAAGTGACGGTGATGACTTGGTCACTCAGTCCCCAGACCCGCCCGTCTTGTGGGGACGCCGCTGCCTTCCTTCCGCCTGCAAAGCGCAACGCGTCGGTTCACTTTCCGCTGTGCGCTCCGCGAGGCGCTCCGAGACGGCCCGAAGACGCGCGATGAGCCGCTGTGGCAAACGCGAGGATTTTTCTTTTTCCCGTCTCCGTTTGCCCTTTTTCTTAACGTTAGTCCTTTGCCCAAATCCCTCTCTCCCTCTCTCCCTGTCTCTCAGGGCGCGTTGCTGCTGTTGCAGGTTTGATTGTGAATTGGGTGAACTTTTCTTTCATTCTTCTCCTCTTTCTCACCCCGAGTGCAATGTCTAATTGCTCAAGAAGCCCTCTTGATTGTTTTATTTGCCATCGATTTTTTTCAATCCTCCTCCCCCTCCCCCCCACTCTCCATGAAATGTTTAATTTCCAATTTCCCCCCACGTGAATGAAACGTCAAATCGCCTTTTCCCACCTTCCTCCTCTTGAATGCAGTGTTTAAATGTCCACCGGCACCTTGGGACGTTCTCCTGCCGTGAAAGGCGCGATTACAAAAGTAATTTTGTATTGCGTTTATTATTTGGTCCACAAAATTCGCAGTCCACTTTACAGTATATCCTGTGAAATGCTTTTGAGATGTCTCAAGGACATGATAGGGCGCTATATCAAATGCAAGGATTATTATCTTCTTCCCTCTCCACAATTTTACAGTCTCTTTTGCCAATCACAGCCTCGCCTTGTAACTTATAACGCTTCATTAATCTTCCAAGTGTCGGTGCTGTTAATTTGTAGAATGTAATCGGCAATAGCCGTTTGAATCTGGATGCTTTTATTCAACAACAACAACTTGCACTTGTATGGCGCCCGCCTCACAGGGTCGCGTCTCAGAGCGCTTAATCTTGTGTAATAATTGTATTTGTCTTGTGTAATAACTTTCATTTTGAATTTACCTTCCAGATCAGATTTTGAACTGTTGTGAGGAATGAGTGTGGCCTCTGGTTGACAACTTCTCCTCCTTTGATGACATTAACTGAAGAGGGTGAAATTTACAGATAAACAAAATAAATGGTACATTTCACCACTGCTTTCTCTTTTCACTGAACAGCATTGTTGCAAGTGATAAGGTGAGCTTGGTGTGACAGGTATTTTGTTCAGACTCCTATCCAATACACAATTAAGGATGAAGATGGTGTCAATTACAGAAATTACTGAGCTGACTTTGATTGAAAAATGATGGCTGCTCGTACAGAACGATCAACAGTTAATCAATCGGGACTACAGACTGGAACGGACAACACGGTATGAAACTTGAGTCAAAAAATATCATTCTATGTATTTATTAATGTATAAAAAAGTTTTAAAACGATCACTTTAGTGCAAAAATTACTTTGTAAATTGTTGTTCCAAGATTGATACAAATTGAAGTGAGCAGTTCCATGGGCTGTGACTGGCATTCATTGAGTCTAGAATTCTAACTTTTCTGTAGGCTATGTACAGAAATTGTGTTAATCTGCAATTTAACCTACAGTAAAAGATCAAAGCTGTTCTCAGAATCTGTTTTTAATACCAGTCAACACCTGGAAGCTTGAAGCCTAGATTTAGTCAGTGGATGGTTTTGAGTTAATATTCATTTATTGTTTATATTTGCCTGCTTCCTTTTCTATTTTTCTTTTTTCTCGTCCTTGTTTAGCTTGTTTCGCCACCCATTTTTACAAGTGGTGAAGGAGGTGAACTCTCTCAGGCTTTTACTTAGTGCTTATTTCAGTCTTTTAATATTGTTTCGGTAGAAATGTCAAATCTTGTGTGTTTTGGAGCTATGGAATTATAGTAATTGTGACACTTCATAATAACATCCTTCCTAAGTTTCATGAATGTTAAATTGAGCAGGGAAGATAGTACGAAACTTGGATCTCCACACTGGAGACACAAGAAGGATTGGTCAGATTTAGCGAAATGCCTTTCATCTTTGGGACCTAGCTTTGAATTAAAGACCATAAGACGTAGGAGCAGGAGTAGGCCATTCGGTCTCTCGAGCCTGCCCCGCCATTTAATAAGATCATAGCTGATCTTCTAACCTATTTCCTTTTACCCGTCCAATCCCCATATCCCTTAATCCCTCTATCCTTTAGAAATCTATCAACTTCAGTCTTGAATATGTTCAAGGACTAAGCATCCACAGCCTTCCTGGGTAGAGAATTCCACAAATTCACTATCTTCTGAGTGAAGGAATGTTTCCTCAACTCAGTTCGAAAAGGCTGACTGACCCTTAATCTTGAGACTGTGACCCCTAGTTTTAGATTCTCTAACCAAGGGAAACAGTCTCATGGCATCTCTTGTCAAAACCCTTAAGAATCTTTAGGTTTCTATAAGATCATCTCTAATTCTTCTATATTCTAGAGAATATAGGCCTAGTTTACACAACCTATCCTCATAGTTCAACCCCCTCATCCCAGGAGCCAACCTAGTGAATCTGCACTAAGGCGAATATGTCCTTTCTTAAATAAGGAGACCAAAACTGCACACATATTCTAGCTGCGGTCTCACCAAGGCCTCATGCAACTGCAGCAAGACTTCCCTACTCTTATACTCTAACCCTTTTGAAACGAACGCCAACATGGCATTAACCTTCCTAGTTGCTTGCTGTACCTGCATACTTACTTTTTGTGACTGGTGTATAATCCCTCTGAACACTTACACTACCTAATCTCTCCCCCTCTAGAAAATAATCCGCTTTTCTATTTTTACTACCCAGGTGAATAACTTCACACTCCACTAGTCACATCCTGCCAATCTGAGAAGGACCCGTTTATTCCTACTCTGTTTTCTTACTGTTAGCCACTCTCCAATCCATGCTAATATATCGCCTTTAATTCCATGGGCTCTAATCTTATGCAACAGCCTTTTATGTGGCACCTTGTCGAATGCCAACTGTAACTGCTGTTTGGGGGTCTATAAACTACTCCACTAGTGTTTTCTACCCCTTGTTGTTTCTTACCTCCACCCATACTGACTCTACATTCTGATTTTAAAATCCTTCCCCTCTACTGTTTTTATCTCATCCTATATTAGCAGGGATAACCCCCCACCACGTTTTCCATATTGCCTATCTTTCCTATATGCCGAATACCCCAGAATGTTTAGCTCCCACCCTTGGTCTCCCTGTAACCACGTCTCAAGTAATAGCCACTAAATCATACCCATTTATGTCTATTTGTGCACTCAATTCATCTATCTTGTTATGAATGCTTTGTGCATTCAGATACAACGCCTTTAATTTTGACCTCTTTCTATTTCCATTACTCGTTAACGCCCTATTTTCTTTGTTGAGCTTTTTGTCCCTACTTGACACACACTGTTCTTTATCTCCCAACTCGTTACTCTGCTCTACATCCACGACTGTTCTTTGCAATGCCGGGTTACGTTTAACTGTAGCTGTAACCCTCCCTCCCCCCCACCCCCTTAATAGTTTAAAGTTATGCCCATCTCCCTATTTAATTGTTTTGCAAGGACATTCCAGCCCGGTTAAGGTGGAGCCCATCTCGATGGAACAGCTCCCTTTTCCCCCAATACTGATGCCAGTGGCCCATAAAATAAAATCCCTGTCTCCCACACCACTCTTCCAGCCACGCGTTTAACCAGGGGGCTAGATGCAAAACGCTTACCAACTCTATATTATAGCGTCATTTGTTCCTTGACGAGATGTCTGCACGGAATAAAGAAAATAACACTAATGAACAATAGACTAGATGTCCTCACAGATAATGATAGCACCGGATATTAGGATTGGACAACATTATTACAAAGATATCAGTAAACAAAATTTGATGCCATTTTTGATTTATTTCTAAGCTTATTTGTGTCGGATGTACTTTCAATCTTGTAAGATTAGGTATGGAAATAGAAATGAAGTTGAAAACAAAATCAATTCTCTGAAGTGCACCACACTACTGTTAATCATGAAAACTTAATTTATCTTTACTCAGTCATTATATCTAAGTGTGGCTTCTTAAAAAGCTCTAGTAATAGTATGTCTTGATAGTTTACCTAGGAATAAAAGGTGTGTATGTGTGTATAATATATAAGATTGAAGCAACCTTTTTTTGCTTTGTACAATGCTGATCTTACCAAACCAATTTTGCGTCATGAATATAAGGATATGTGTTTATTATTAGATGAATACAAGTATATTAATCAAAGTAGACTTTACTGTGCTGCTTTTGTATCAGTGCAATTTGTTGTGAAACTTCATTTTTCAGCATTTGATTTCAAACGACAACAACAAAATTACACTTATAGAGTGCCTTTCACGTCGGGAGGACGTCCCAAGGCACTGGACAGTCAGCGTCAGGATTCAAAATCACAAACTGCCATAATAATAACAATATAACAATGATTATATGATAATACTTGCCATATTGTCAGTTTATCATCAATAGTTTCAAAACAAAATATAATTTTTAAAAAATATATTTAGACATAACTTCTGAATTTTTCCTTGATTATTCAGTCATGTAATCATTAATTGTTCACGGATGGTCACTGTAGAATCACTAATCTGATTCCACTGCTCCAAATTGTAATATAAATATTGCAAAGCATTGTTCCAATCTCTGAGTTGAAGACACTTTGAAGGTGGTGCAGGGTTGAGCATTTCTCCTCACCTATAGTTTGACCTAGTTTCCTTGCCAGTTTACACAATGCATCCATCAGTGTGTGACCTGAGTCATTGAAGGATGGTGGGAACCAGCTGGTTGAAGAAATGCTATTTCAAGACTGTCTCCTACATCCTATAATGTCTATAATCCTTTTGAGGGTATGCATATTCTTTATCAAGTTAAAATGTAATCAATTGGTGGTTTAATAAAACTAAATCCTGTGGTGTCTTATGTATTGGAGGACATGTCATGATAGCTTGATGCTGACGTTTAAAACAACTCCCCTTTTAACCAAATTTAAATCCGGTCATTTAGTAAGAATTTTAATTGTTTTTAAAGGTCTTGATTTTTTAAAAAAAAACTATTTTGTGTTTGTAACTTGCTGTCAGTTGAAAACTAATATAAGAGTGATTTGTGGCTGTACACCATATTTTTTAATTAGACAGAAACTGCTTGAGTTGTCAGAGTGTGGAAGTGAGGAGTTTCACCCAAACTCTTGCGAAACATCGAAAGGGCGGGACCGCTGCTTCCAATTTAACTTCAGAATAAGAAAGAAATGCATTATTCAGTCACTGCTTTCAGCAACATTCCATTTGAGTTCCTTATGCTGACTGAACGTTGACTCATGGTATATCTAGTCCTTTTTGAGAGCAGTTTTGTTTAATTTTTTGTGCCGTGTGTATGTATATACGTATGTGTGTATATATGTATAATTATATATAATTATTTATATATTATTACGATAGGAGTCCTATGTAGCTCAGTGGTTGGAGCACTCGCCTCGCAAGCAAGAGACCTGGGTTCAATTCCTGGCAGGGTGAAACCGTGGGCAAGTCTCCTTACGCCACACGCCCGATAGTAATTCCTAAAGAAAGAAAAATAACAATAAAATTTGTCACTTCAACCCGTGACTATTTGTGGGACAATGCTGCATTTCGCACACAAATATACAGTCAATTCACTTTACAGTATATTCTGTGAAGCGCTTTGAGATGTCTAGAAGATGTGAAAAGCGCTATATCAAATGCAAGGATTATTATTTATTATAATATTGTGTGTATATATAGAATAACGTGGCTTAAAATGTGCTGTCTGGTGTTAGTGTCTTGAAATTGTGTTTCCAAAGCTTTTGTGTGTCTGAGGGTAAAAACTGGCAGAAGGCTGTGGTGGGTTTATAAGAGGGGAGTAACATTCAAACAAGGCAAATTCGCTCAATGAGCTTGAGTGAGGGAGAAGGGTAGCAATTAACAAGTATAGTGGTGGACCGTTCAGAATAAGAAAAGGAAGTGAAGGCAAACATTAGGTGAATCAATGAGATTGAATCATAGTTAAATGATTGAAAGAGAATATCAGGAATCCCTAAATGGTAGACCATGGTGTGGATCTAAACTGATGCACTCTTTTATCCAGATTGTGCACAATATAGCACCAGCAGTAATCTAAATTGGGTTAAACGGACCTCATCTCAAAATAATTGAACTCAGAAGAACCAGTAGCTGCACAGATAAGAAATGTAACTTTGTGGAAGCCTTGCTTTGAGCAGACAGTGGTGCCTTTACGGTTTTTAAAGAGGACAATGCAAGTTTATTATAACTTCTTCAGGAAGGGAATTTTTTTTTTGGGGGGTGAATTGTTTCTCACACGTTGGGATTAAAGGATTAGATTATTATCTTGTCCAGGATTTTTGGTGATTTATGAACAAAGGAAAAGAATATAAATTTATATTTGAAACTCTTAAAGCAGTAGCTATTTTATGTACTTTGCTTTGCATGCAGTTCTGCTTCCAATTCTGTTGTTGGGTTGGCTCAGTGTTAGCACTCTTGCCTCCGAGTCAGAAAGTTGTGAATTCAACCCCACATTAGGAATTTGAACTCAAAACAAAGATGAGTGTAAAATGTAATTTATCACGTCCTGACCTTGTGTGCTGTCTTTGCATGATTTTACATGCATGCAGTGTCCAGGATAGATTATGGCAACTCTTTGCTCACCGGAACATGTGCCTCTTCACCAGCTGCAGACTACCCCGAATTCAGTAGCTTGTGTTCTTTCCCGCTCTAGGCTGCACAAGCCTATCGTTCCCATCCTCACTCACATCCACTGGCTCCCCATCCCCCAGTGGATCCAGTTCAAGATGCTCTTACCAATCCCTACCTCTGTGACCTCCTTGAACCATACCAACCCGGCCAGTCCCTACAGTTAGTGAGCACCGGCTTGCTTCACATTACCGCTTGCTTCACATCCCCTGCCCCACCATTAGCAGGTTGGACTTTCAGTGATTCTGCCACCACTCTCTGGAACTATACCTCTGAGTCGCTTTGACTCTCCTTCCCTTGTTTCTCTCAGACGTCCACCTCAGAACCTTCCACTTTGACTGTGCTTTCGGCCACCTTTTTGCCCTCCTTCCTTGCCTCCCACCCCAGCTCGGGTGTAACTCCTGGACTGTTCATTGCCTTGGGACATACTTCTGATGTAAAAGGCGGCATATCAGTGTAAATTTGATTTGTATATTACCAGCCCCTGGGAAGAATGGAAAACAAAAAATATTATCCACTGGGTCTGGCAAAACATTTAACTTGCAACAAACTGCATTTTCTCCCTGTCCTATAACCCCAGAAGTATGTGCTTTTTTTTGTTTAGCCGGGCATCTGACATTTGCGGAAACTGATTACCATGCTTAAGAGTATCCAAACCAAACTGAGAATTTCATCCATCCCTCCTACACATGGAGATTGTAGAGATAGATTGTCGGAATGGAATCCACCTGGAAGGACGTATCCTGCTTGCCCAATTCCGGAAAGTATTAGGCGCAGGTTGCGAAGAGCCAAGTGTTGGGGATCCCAGAGTGTGTGTGTTACAGTAACTGCTGGAGTTTAACCAGCTAAAAACTCATAACTTGCCATTGATATCGATGTGTGGCGAGCTTTCCTGCTGCTTGTCCATCTAGGACCACCCTACCTGTTAGGGCTTTGGTTTGCAGGGTTAATAGGAGCTGAATGGGAGGATTCCCTGCCCCCAATGGTTGGTCTGCCCTTCCAGGTCCTGCCGATGAGCTAGTTTGACTGTGCTGTCACGTAGGGCTGGCTACCAAGCATGTAACCTCGGAGTCATTTCAGCTCCAAGGAGAGCCCCCTCACCCCAGGAGGATAGTTACTAGTTGGTTGTTTAACATCTGACAAGCACGGGGTTTGAGCCCTCACTAGGTGGATGGTAGGTACCAAGAATCCCTGCGAGTTTTCCGTTGGGCAATTCAGATCAGTATGAAATGTGAGAGCTTTGCCACCATCTCGAGCAGTGGTCAGGAAGATGATGTAGTAAAACTGAAAGAAAGGATCACTTTTTATCTCTAGATTTTCATTTGTTTAAGGAGATAATTTGATTTGTGATGGAGACAGTAATAACATTTCAACAGCATTATTGGATTCATAACTACCATTTTGCATTTGCAGTGCTGTTTTTCTTGAAGGAATTAACTTGAAAACAATAGGAATTATTTTGATTTTATTGAGTGTTCCTGGAATTGAACATCTTTATGTGGGTTTGATGCAGTCTGGAGAAAAAATAAAACACTGTTTTAAATGGGGAGACGATAAATAGGAGTGGGAGTGCTATGGAGACATTCTTATGAAGAATATCCTTTGTGGCATAGTAGCTAGTGGAATTCTGTTATATAGTCTCTAATGAAAACCATGTGACATGTAAGCTTCCATTAAAGCTCAGCTTAGTATTTATATTTTTATCTGATTGTCAGCATTAATGTTGTTCGGGGAAATATTTGGGTTGTTGCATTTCTGAAATTTTATCTATCCTATATACCTTGTTTCTATTTTGTTAATTTAATGCATTGCTACATATTTCTAAATATGATATCTAATGAGAACGTTCATGTTTGAAACTGAGACCTAAGTAATATGTTGTGAATTGTTTTATCATTGAATAACGATAAAATGATGTGGTGGTAGATGTGCTTGAATAACACAGTAGTACATTGTCAATTGTTTCAGCATTGAATTTGATTTTTTGTTAAGTTCTGAATTGCTATGAAGAGTATGGCAATAATCTGGAGCATCCTGGCCGTTGATTTACGCTACTTATTTTATGTTTCCTCTTTTATTATGGGAAATTGCCTCGTATGCTCTGCCTTTCCCACAAGTTGAGGTATTTGAGTGTCAATTGTGAAGACTTATAGCACGGTAAACTGCTTGTAGTTTATTAAACCATTTAGGACTATTGATCACAGGTACCCACTGGTATTAGCTTGGAAATGTTACACTTGTCTATTTTATACCAATTCTATTGTGCTTGAAGCAAAGCAAAAATCACTTCCAGTGGTTGAGTGATGTGGAATGCATAGGCTGATTTATCTTTGTTACTAATCACATTGGCCAAGAGCTGTTAACACCAGATATTGGAATTCTGCACATTGTATCATTTACACAATGTATTTTCAGATGTATGAAATTAATTTTGTTCATGTTAAAGAGTTACAAAACTGACTCTGGTAATAACATTAAGAAATAGTATTTTGAAAACCCTTAGGTCATATAGTGGGCAATTTTAAGGTATAATTGGGAGGTGAGCTGGAATCAATGGGCATTCATACTGCAGTGAGTGAATTGAATACTGCTATACAGTCTCTGCGAGTTGGTCTCAGAAGTGGGGTTTCAGCACAATTTGTATCCGAATCGAGCTGCTCACCCCAACTTATACCGTATTTACACTTCTGAGACCTCGACTTGCACCTAGCAAAGATTGATGGGATGCGTCTCTCTCTCGCTCTCTCTCTCTCTCTGACACTTCATAAGAATACCAAATGAAATCACTGTGTTCTCAAACCATTTAATAGTGGGTTCACAGTGAAAAATAGCCCATATTTCAGAAAGAAGAAAGCACTTGCATTTATAAAGCCCCAAATGTTGAGTGTCTCAGCCGCTTATACTGCTGTATGTTTAACCGATTTTTTTTTTGTAGGCAAATGTGGCAGTAATTTTGTGTACACAAACTACAACCCACAAACAGTCAAGGTGAAACGCCCAATTAATCTGAAAATTTATTCGCCAGGGAATTGTGAGAAACTCCATTGTGTGTTTGAATTTTGTCGTGAGATCTTTAACATTTAGTTGAACTCTCAGTTGAGAGTCTTGCCTGAAAAAGGCAGTTGTCATTGCAGGGGCCTCCCAGCACTGCGCTGGTGTGTCAGCATACTATGAATTTTGAACCCACACCATTTTAAACCAGAGCAAGTGTGCTACCAACTGAGCCAGGCTGATACCATGTTGCTAGAAATAAAGATGACCTGTTGGTCTCCATGTGGCATCCAGGCATTGGTTCATAGATGCCTGGGCTTTAAGAGTGCTGGGATGCTACCCTGCGTGAGGGGTGCTATATAAATGCAACTTGTTTTTGTTGTTGTAGATGTTGCTCTTCTGAAGTTATAGTGAAGAGAATGTTGGGGTATTGTAGATCTGGCCCCCAAAGTAAAAAGGTGGTTGACTTTGTATCTATACTATGCTTTTTATACCTGAAATGAGTTCTTGATAATGATATATTGGGCAAAATGAGGGCAGTGCCAGTAAAGGAAAAGAAAACATCCCCTGGGTACGTAGCTAACAGGATAGAGCACAAGGACATGAAGTGATTCTGAACTTATATGGAGCATGGTCCAGCCCCATTGCATAATTCTGTTTGTCATGTTATGAGTAAGAATGTCTTGTCATTGGAGAGAAGAACACCTAAACTAATACTGGAGGTCGAATTAACTTCTCCTTGTAATTCAGGAGTCTACGGAAGTTTGAAATTTTTATGCGATATGTAAGTCTCACACTGGCTGAGTTGGTAGCACTCGTATCTTTGAGTCAGAAGGTTGTGGGTTCAAGCCACATGTCAGGACTTTGAACTCGTAGTCTAGGATGATATTTCAATGCAGTCTTGGTTGGAGTGCTGGGTTGTTGGAGGTGCCGAACTTCAGATGAGACATTCAACTGAGGTTCGGGTGGATGTGATCGATCCTGTCACTCTACTCAAAGAGAAAAGAGTTTCTTCCGGTGTCTTGGCCAATAATCTCCCAAAATAAATTTGGTCATTCATTTCATGGCTCTTTGTGGGATATCGCTATGTGCAAATTGGTTGCATTCACCTACAAAACACACAATTGCTGCAATTTACGATAAGTCTTGTGAAGCACTTTGTGATGTCCGTCTGACATTAAAGGCACTATATCAAATACAAGGATCATTTTAAATGTGAAGAAAAAATCTTAACAAGGACGCAGACTCAAACTCAGAAGAGGGAAGGAGAGCAGACAGTTCATATTTAATTATTTTACATATTGAATTGTGAATGCCCAGGGAGCTGGTGATTGGAGGTAATTAGATAGATATTTGGTAAAGAAATCAATTGAGGGAAACAAGACTTTGAGTTTTGTTTTACGCTGGGGCTGGCTTGGTGCACTCTAATGGCTGTTTTGGTCCTCCGAGATGTTACCCCGTGTGAAGGGTGCTGTATGAATGCAAGTTGTTCCCAGTGCTTTCCTTTTTCATACGTTCCTGAAATCCTGAATCACAGCAGTGGGATCACTCTTATTGATGTGCAGAAATTCTACCCTTTAATTTAAAAAAAACAAGCAACCTATATTTTCTGGGCTAATTCATTTCTTTAAGGCATTTGATTAAATAATTCAAATATTCCTTTGACTGCAATGGGGAAATGAAATTTGAATGCATGCTGCAAGTGACTTCATGGCTTCTGACCCTTAAGCCAGTGAGTTATTGCAAGGCGAAGAGAAATGTTTCATGGATTCTGATCTGAGGTCTTGCTGCTTGTGCACTCCCCAGGAAATTACAGATTGTTTGAAAGATACTGATGGATTTCTCCATGAACTCTTCATACGCACAGACCTAATGCATGGGTTTTAACAAAACATTATTTTAATGGCATTAGCCGAGGTTTCAATTTCTCTCTGCTTTTACAATGTTGTGCTTTTTGACGAATGTTAAATCTGTAACATACTGAGTAAAGTACATTTAGATTTGCAGGAAATATTTTTTCCCAATACTGTAGTAAATATTTGGACTCCCAGGCCTTAATAGTCTGCCTAACATATAGAAGCCAAAGTCAAATTGTGTTTTTTTTGGTAATACTGGATTGTAGAAAGAAAACATCAATCCAAAGAATCTGTTGCATATTTTACAGTAGAAAACAATCTCTGTAAATGCTGGAAATGAAACTGGAAAACAAAACCAGAGAATAATCAGCAGGTTGATCAGAATCTGTAAGCGAATGATATTCAGTGCTTCGGGTATGGTACTTTATCAACTGTATTAACTAATCCAGACGATAACTGTACATTGAATGCAATCCAAATTAGAGCAGGGAGACTTAGAAAAAAGCTAAATCATAACAGACGGGCAATTTCCAATGTCCAGACAATTTAAGTGTATACATGCTAATGGAACATTGTAGTAAGGCAATTAAAAAGCTCATGAAATGTTAGGATTTAAAGCTTTAACAGTAGAATGTAAATCAGCAGAAGTTATGGTAGGTTTCACAGTTAGTGAGCATCACCTAGAATGCTATGTTCATCTTTTGCCATCACACTATAAACAGAATAGATTAAGAAATGGGAATAAAGTAGCAACAAGTCTGATCCAAACTGTAAAAGTGATGAGTTAGAAAAACAGTTAGAGAATTTTAAGTGGAGTCCTGTAGCTCAGTGGTTAGAGCACTCGCTTGCAAGCGAGAGACCTGAGTTCAATTCCAGGCAGAGGGCGAAACCTTGGGCAAGTTTCCTTACTCCACACAGAGCCTAATAATAATCCCTCCAAAACCAAAAACAATAATTAAATTGGTCATTTTCAATCTACGACTGTTTGTGGGACATTGCTGTGCGCAATTGGCTGCCGCGTTCGCCCACAAATATACAGTCAATTCACTTTACAGTGTGTTCTGTGAAGCGCTTTGGGACGTCCTCCTTTATCAAATGCAAGGATTATTATTATTAAGCTTTACAGTCTGGAATAAAAATGATTAAGAGATGGTGGGGTCCTCATCAAAGTATATGAAATTAAATAAAATGCATAGATGACGTAAATCCAGATTAATTACTTCAAAACAAGAAAAGAAAGTAGGACTGAGAACTGGGTAATCTCATCTGCTACATTCTCACACAGCCCCCTGAGGTACCATAACTATTTTGCAGCTGTTGTAGGAGAAAGTGCTGTTCTCTTCATTGCCAGTCTTTATATAGGACAGGGTACATGCTGATAATTTAAACTATGCAAGACACTTTTACCCAAGTAGGTCATTTGGAACAATTAAATTCTGAAAATAGCACAAAAAGGAAGAGCTGTGACAACTTTTGGCCTGGATTTTGCCATGTGTATTAATTTTCCTGCCCTAATTTCCCAGCTAAGTAAAGCCATTTTGCACTTGTTGCTCCCACTGGCGATTGTTTACTACTTGTGTATTGGTGGAATAATTTAATAAGGAAATGTAAAATAAAACAACTTTCTTGATTAGTGGAGATGGTGGTGAGAAAGCAACTCCATCAATGTGCCAACCATTTAATGCATTTTTTAAATTGCTAAAGCTTCAAAAATTGTGTATCTTACTGCTAGCCATCACTGAGTCCTGTAGCATATTGGTTAGAGCACTTGCCTTGCAAGTGAGAGACAATAATAAATTGGTCATTTTCAATCTACGACTGTTTGTGGGACATTGCTGTGCGCAATTGGCTGCCGCGTTCGCCCACAAATATACAGTCAATTCCCTTTACAGTGTGTTCTGTGAAGCGCTTTGGGACGTCCTCCCGACGTGAAAAGCGCTATATCAAATGCAAGGATTATTATTATTATCTATACTAATATGTTATGCAACCAATGATTGGCAGTTTTTTCAGGTTGTTCCAACAGGAGTTCTCCCAACCAGGACTCTTCCCACTCAACTCCCCCACGAGGAGCCCTCCCCCCACCAGGAGATTTTGTTAATCTTAAAGGAAGATGTCTAAGAAGCGAAGATCAAGCCTTTTAAGGACAAAAACACTGCAAGGGAAAAGAGAGAAAGCCGATTAAATGAAACTGAAGAACAAAAGAACAGCACGTTTGGACTTCAGTCCTAAAAGAACTGCAAGAGCAAGGCAAAATGAGTTGCCTACTCAAAGAACAGCACAGTATACTTGAACGCTGAAACCACTGCAACAACACGGCAAAATGAATTTCCCACTCAAAGACCAGTTTGCAGGTCCTCCCGACTAAATATAGATAAAGACGAAATGTCTGTCTGTGTGGCAATCTACATTCCCTTTTGGATCCTTTGGTTGTAAGTGAAGCTCCAACGGGTACAGTCAGTGCTTTGTAAATACCTGTCTTTGCAAGTTGAGTCTTGAATTGAATGCAAGTGATTATGGAATCATTTGGTTAATTATTTAACCTTTGACGCACACCTTGTTTCATGGCTGTGTTACCTCTGCCCTATGGTGATAAGGAGCGCTTACTACTGTATTGTGCTCCATTTAACTGGTTGCATTTTTAAAAAAATAACAAACATCTGCCAAATAGGGCAGTCTGAAGGAACCTTTTAACCTACTGGCTTCTTATATAAAATAAGGTAATAAAATATTGTGCAACTGGAACAATGTTTTCAATGTATTTAATTGAAACACGTATTGTCCAACGCCTTGGGACGACCTCCTGATGTGAAAGGCGCTATACAAATGTAATTTTGTTGTGTGAAGGATTTGTTAGAAGTATTTTTTCAATTTTCTCTTTTTAATAAGGCTTCAGCTTTGGTCGGTTGTCCTTAGGCACTCACTGTGACTGCCCAGTTGTGAGGGTGGTCTGGTCTGGTTGAAGACTAGTCCGCTGGGTAGTGGAGTATTTTCCTTTCTGCCTCAGCAAGGCTTTTCAATCTATTGACTTTCTTTATTTGATTAAAATTGCCTGCTGGATATGACCAGAGATCTACAGTATTTTACTTTCTAATCTTGGTGTTTGAATGCTACACTGGCGTATTTCCTATGCTACATTGTATTATGTACGATTGTCTATGATTTGGATGAATTCATGAGATCCAGAACATCAATTGTTGTATACTTAAATATTTTAGAAATGAGTAAGCCCTTTTACCTGTTCTAATTTAGCCCATGTTTCTGGCTGTAAGTTAATTATATCTGCTAATTAAGGAAGCATATTATTCCCCTTAATTTACTTAAGAATTAACATCATTGTCAGTGACACTGTGTTCCTCTGCATTGGAGCAACAGTGTATTTTACCACACAGCAGAGGGACAAGTGTTTGAGATCTGCAGCTCTGGGTTACAAATCATAGTTGTGCTGTTTGTGGAGAGAGGTACTTACTGCATCCCTCGTAGAAGTTGACTAAGTATGGCATTGGTTGTGACCTGGGAACATGCTCTTGTCCAAGCATCTCGTCCAGTAGTGCAAAGGGACAAATTTTATGTCCAGTTAAAATTAAACAAAATTAAGTTTGAATCTGTTTTGATCATCTGACATTAAGTATTCATTTGTAGTCCATGCAAAGACAGACAGGTTGAAGGAACTGTTGGTTGTGAGCCAGTCTGTGAGTCATCAGTGAGATTTAGAAATGTAGGCTTGTGTTTAACTCTTTAAGCCCTAAGAAGTAGTCCTGGCCTAGAATGGCAAATACTGTGAAACATACTGGAGTTACTATTAACTGTAGCCCAAAACCTTGGGCAAGTTTCCTTACTCCACACGCCTGATAATAATCCCTTAAGAAAAGAAAACAATAATAAATTGGTCACTTCAATCCACGACTGTTTGTAGGACACTTCTGTGCGCAATTGGCTGCTGCGTTTCGCCCACAAATATACAGTCAATTCACTTTACAGTATATTCAATGAAGCGCTTTAAGATGTCTAGCAGGATTATTATCTTTTATTATTATTAAATGGCATTTGTCAGGTAAAAGCTTTGAATTGGTTTTTGATTTGTCTGGGATATCAGTATCCAGATAAGTAAGGTGAGTGAGATGTGAACTAAACAATTAGTTGGCACTGTCCAGAGGCGTTAATACTCCCTTGCATTTGATATAGTGACTATTGCCTAATAAATCCCGAAGCACTCTGCAGTTAATTTCTGTTATGGCAGCCAATTTGTGCATATGGTCCCACAAATAGTTATAAAGTGAGTGACCCACTTTAATTGAGGGATTTTTGACTAGCACATTCGGAGAAACTCTCTTTTTGAATAATGTTATGGGATCTTTCACATTCACCTAAACGGTAAATGGGCGTTTGGTTTAACATTTTCTCTAAAGGACCACAAGATTAGCTTGTATGAAGAAGGTCATTCAGCCCACTTGATCTCAGCCTTCCAGAATACTACCAACACTACTGCCCACCCACACAGCTTCAAGCTGCGTTTTTTTAAAGGAGTCCAGTATCCTGGCCTCAGCCATCCGTACTAGTAACTTGTTCCAGTCGTTAACTGGGTTTTTAAAAAAAAACTTCTTGGTGTCTGTCCTGAAATTTCACTTAAACTCTTTACTTATGCCCTCTTGTTCTACTGTCTTGATGCATCCTGAAGTATTGTTCTGTGTTTACCTTTTCAATCTCATTTAACACTTTATACGGCTGGCCCCACCAATAATACAGCACTTTCCCAGGACTACAGTTTAGACTGTGGGCACAAGTCACAACATGGACCAGACTTCAGTCATTTTGTATTCTCACAAGAGAGGTATGGTTGAAGAAGGTTCTTTGTCTCATTTGATCTCATCCTTCCAAAATACCTGTACTGTCAGACCTTACAAAGTGTGTTTAGAATTTTTTAATTTGAGTGTGGAGAAAAGTTTCAGCAGTTGTCCTCTGGAATATAGGTTTGTTGTTTGGAAACTTCAGAGATATGATTCATAAAACCCTACTAAAGTCTTTGTTCATGGATGTTGAATTTTCTTTTGTTGTGCTGGGGGACCCTAACCTCTCAATTTCTTTGAAACTGATGTGTGTTTGTGAAAGATTGGTTCACTCTTCGTTCACGTTGTACTGAGGTAGTAGTTTACTGGATTCACTCAGATAACGATCTGAAATTTGTAGGATTCACATTGATGTTGGTTTATGGATCTTTTCAATTGAAACAAAGTTAGCATGGAAAAGGGTTTTACAATGTTAATTTATCATGTGTTAGTTCCTTTTGTTAGATAATTGGAGAGATGGTTGCCTCCAGTGCTGGATCAGACTGGTATTTACATTGCATGTTACTGGTCATGTAGTTTAAAACCCACATTAGTATGGGATCACATAGCTGTTTTCTCTGGAGTAAAGACTATATTGATTCTGGAAACAATATACATTAAACTTCTGATAACTCAACCTTATCTTAACTCGTCAGTAGTGTTTAAATCATCTTGCTGTCAATATCCTGGCCACATTTATTTATGTATTTATATCTATGTTTTTATATACTCCGGATAGTGGGTCGCTGAACCTTTTCCCCTTGGAGTGATGAGTTATGCAGATTCATATAATACATGTGATTTACTTTCTAAAAAATGTATTTGTTTCTATGTCACAGTATTATATGGGTTAATTTAAAAAAAACTATTTGACCTGCTTCATTTTCGAAGGCACTTCATGAGCAAAACTTTTTAGCAGACTTATTATTTTCTATTATGTGAAGATTTTTCCCCCAGTTGCTTTCAAGTTTAGTCTAATTGTGTGACAGTTTGAGTCATTTATTTCCTTGCAGTTCTTTTAGGTGTTGAGAGAGGGAGAAGAAAGGGGCATATGTCTCTGGCTTGAAAGTTCCTTTACAATTCCCAAGAAATTCCAAAAATAAATATTGCGGTTATTAATATAACTGCTCTGCTTTTCAGTTGTGCTAAAATCACATGTGTTATTCCCAAGGCAAATGTATATCTTTAATGTGGTATACTGATTTGAGGGAAAGTTGAGTAGTTCAGTTTAGCATTCAAATAAATGCTTTATAATAAAGTAGATAACATTAAATGTTTCATTGCACAGTGGTATGTGGGGTTTCTATACTTAAGATTTAAATTCTATACCTAAAGACCTAATGGGATGACTTATATCTACTAGAGATGGCTTTTTTTNACTCTCTTTAGAGTTACCATTTTTGTTGCATCTTTTTCTTGTCACATAGTAGTATTCCAATATGTACTTACTGTGGGTGCAGTTGAAACTGGGAGATATGAACCTGAATGGAAAAGATGTTGCATTAAAATTATCCTAAGTAGCAAAACAAAAGATTGTAAATATTATAAATTGGAGACCATCATAATTTCATTGCATTGATTGTGGGGGGAAGGGGGGGTTAGAGTTGAGAGATATTGTTGACAGAATAAAGAGAGCTCTACTCTTCAGTTAATGAATGCTGTTTCGATTGCTGCATGGTACTAACATTGGGCACTAAAAGTGAAAGATGTTACTTTTCCGCATGTAAGGGGTAATTTAAATTTGCGACCCTGCGGTGAAGTAAGGACTGACACAAATGTTGTAAAAAAATATAGATATTTATTAATTCAGATTAGTAATAGTTATAAGTAATTAAAAGAATGCATCACAATAATGCTTGCGTATTGACGCATAGTTCACAATGCTTTAAGTTGACCTAATCAAACGCGCGGAAGAGATGGAGTAGCAATGTCCAATTTAATGTCCTTTTTAATCCAACTATATATGTCCATCCAAAGGAATCCAAGTATTGTACGTTTCTTAGTTCGATCACCCAAAAGTATCCAGGCATTATTGTTATGTTCAATTCGATCCCTCGAGAAAGTATCCAGGTATTATGGCAATCCAATTCTATTAATGGCACGTCCAATTCAATCCCTCCCCTTCTTCAATTCTTTCTTCTCATTCTCTTCCGAATCGATCTCCGTTTATATAATATGTTAGGTGATATTTCACCTATTGTCTTTTGCGACATGGTTCCTTTGTGGGGGGAAAAAATACGTCGCAGCTCTCTGTTCAGCTGCAGACCATTTTTCCATGAGAAAATGACTGCTAAGGACTGAAAACAGTTTGTTGTTTATAAATGGCCCAACTCCCATCCTATGAGATTGATCATATGTCTTAAATGTATAAACATCGCAAATATAGTTTGAGATATTATTTAACACATTAATAACAGAATCTTACACTCAGCATTCATGTCCCTAATCTGGATACTTACTAAAAATCAAATCAGTAAATTGCTTGAAATCCAGATTACCAAACACAACTGAACCAAACCTAACATGTTTGTTGTCCAGGGTTCTATACAAAGCCCCTTCTTGACCCAAATATGAGTAAGTTCCTCTTGGATTTGGATTCCTTTTGGGCAGTCCCATAGTGAACCCCAATCAGGTAATTGAATGGGCAATTGGCCATGCTGAGTGCATTATTTATTTGCTGAGGCAGAATTAGGACATATTCCTTGATGTTTGGTTTCTATTCTTGGTTGCTTGGTACTCCAACAACATCTGAGTTGCACCCACCAACCCTCCATTCTATGGAGCTTAGCCAAAAAATACCAGGTATTTGCAACAAGGAGCCATAGAATCATCATAGAATTATACAGCAGAGAAGGAGACCATTTGGCCAATCGTGTCTGTGCCTGCTCTTTGAAAGAGCTACCGAAATCAATCCCGTTTCCCCGCTCTCGCCATATAGCTCTGCAAACTTGTCCTCCCAAATAATTATCTACTTCTCTCTTAAAAGTTGTTATCGAATTGGCTTCCAACAACCTTTCAGGCAAAGGATTCCAGATCCAAACAACTCATCGTGTTTTAAAAAAAAAAAAAAAAAAATTCTCTTCACCTCCCCTCTGTTTCTTTTAACAACTATTTTAAATCGGTGTCCTCGGGTTACCGACCCACCCGCCAGTGGAAATAGTTTCTCCTTATTCACCCTATCGAATCCCCTCATAATTTTGAAAACTTCTATTAAGTCTCCTCTTAACCTTCTCTGCTCCAAGGAGAATAATCCTCGCTTCTCTACCTCTCCTGATAATGAAGTCCCTCATTCCTGGTGCATCTTGGTAAATCCGCTTTGCACATAGTGACAGACTAAACAGGCTCACCTGCATAATGCACAGCAAGGCGCACTCCTCACCACTGTGTAATGCACATTGTAACAGGTTTGCTTGTTTACCAAACATCAGTGTACGAATGTTTTGAGTTTATTTATATAGTAGCTGTACCCGTTGTAGCTACGGTTGCAACCAAAGGATCCAATATGGAATGCAGATTGACACACAGACAGACATTTCATCTTTATCTATACTCATCTGGGAGGACTCCTGTGGGAGGACTCATTTTGGCCGTGCTGTTCTTTGAGTGGGCAACTCATTTTGGCACGCTGCTGCATTACATTTCAGCAATGAAATGCATATTCTTTGTTCTTCAGTTTCATTTAATGGGCCTTCTCTCTTTTGTCTAGCATTTTTACTTATCCTTGAAAGGTTTGATGTTCGCTTAGGCGTGTTTATAATGATAAATATACATGAATAATTTATAATCGCTGGGACATCCTCTCGATGTGAAAGATGCTTTAAAAATTTAATTTTGGTGCTGTTGCGGCGGCTTAGCTTCATCTGTGTTCTTTGTTTTGTTCCCACTGCCACTTCGCTAAGGGCGTTCTCTGTGATGCAGGATGCCACAGTCGGTCAGCGCAGTCATCACACGTAACTGCACGATGCCACAACACTCCTTTGACTCGGCGGCCACCAGGTGTAACTTCAGCGAGAAATGCAAAACTGAAATGCAGTTTAGGTCATAACTCATGAACGATAGGAGATACACGTAAACAAATATGCCCATGTCGTTCTCAGATGCAAGAACATTCAAATAAGATACAAATCATGTCTCTACGTCAATCGTTTGAGAACCTTCCTGAAATGCACACAGACAGATATTGTCGTTTTATTAGTATAGAAGGGTATAACTCATTTTCCAATTGTAAATTGGGTTGTAGAGAAAATGTTTTTTGGGAGATCTGTTCTTCTCCACTATGTGATCTCAGTGAAGAGGGAGACGGGTAGCGTGTTCCTTGTGCTCTGCTGGTCTTCCCAACTATTTGGTTGAATAGTGTGGTTTTTGGTGTTTTGGTATTCACTTGCTGCCTCTTTTCTGATGGTGTGACTAAAATGGAGCAGTTGTTTTAAAGATTGTAGGTGCAAACCTACATCCTAGTATTCTGTAGGGCAACTCAAATAAGGTATGGCAATGTGCTGCTGTGCAGTGACCTGATTTAATGGGCCAATCGGATATAGTGTTTCCCATTGGGCCAGTTGAGTTTTAATTCAGGGGTATGCACCTTGATCCAAGTCAAAGTAGGTTCCTGGCCGGAAACCAAGCATCTGAGAGCATGAACTCAATATGTCAAAGAAAATCAAGTAGGTTGTGCATGATTAATGTACCTGTCTCTTTGAATGATCATTCACAACAAGAAGAAGCAGCCTTCTGTGTAACATCAATTCATTTGTACAAGTTTGGTCACTCACATATAAAAAAGGCACTCTATTTTTAGTATTCATCAGTACACTAGTAAAGGCAAACATTTGGTGACTTCTGTGAAGTTTATTTCGAAATTTATGATGATCCTGGTTGAGGTTAGCAGTCCTTGGAGCTGAACTGACTCCAAGGTGACATGTTTTGCAACGGAATATCAGAACAGATCCAACCTCCGTGATGGTCTTTGTTGACCACTCCTTAGCCAGGTGGGTCTGCAGTAATCCAGGGCACTGCTGACAGCCTAACCAGCCTGGCTTGTCAGCAGGACTTGAAGAGCAGACCAGTCTCTGGGTACAGGGACTCTACCCACTCGGCCCCATTAACTGCACAAGTTTTTTTCGCTCCTTGTCCATCTCGGACCACCCTACCCTAACATCTAGAGTTTGCATAATGGATAGCTGCTTTTCAGATTTCTAGACCTATATCAATGTGCCGATTACAGGCATAAAATTGGTCACTTCAAGGCTGCTTGTGGAACATTGATGTGGACGAATTGACTACTGCCTATAGAATACACAATCACTACACTTTACAGTAAAGTCCTTTGAAGCACTTTGAAATGTCTTGATGTGATAAGGAGCTATATCAAATGCAAAGGTTATTATAAAGTATAACAGACTTGGACATAACAAAGATTAAAAACCAGTTGTATTTCTCATCAGCTATTTTGATTTTTATACAAATTATGGGATGTTCACCATCCACCACAAGACTGGAAGACCTCAGTTTCATCTGAAAAATGGAATCTCAAATAATGTATTTCTCAGGATGCACTGAGTGTGATCTTAGATTATGACCTCAAGCTCTGACATAGGAATAAGAATGGCAATATTATTTAAAATTCATGAATATTGAATTAAGTAACTTTTTTAAAATGCAATTGTAATGTCTAGCATTGATAAGCACTGTTACATGTAGTAAATATTTTTTTTTCTGTAGGCAAACTCAACTACGTTTTACATAAAGTCTTAGCAGCCATGAGGTGAATGATCAATTCATCTGAAGGAATGTTGGCCAGGACACCGCAAAATAGTCCTTTCCCTTTATTAATAGAGCAATGGAATCTTACTTTTATGTCTCATCCAATGGATGGCACCTCCATCAGTACAACATTCTCGTCCTCTAGCTTTGACACTGAGTTGAATTAAGTTGAATTAACTCAGAATTAAGTGATATCAACTGACCAAGTTGACTCTTTTCCCAATTAGCCCACGTGAAACGAGAGACTGATTTATTTTTTGGGGGGGGAGTCAGCCAGATGCATGCAGAAACTCATCATCATGCACAAGTTTAATTAATTATCCTAATTAGAGTAATTTAAATAGATTCCCCAGGCCCAAAGTTTCTGTGTAGACTCCTGCTGGCCCAACTCTCGTGCGTGCCAGCAGCTCATATGATTTCTTTTTTTGCAGCCTTGCTGGCCTTCGACTTTGATTCAGATTGTTTGAATTCTGAAGCAGAAGACACTGTAGCTTATTTGCTGTCTTTTGTTCTCTTGTGGGATTCAAACCACTACAATTTTGACACTGGAAAATGCCAGTAAAAGATGGTGCTGGGATTGCAATTACAAGTCACCAAGTATTCCAGCTTGCCGGGCCAAATCTCCCCCCTATTAGTCCGACTGGCTAGCCAGGTTTTTAGTGTGTGTTTAAAAAAAAAAAAAAAAATTGTTTTGCAATTTTTGCCCTTGCTTTCTTTGGGGAAGTGGTGAGTGACTGTCCTCATATCCCATTAAAGAGCAGGAGATTGAAAAATGACAGACTGTTTGATCCTCTTTTGCGGTAGCAGACTGCGCTGTCAATAATCGAAAGTGATTTTAAATGGGGTTGGAATAAATAGAATGGATAATGCAGATAATAAATTATCTATATCATTTCATTCCAATGAATGGAAATATTTTTCTGCTTCATTACAGAAATTGATAGTAAGTATGGTTTGTTTTTGCAGAATTACTCTAAAGGGGACATCACTCTGGCATATGTAGAGTGCTTATTGATGCCTTGGAAACAATCCAATGTATGATCTGATAGATTGATGTTGCCTTTAGAAATCTTTAGTCATTGGAATCAGTGAATGTATTATTACTGAAGCAAGTCAACCTTTTTCTTCTCTTCCTTTCCTGAAACGAATTCACTTGTTATCAGTGTAGTGACCCACAAATAAGTGACGTGACGAAAGATGCTGTGATTTAGATGCTATTCTTTCCTGCTGCCTAAGGCTGTCCGGGAAAATAGTGCTGCTGCTTCTGTAAAACATTACACTTAAAGTGGGCATTGTTGTTGTGTTCAAATCCATTCAATTCTTAGCACCTCCCTACCTCTCCACCACCCGACGCCTCTGCTTGACTGGCACCAGCCTCCTGCTTGTGCTTCGCACCCTCCGCTCCACCATTGGAGGTTCTAATATAACGCTGTCTCTGACTTTAGTATGACTGAAGGGTGTGCACTTAAGGATGCAGTTTCTGGTCACTAGATGGTGTAGTTGCCTTTAATAAGAGATGGCAGAAGTACATCACATTTACTCAGCTGAATGCTAGAGGCGACACAGGCCATCCCAGAGTTGATTATGTTTGTTTGCAGCAGTCTGAATAGGAGTCGGAATTTTTTTCCTCTCATCTGAACTATATTAACAATTTGTCTCTCTGAAAATCAATCTTTGCTTTTTCCTATCAGCTCAGTCCACTGTTGCAAAATGCTGCAGATGCTAGAAATCTGAAGCAAAAGCAGAAGTCGCTGGGAGCACTCAGCAGGTCATCTATGGAGAAAGGAAAGTGAGTCAACGATTCGTGAACTGATTCCAAGTATATAAAGGATTAGCTGTATCCACCTGTTGCAGCTTCACTTGCAACCAAAGGATCCATATGGAATGTGGATTGAAACACAGACAGATATTTTGTCTATTAGTATAGATAGATTATTATATAAAATTATATACATAAGGGGAGGGGCAAAACCCCAGCCCTGGGTGAGGCCCCAATGCGACCCCCAGGCTTCATCCGTCGCAGCAAGTTGCTGCTAGGTGGAGGAATCCAGAAACCCCACGGCCTTACTGAGCCAACCGTCACCCGCCACTGGCCCAACTCCGACATGGGACCGCCCAGCCCTGGGCCGCCCAGGAGCAGCAGGAAAAGCAGCTGCTGTCAATGCCGCACGAGGCAACTTCCACCTCACTGCTGCCATCTTGTTCCCACCACTTGGCTTCGTCTGAGTGTGTGCTGTATGCCACAGGGCCACTGGGACCAGGTGCAACTGCAATGTATATGTAACTGCCATGTATGTGTGATGAGCTTGTTTAAGTCATAGCTCATCAACGATAGGAGATACCCCACCAAATAATATGCCCATGACATTTTCCCCCAATCAAGAGCTTTCCGATGAGGTATAAAACATGTCTCTACGTCAGTTGGTTATTGCGTTCTTAGCAGACACATGTCTTTATTAGTATAGAAGATAGAGGCTCAAAGCGGGGAATGGGACAGTGGGATTGTTCTGTGAGCAGATGCAGACTTAATGGGCTGAAGGGCCTCCTGTGCTCTAAGTTTTTATGATTCTGCTGTCAACAGCATGCAGCAAAAATTAATGCTATTTTGATATTCCATTGGCACTGGTCACAGGAGACGCTGCTTGAGTGGCCCTCGTCAGACCTGCAGTTCTTGTATTTGGAGCTTAAGCCATTTCAGTTGGTATAGTTACCTTAAGGATGGACTATTACATAATAAATGTAATTACGGTGCTGACACCAAAATAATACTCTGGTCGCCATAATGTTTCAGTATTGTGTCCACCTAGTGAATAGCCACGTGTCACAGCAAAATAAACGGCTGCATTACTGTTGCACTTATTGTTTCTATAACCCTGGAGTTTTTATCTTTCCCATTCAAACTATTTTTAGTTGCTTCACTGTTAACATTCAACTGCAAACATTAATTAGCTCTTTAAGAGTAGTTAATGATCCTGTTTTGTACGTTTGAACCTGACCTTGGAAGCACCTCAGTAATTGGAACAATTCACTGGTTGATTTGTTTAGGCCAGTTTTTCAACTCTCTTCATTTGAAACTGATGGTGACAAAATTCCAAACTAATTGATGAAAGCATAAGAGGACAAGAATTGTTTAGCAATATTTAGTGTTATGAACCAAAATGTTTTTTCCCTTTCCCAACAGAAATTGATTGTCTTAGAATGAACTACTTTGACAAGGATGCCATCCACATATCAGTCATCGTGTAAAAGAATCTTCCAATTTCAAGTTTGAGTGCAGGCTTGTTGATTTTTATTATTCTGTCCTATATTCAACAACCAAACTAACAGCCTAGTTACCTCAACTGCAACTTTATTTTTCTAATCTCAGTAACCTGTCTCCACCAATTAAAAAAGACCCCATTCACACTTTTTTAATTACAGTCCTGGAATTAATTGCCTTTGATGCTCTTTGAACATTTTCTAATGCTCCTTTTTCTGTTGATTTTACAGAATTTTGCATTGTGGAATTGGACTTGCCAGTGATCATTCCAACATTAATGTAACTTGAGTGTGATGGTTTTTTAATTTCCCAACATCATCGTACTATTCTCCAGATGTTTGGACGTTGCTGTGAGAGCAGCTTTGGCTGTTAACAGAATTAGACATACCCTTCCCCAAGTATGACCCCTTAAAATTTAGCTTGTATGGCTTAATTAAAAAGAGATACTGTTACAACAATTTTTTGGCTGGGTGGAAAAAGGTTGTTATGTGAGTTATGTAGTGCAGTTGGCAATGCTGCTAAAGCTTGACATAGCATACCGATTTTTCTAGAGATGCTGGTTGATCTAATCTGGTTGGAAATGTAGAGTAAGGATAACAGAAGCTCAATGCAAAGAAAGGCTAAATTCTTGCTTATTCAGTGATATAAAGCCATTTTAGAATAGCTCTGACTTTCACCTTTCTGAAGTCAGTTGTACCTTAATTATATTGAATACAAGCCCTTTATTGATGTTCAGTAAAACAAAACCATCCAACCTCAAGTAAAACAAACTCCCAGTTGTTCTAACTGCTTATCAAGCTGTTATTGTCATTATTTAAATATTAACAAACTTCCAAGAGATGCGCAATTTCAGTCATAATCCTTGGATTTGATATTGCACTTGTAACTTAATGACTCTCAAAACGCTTCATAAAGAATTATCATGTGTCTGTTTGTGAAGGCAAACGTGGCAGAAAAATCCTATAAACAGCCATGAATTGAACCACCCAAAGGATTGTTGACCAGTGCATGCACCAAAGGGAAAAAACTATTTTTAAATAGTGATCTGGGATATTTATGCTACCCAGGAACAATTTATTTTGGAGAGGGGCATAATATATTTAAATCAATATGATATTAAATACTTTACATATATTTCAGCTCATGGTGCATTATATCACAGCCTTTTGCATTTCAATCCTTTTAACAATATGATGTAATTTGGTAAAAACAAAGGCTCACTGTAACTGTATAGTTAATAAAAAGCAGACTCTTGCTTAGTAGTGAATACTTGTATTTTATTCACAGCTGTTGCGCCTCATGAAGTTATGTCCCTCCTGTGAGGGGAAACAAGCATTCTACACAGTGCTTTGAATTACCCACACTATCCTTGAACTTGGGCTCCAAAAATTGTTTTAAAGGAATACATTCATGCAATCATGAGTTTGGCCTGGAATGTCTTTGGTGGCCTGTGGGAACATTTTGTGCAGGGGTCAGGCACGACAAAGCGGAGAGCCTGCTGAGTTCACAAGTGAAAAATTAGACCACAGTCAAATAATTGTTTGAATGTGAATGTGGACGGCAGAGCTGATTAGGATGGAGGCAGTAGTTCTTCGAATGAGCTGTAGGCACTGTCCACTATGACTGAATGGAGCACAGTTTGCAGTGTTCACCAAGCTGAGGACGAGGCATCATTTGCATTTTGCTTAGTAAGTGCACACTCGTGAAAGTTAGCCAAGAAGCAGTTGAAAGTAAAATAACATTTTAAATATCAGTTTATTAATCAGTCTTGTGGTGATCCTCTGCCACCATACCATTTCCACGTGGGGAAGGGAGGATTTTGATGCTTTTGCCTATGCCAAGCTTCATGTGTTCATCATCCTTTTCCTTACCTGTATCTCATTGTATTTTGTGTTACACAATTGTGTTGTGAACATATTCTGTTGAAGCGCTTGGAAACTTCTCAAAGACATTCTCAGGTGCTATATCAAAAGCAAGTAATATTATTATTTATTTCAAGATCTTCACTCAACTATAAATCCCTATGTGCCCATGACCTTCTGTGACCTTCCTTGACTCAGCAAACTTTAGCCTGCTTTTTTGTCTGTCTGGCTCTGTGCCTCCACTCTCTGGAGCTCTGTCACTAAATCCCTTCACCTTACCTCCTATTTATATCAAATGGAAGAGTGATTATTTTTGTACATTCAGGAATTTTTAACTTATTTAGCCTTTTTAGTCAATAAACAGATTCTGGAATTCTTGAAATGAACAAACGTGTTCATGAAGAGTGATAATCATATAGGGTAACTTGGAGTCCCATAACGTGACCTAATTGGAAAAACAATAATTCCAAAGGAGAATAACGCTACTTGTTGCTGAGTTTTGGATGGATGAACTATAAGGAAAGACTCTAACGAGAGTTTTTAAGCCTTTAAAAAAATGTACATCTATAAGGGAAGTTTTACTTTTTAGCCAAGATACAATAACAGCAATGGCTTCCCATTTACGCAGTGAAAGTGAAGGGGTTTGATGCTGAGCCGGGAAGAGAGCGGAACACTTTGTGGGATAGAGAAAGTAAAACTCAAACATTTCTTTCATATACTCTAAAGAATAATAATAATTTGGTTACTCAATCCACGACTGTTTGTAGGACAATGCTGTGCGTAATTGACTGCTGCGTTTCACCCACAAGACATTCAGTCAATTCACTTTGCAGTATATTCTGTGAAGCGCTTTGAGACGTCCAGAAGACACGATAAGGCGCTATATCAAGTGCAAGGATCATGATTATTACACGGGCAGTTTCTTTGACTTAAAAAGAGGGCACTTGTTTAGAATTGTGAAGAGCTAATTTAGAACCAACACCAGAAATACCAGAGAGTAATCCAACAGCTGGAACAGATTACCAGAAAGGGTGGTTGAGGCTAGGAAGTTGAACTACATTTAAGAAACAGCTTAGTGCTGCAATATTACAGAGGGAGTATTTGGAAGTACGAAATCAAATTAACTGAAGGACCTTTATCCAAACCTCTCTTGCAATCTTGTACTACAGCTGTAAAGTTGCCATCTCTTCCTCAATGTTCCCGTTGCATGGAAAGAAGACAAGATTATCTACATTTTTAAAAAAAAGTATACATGATACAAATAAAATAATAGATTGCTCTTATTTATTGTCACACCAGAATAGTTTGTAGGAATCTAGATGGGAGTGAGTTAAGGTTGCACTTTATTTCCACAAAGTGTGCAAGTATAAAAGCATATTTAAAATTTCCTTTGATTCTGATCAGTGGCTAATCCCTATTTACTTCTAATACTGTTGTGAAATTAAACTGAATATTAAAACCCAAAAGAATTTTGGAGATGAAAAGAGAGAGAGATGAAATCTTAAATCCTCTGGTGAGGGGGGAATGAGGGAAAAACACTAGAACTAGTTGAGAAAGTCTTCCTCTTGGAGGAAGATTAGAAAACATTTATAGACATGGAATCAAATCAGAAACCAGGTTTGATTTCAAGAGAAAGCAAAAGAGATGAAAGATGCCATGTGATAAGACAGGACATTAATGGAAGTAAACCAAAAATAATGTATCCAAGTTAGATCTGAGATTGAGGGAAGAATTCCTGAGAGCAAGCTATCTCACATTAAGATAATTGAATAAATAAAAGATAAAGAAGGTAATTGATGTTTGATGTTGTTCACTTCAAAGACCATTTGCAAAAACATTACTCGGGCTGATTTTCCCTGTGAACATGTAAAATTGTATAATGGTTAAAGGCACTGTCGTTGTATTTGGAATGAGAAGGATCTCTGCCATATGAATTAAGAACTCTTAAGTGCTCTTGAGTGGTTCTGTAATGATGAAGCATCTGATGAGCTGGAGTGCAAGTCGGGAGGAAATGGTAAGCTGATGTCACAGAAAAAAAAAACTCATGGAAAGAGCATTAAATCAAATGAACAATGGAAAACCTCATGGGATAGACCAGTCCACTTTCTGATCGAGCTGTTTCAAGGAAGGAAAGTGCAGTAATGAAGAACTGACTGCTCTACATTATTAACCAGGGCAGTGCATCTATTATATGGCCAACCTAAGGAAAGCGAGAGCATATGTAAGAATCTGAGGAATATCAAATGAAAGCAAGTTTGCAGATATTTTGGAATGTAAAGGAAGACAATACATTTACATAGTGACTTTCACGTTGAGAAAACAAATTACAAAGTAGGATTGAAAATTGACTGCACAATTTGAACTGGAGAGTTGTCTAGAGATTTCACCACATAATTAAATATAACTGTAGTTGAATTTACAGATGGTGACAAATTCAGGAAGCTTTGGAAAGTGACAAGGTACTATATTGGACTCCAAAGTAAAAATCGAATGGCTGGTGTAGACTGCTCTTGCCCTTGTGTTTGTTGGCGATTTACACATCAGGTACAAACTGTGTGAAGCTGAACAAAGCAAATAAGATGCTGGACTAGTGTTGGATCCTCAAAAGTCAAGTGTACAATGTCCTTTTAGAAGAACTGCATACAGTGCTGACGGAGGCAGTGCAGAACAGGGCAACGAGGATGATCCTCCATGTTTGAGCAATGAATTATGAGAAATAACTAGTTCAATTTAAGGCTCTTGAGCCTTGAAAAGAAATGTCTCAGAAAGGACCTTGGAAGGTGTGTGTTAAATGGGATTGACATAGTATTAAACCCAGAATACTTATATACCAAGGCAGCAGATTCGGGAGTGTGAAGGGCAATGTTAGGATACGCAGCGGGAAACATTTCTTTTTCTTTGCACAGTTGGAACAGGTTACTAGGAAGGGTGGTAGATAGAGAACAGAACCACTTCATTTGTTCAGCTGTGCAGTCTTGGGATATTGTGGAGAAGGTAATTGGACAAACTCATAGATTTTCAGAAAATTCCATAGCAAAATAAATTTTAGCTGCAGCAGGGATTATGCCCAGATGTTAAACCAGCAATAAAGAAAAACTCTGGCAAAACCCAATCAAAGCCATTAAGGAACTTTTGATGAGAGGGAGGAACAGTTCAGCAGTTGACGACAGATTTTTGGACATGGATGAAAGCGTTAAGACTTCACTTGCTTTCAATAAAATGAATAAATTATAATATTTATGGCATAAAACAAAATGCAAAATACTGCAGATGCTGGAAATCTGAAACAAAAACAGAAGTGGCCGGGAACACTCAGCGGGTCAGGCAGCATCTATGGAGAAAGGAAAGTGAGTTAAATGTTTTGGATTCACGACCCTTCGTCAGAACTGGGGCATGTTGGGAGGGAGAGGCTTTGTTTTGCATTATTAACACCTCTATTCCCCTGTTTTGCTGCAATCCCCCTTTGTTTTGCATCATCAACACCCCTTTAACCCATCACCCCCTGTCCTCTATCCCATTTTCTCCTTTGTTCTGCCTCTCCCCACTCTGTTAGCCCTTAAAAGCCTCTCCATAGATGCTGCCTGACCGGCTGAGTGATCCCAGTGACTTCTGGTTTTGTTTCAGATTTCCAGCATCTGCAGTATTTTGCATTTTGTTTATATTTAATTCACTGCCACTTCTCTTCTAGGAATGCCTATCTTGAACAAGTTCTGCTCTTCTCTTCGACGTGACTTTCGTTCTCCCCATTATAGTGTGGCATGTTGTGGTTAATGTATGTAAATACGATCAGTGCTTGACAATGTGTAAATTAAATTATCTCCTTGAAATAGAAATTGAGTCATTTGCTTGTCTTAAACAGCTGGTGATACGGTAGAGAAATGTAGAGATTTCTCAAGTTGACATTTTATAAATTGTTTGACTTTTATATCAGACTATTTGTTTTGAAGATGAATGCTTACATCTGTCATTACACTTAATAAGAGGTGTATGTACATCGGGAGATTAAAAAAAGACAGATGTGTAGTCATATAACTCTCACTTCATAACCCAATGCTGTCAAGATACATCAACAGGCTAATACGTGAGACTATTAAATTTGAATGTCCTAAATTTAGTAAAATGTCTCATTCTTTTAAAACGTGTCTTTTGTAGTCATAGATCAGTGACTTGTTGATGATCAATGTAACTGTTAGTATAGATAAATAAATTTGGGGGCAATGCATAATGTGATTTTTTTTGTGATCATTAAGCAAATCCTGATGTGACCATAATTGAAATAATGCTTCACTAAAATTGATAGTTGATTTTTTTTTTGGTGGTTGGAGGGGGGTTTGAAATTGAATTTCAACTTCTATATGCCATTACTGGCTGAGAGCCTCCTGTGTGCGCGTGGGCGCAGGCTGGTTCCTGCATGAGTGTGCGCGAGTGTTGAATGTGAATGTGTGCATATATTAGAATATATTTAGCATCTTTTTTGGAAATTTTGCATTACGGAATACAATTTTAGGGTGCATTTGGCTTTTTGTTCCCAATTACGTGCTACTTAGTGACTCATTATAAGAGTACTACTTAAATGGGATATGTAATCTTGAAAACTTAAATTTTGCTTTAAAAAANGGCAAAATTCTGCAGGTGGTGAAAATCTGAAATTAAAACAGAGGTCACTGGGAACACTCAGGTAGCACCTACGGAGAGAAGAAAGTGAGTTAAGGTTTCAGGTCGATGACCTTTCATCAGGACTGGGGAGACCAGTTTGCTTTGTACATTAAAAAATGGTTTCCAGGTAGAAGTGGTGCAGTTATGATGGGTGTGGGTTTGTGATCTCATGGATTAAAGTGAACGATGTCTCGGATCCTGAACCTTTGCTCTTCATTCATGCAAGAGAACATGCCGAACGATGAAGAATATACAGCAATCGGGGCAACAAATGATGATTATTTTTATTTTTTTACAAAAGTCACCATTTGATCACCATTGGTGGGTAATCAAAAACAACTTTTGAGAAAAGCGCAAGGAATTGGGATAAGAGTGGTTGGCTTTTGTACATTCGCTAGCATTGTCTTACTGAACCGAATGGCCTCATTCTCTGCAGTAATTTTAATGTTTCACTGAATTTGTTGGTTTAGGTGGGGATGTTTTCATTATTGTCTAACTCTGGTTGAAGATAGAATTAAATGGTATTCAATTCATTTATTTAAAATAAATAATATCATTATTTTGAAGCGTGATCACATTGAATTTAAATTACAGCACTTTTCCACAGATAATGGGATTCATGAAAAGGACATGCAAGCATTTTTCTATTGAATATTGGGAATAAGACAGCACTTAAATTAACTAAATTTATATTATTTTGAGTTCCTCAATGCAATAGTAGAAGTGAGATTTATTTATAAGAAAACTGCTGTATGATAAGTTACACATATCTAATCCTGCAGCACTCTGATGCCATTTCCATTACTAGGGTTTGTACTGTGTTGGATCTCTAAGCCTTTATTAATCAGATCCTGGTTCCTGGTGTGTGTGTGTGTGTGTGTGTGTTATCCAACCCTAACCCTGACTGAATAATGCAGAAACTACTGGTATACAAATTCAATTCAAAAACAATTTGTTTAATGTGTTTACAGACACCACCTGCTTGTCTAAAGCTAAAGTATATTTAGATTAATTGAAAGCTTTTACTCCTCTGTTGATAGGAAATATAATATTGGAAGGGAACAGAGTAGAGACTCTTGTTTCTCCTCTGGGTGCTCTAATTGTGCTGTTGAGATAATGCGACTCAAACTCAGAGTTAAAGGGTTGAAACTTTCCGTTCAAAAGTTTGATTGTCTGATTCAGACATACATCCTCCTATTGGCAAGAACAACTTTTGTGGATAGACACCGAATCCTGTGTGAGCCAGCATCTCATCAAATGAGATCCAAACTTTCTTTTCAAAATACTTATTTTTCCCAAACCCTCCGCCTCAAAGATAGAATTTGAAAATGTTAGACGACAGTACAATTCTAGAACAACGACTTTTATTCTTGTATCATTCGTCTAATATTCTCTGCATCCATATAACCTTCAATGGATGCCTTACTTGAGAAAGTTGCACAGGTAGTGACTTGTTTTTTNGGTTTGGGTGTTCTTTTGAAGAGTGGGAGGAACTTTATGTTGTAATGGCGCTATATAAATGCAAGTTGTATCCAAGCCTTTCTATACCTGATTGGCACCAATGGATGTGTCCATTGCATTATCCGAAATGAGCGTCACTTGTGTTTGCTGACCTTGCTATATCAACAGCAACAACAGCTTGCATTAATATAGCACCCTTCATGTCGGGTAGCATCTCAGAGTGCTTAAAAATCACATCAAATTGATTGAATAATAAAATGTATAAGAAAGACAAAAATATAAAATTAAATTCAGATTTTTTTTTCTGCTCAGCTTCATGGAAGTCCTCGATTTCTCCGAATCCAAAATGAGTAGTTGTTTGGTGTATCTAGCCTTTTAAAGTAATTTGTTTAAATCTTCTGTAATCTTGCTGGCACAGGACAGCATCTCACACCTGAAGCCCAATGGCTTTTTTAAAAAAAATAAAAACACGCATATTGAAAGTGTATGTAGAATTAGAAGCCATTTTCCAATTGAACCAGATTAGTTATTGATATCCAAAAAGTTATTTTGGGTGCAGTTATATTCACAATGTTAGATTAAGAGATCGCATGATGTCGGGTAATATTGAAATGCTATTGGTAAGATTCAGTGCCCTCAGTGTATCTCTAAAAGGAAAACTCGTGGTAATCAGATAAAAGGTTAAGTCGTTCCCTTAGTGGGAGGGAGATTTCATCTTCTGACCCACCACTGAAGGATTAGGTAATTAGGATATTTATTTGTAGATAAATTTGAAGAATCGTATCCTGCTCCTGTAAATCCCCAGGTACGCTAGCCACCTCTGCTCCCTAAAGTCGCAGATATGCGCCGCTGAACGCACCTGGCGTAAATCCAACCTAATTGCCAACCGCCAGATGTGGCTGGACCACAGCTATCACTCTGTCCTCAGGAATGATGCTCCTTTCTCCATTCTGTGTGAAGCTAACTGTGTTTCGCCCATGGTGTTTCTGCTCTGATTAAGAACTCACCAGGATAAGGGAGTGAACATATTCACCACCTCCATAATGCCCATGATAGGTTTTACTATTTTAATTATATACCTTATATATGTATTGTATGTGACCTGTGGTTCTGTGAAGAAAATTGGTTATAATTCAATCTGGGGTTCTGCTGAAATTCATAAGCCACTCAACCTATACTTTTGGTGGTTTGACATTTATTAGAACCTGTCATTTGAAACTCTTCGCACAGTATTTAATGCTTTTTGTTAGATCACTGCGTGATTAATAGCAGTATGATGTTTGGTTATTCCGTTGTTATAAAACCTATGTTTGTATTCCAAATATTGATTGTATCGTCTTAGCTTTGCAATTGTGGTTTTGAAATGTTTTATTCTTGGAATAATATTTACATACAGATCAATGAAGCTAATGGGGAACAAGAGCACGTTTATATCAATGATTTTCGCTGCGTCATTGTCTGCTTTAGTGACAAATGAAAGGTGTCGTTTTTTGATCAAGTTGAAGCACAAAGAAATTGCCATAAATGTGGTCATACATTCACGAATAGTTTGCATTGTCCAAACATTTTTATGACTTTTTTGACTGAAAAAAGATGCATTATGCATGACCGTTGGCAATGTGACTTAGACTAACTGTCACAGCGATTCAAACAGGCGATGTTTTTCTGGGCCAATCATGTCACTAAATATCACTGGATGCATGATATACAATACCAAAAACTTTATTTACTGCATCATTTCACTTGTGTGAAGCAGACCTTTGGTGTTCCATGAATTTTAGAGTGAAATAATACTTTTTTTTTTAGAAGTGTTCTTATGTGTTGGACTAATTTATGTCGGCATTTCAGTCTGTTGAGTTGGAAGAATTCTCTTGTGTGTTTCAAACTGAGGATGAAAGGAATGAGAATATAATGTCCCTCTGGAATGTGCTGCTGCTTGCGTTTCTTAAGATCTGTCAAAACCAAATAAAAAAAAAAAGAGCCATTTGTTATTGCATTATAAAGCTCAGATTTCCAATCTCTCAAATGATAGTTTGTGAGGGTCAGCTCTTCTTTATCATGTGTGTTTGATACTTTCAACACATTGACATTTATAATGCACAGAGTAGGCATTGTTGAGTCGATAGCCCACCATTCCTCAACACGAGATTTGCAAGATTCTTTCAGAATATTCTCATTTATTTGTTACAGTAGTAACTCCGCAAATTCCTGAAGTTGAACCAATGTTATTTGTAACGCACTTTATCTTTCAAAAAAAAAAGCATTGTTCTACAAACAAACGCAGTGAAATTTACGTCGCACTTCCAAGTAAAGCAGGTTAAAAGGTTGCCCAGAGATGAAACTGTACAATTGCTATATCAAAGTAATTCAGAGCAGCTTTTTATAGAGTTGGGTTGAGTAGGATTTTGTTTTCATCTTTATTGGGTGGATCCATTTTTCCTCAAAGGTATACATACCCCCAAAAAGTTTTTCCCATAGCTGATCTTAACCAGATCAACAGCTGGTTACAACAGTTGTCCTTTAGCGCTAGGGAGCGGGAAATAAAAGGAAAATAAATGGTTTCAGTTCCTCATAATCCAGTGCCTCTTGGCAGTTGTGAGGACAGGTTTGGGCTTAGCTGTGTTACTTCTCTGGCAATAGCCACTTTGGGTTTCTGTGCTTATTTTTAGTACATGATATCTGACTAGTAATAGTGAGTATTTCAATTAATTTCTTAACTTCACTGCTGATTCTCGTACTACGGATGCATATTATTTTAAACTGCCTCGCAGTGGGTTGCGCCTCTCAGTGGTTTTTAAATGGAAAGCGTAATAGGACTGTTTGATGGGAAGGGCAGATCGTGTTATTTTCATTCCGCACAATGGTGTCTGAAAATTAGCACATTAACTCAACAATGGTGACTGTTATCTTGTGAATGGTGGCTTTTGAATTGGTATTTTTGTAGTAGCTCAGTATGTTCAATATGTTCCTAGTATATAGTTAGTTCAGGGCATATGTGCATGCGACCGCCAGGTAGGTGGAAGACGAACTCGATGGACCTTGGTCTTTTTTTCGTCTACCATTTCTTATGTAAATGTATTTCAGATGCATCAACACCATAGAAACGGAGAACACAGATTTAAAATTGCAAAGGACAATTTCAGAACAGACGCCAGAAAGTAATCAAAGACTGGAACAGGTTATTAAAAAGGTTGAGGGCAGGAACCCAGACTAATTTTGATTCTCTGATGGGAAGACAGTAGGGTAGGCATTCTAGAAGGATGAAATCAAATGGGCCGAAGATCCTTCATCTGAACCAGTTGGCTTGTGGCTTCTTACAGGACTGAAGTGTGCGTAAGTAGGTGGTCTATCCAAGTACCTCCTTGCTGTTGCAGGTCAAAAGTTTCAGATGGTCGTGAACGGTTAGTCTTATTAACTCACAACCAGAGAACATGTGTAAAACAGGGAGACGTTTAAGAAACTAATAATTATAAAAAATGGACAACAACGACTTGCATTTGTATACCAGTTCTGATGAAATGTCCTTGATCTGAAACGTGAACTCTTCTCTCCATGGATGCTGCCTGACCTGCCTCGTGTTCCCAGCGACTTCTGTGTTGCATTTACAAAGCGGTCTTCACGCGGGTAAGCGTCCCGGAGCGCTCGACAGTGGTGGAGTCTGACCCCAAGCTAGAGTGGGGGGAGGTGACCGTAAGTACGATCCGACGGGAAGGTCTTTCGGTGGGATTTGAAAGTGGGGAGGGAGGGGGAGAGGGATTCAGGGAGGGAGTTCCAGAGCTTCGGGTGTAGTGGTTGTAGTGAAAACACGACCGCCAATGGTGGAGGGGAGGGGTCGAGGGACGAACGGGAGGCCGGAGCCGGCCGAGTGGAGGCAGCGGTGGGGTAAGCAAATTGGATAAATAGGCCGGTGCGAGGGAGTGACTATAATTCTGTAGGAAATCTGTCAGCAGTTTTACTTGCCTTAGAGCAGCCATCTTTCACACGTTCTGTGAGATCCAGCAAAATGTTATGGGCAAGTCATCAGATTACAGTCGCATTTCAATTTCTTCTCCTGTTCCTTGGATTGCTGAAGTCTCCTGTACCCAACTATTGCCCTGTCCATGATGGCTGCCTCAGCACGGATAGTGATTTCAATCTGTGACTCTGCGGTCTGCATAACTTTATTTATGTTTTTTGGATCGATTTTTGATTTCTGCTTCTCCCACTAATTGACATGATGTTACGTTGGGTGACACGGAGGTAAAGTCAGGAAATCCAGTGTTTGAATATTCAAAGATGCTCATTCCCTATGTTACCGAAGTTCCCTGATTACTGATTCCCAATGGAAATCTTTCTTTTGTTTCAAATAACCTTTTTTTTTAAAAAAAATGCCCTGTTGAGCCCCTCTCTCCCAGTGGAACCTTTAAATGTGAACAACATCTCTTAATTGAAGTGTCTCACCAAGCATTTCAGAGAATGTTTCTACAGAAACTTGTGGAATAAGCAAATTCATGGATTGAGAACATGGATTTTTTAGCAAATTACCTTTTGGTTTTAGTTTTGTATATACAAGTGTCTCACTTTCAGTGATCTGAGTGATGCACTGTGCGAATCACATAGAGGTGAACCTAGACCAGGCTTTTTTTTTACTCAAGTGCGCAAGAGTCGAATGAATTTGTTCCAGCTTTTTGTAATAAATAGTAAATGTTGATTGTTTTTTAATATCCATAGTGTTGAATGTGTCGCATCACTGATGTCCATCGTATATTTTTAATGTGCAAAGTTGAGAAAAATGTCAGCAGAAATATTTGCATTGGTAATTTGAGTACGACAAAGCTTGGGTGTATGAACTGTTTGTGCTCTTTGTTCTTGTTGCTGCTGTACATAATAATATGTTCTTGATGGTGAGCGCGAAGGGCTAACTCTTTAAGGTCATTAGTATACTTACCTTTTCTTAACAGCATTAGGGACAATTTATTTATGATACACTTGTATTTGGTACAAGAGGTAATGCCTCTTATCTAATTATCCTGTGAACATTCTAATTATCCTGTGGATATATCCTCGAGTGCAGTAACATTTCTGAATACGCTGGCATGCATTTATGGATTTAAGAGGTTAAATGCGATTCTTGTAGACTTGGAGCTGTACAAAAAGTGATAGCGACAAAAGAACATCAGTTGTTAAAGGCTGTTATGATCCCGTTTCAGCCTAAGCCTTTAAGATCGTACACACAAGCAAATGTGGCTGTGATCGGACTCGCCAGGGCAGGAGCAAGAGGATCTTGCATTCTCACGTCAGCAGCTGTCATAGTTTAGACATGATGGTCATGTCACGTGAGCCTCTTTGCAAAATTGGGGGAGGGGAGGGAGGGGGCAGCTGGAACAGCAAATGGTGCCTTGCGAGTTGGAGAGCCTGCGTGAGCGATGTATGAGTTGCAGTGCAGTCTGCTGTGACCGACCGGGCAGGGAAGGCACATGGAGAGCGTGATTGTATTTTGCTGTTTGCTGCAAGTCAGAAGGTGATGATGGGAGTGTAGGGGTGGGACCTTGAAGAAAAGGATGGCACAGGTAAGCATTATATTTACCCATCCTTCAGATTGTTTAAGAGTAAGGAAATATGAACTGTCTTGTCTGCTACTGGGTGTTGCCTTCAGCAGTGCATGAACATGCAGGTCAGAGATAATCAAACGCTAAATGTGTTCTGTGTAGATTTATCAGATATGTTGTTGATCTGCCAATTTTTAAAAAAAAAAAAATTGCTTAAGCGTGTAAAATTGTCTTGTTGTTAATGATTTGACAGCTTAAAAACCGACGGTCTCAGAGAGACAACAACTCACCCATTCACACTGGATTGTCTACCGTACAAGTCGAAAAAGCTTCTTGTAACAAAACTGCCAAATTTTGAGCTGTGTGAAACTTTTTTGTTTCAAGAAAAATCTATGATGAGATTCTTCGTGCTTCGAGGACATTTCTTCATGATATGTCTTTTAAAACTAGATAATCCGTGACATTGAAGTAATATTAAACTATATAAAAAAATATAAAACTTAAAATAATAATCCTTGCATTTGGTGTAGCGCCTTATCATTTCTTCGCGATGACTCAAAACGTTTCACAGTATGTCCTGTAAAGTGAATTACCTATATATTTTGTGGGCGAAATGTGGCAGCCAATTGCGCACAGCAGAATCCCACGAACAGTTGTGGACTAACTGATCAAATTATTATTATTTAAGAATTTATTTCAAGGGATTATTACTCCTGGAAAAGTGATCCACCAATTGACTAGCAACCAAGTTCCTACTTAATGCTGGGTAAACAATGGCGTGTGGAAACTTGCTGAACGTTTCATTTTGCCTGCGAATCAAATCCAGGTCCTCTCGCTCAGCGAAGCGCATGACCTAAACAATAAGGACTCCACCTGTATCACAACTGTAAGGCAGGGTATCAAACTCGTATTATATTTGACCATTAATATCTACTGAAAACTTGATATTAATGTGGATATTAATGTAATCCTGTATTAAATACGTCTTATTCTCATTTTATGGGTGATAGTAACATACTACGGTACAATGTTACTGACTAATGGATTTTGGTAATGGAATTGAAGTCTACAATAACACAGCTCTTTGATTCCAGTTGAAATAGATTTTGGTGTATGTTAAAATACATTGATTGTCTTGCCAACTTTATCACATTTGTAGTTATTACACACAAAGTTAATTTTTAAAAGAAAGTATATATTGCTGTAGAGAAGTTGATGGTTTGGTACTTTTCTGGCTTTTCTGGTAGAGTAGAGAATGAAATGAGTTTAGGTTATGAGTGGACACATGTAATGAGATATATAACGTAATATTAAAATAATCTTTGCCTTTGATATAACACCTTTCTTGTCAGGCGGACATCTGTGAGTACGTCAAAGGATTTACTATAACATGTGGTCACTGTATTTTGTGAATGCAGAAGCAATGAGTCACAATGGTTGTGAAGTGAATGACTAATTTTATCTGGGGGACTGTTGGTCAGGATACTGGGAGAAATTCCCTGCTATTTTCGAATTGTGCCGTAGGATCTTTAACGTCCACCTGAACAGGCAGACGGGATCTTGTTTAACATATAATGCAGGGTAGTCAAAACCTTTGGCTGCTGCGGGCCAGATTTCCCATTGCGGGCCACAGTCCCTATCTCTCTCTCTCTCTCTCACACACACACATATTCTCTCTCTGTCTCTCCCTCTCATATTCAATCACTCTTTTCTCCCTCTCTATCCCTTTCCCAAATCAGCTGTGTGCTTCACTATCTGCAGCACAGGAGTCGGTGGTTGATAAGGAGGCAACAACAACTTGCACTTATATAACGCCCTGCACGCAGGGTAGGTAGAGTCTCAGAGCGCTTAGCAGTGGCGGAGTCTGGGGAGGGGGGAGGTGGCCGTAAGCACGGTCGAAGAGGAAAGTTTTTAGGCGGGACTTGAAGGAGGGGAGAGAGGGGGCAAGGCGGAGGGATTGAGTGAGAGTGTTCCAGAGTTTCGGGAAGTAGTGGCTGAAAGTACAACCTTGGATGGTAGGGCGGAGGGTGCGAGGGAGGAGCACGAGACCGGTGCCAGTCGAGCGGAGGCAACGGGTGGTGAATTGGGGAGTGAGGAGGTGGGAGAGGTAGGGAGGTGCCAAGGAGTGAATGGATTTGAGCACAAGTGTGAGGATCTTGAAATTGATCCGTATGGTGATGGGGAACCAGTGGAGCCTGGGCAGAGCTTGTGAGATGTGGGTATGGAGTTTGGTCCGGGTCAGTATCCGGGGGCCGGAGCTCTGAATGAGCTGGATCTTGTGAATGGTGGAGCTGGGGAGACCGGTGAGGAGTGCGTTGGAATAATCCGAGCTGGAGGTGACAAAAGCCAAACGCATGCACGAAGATTTCTGCTGCATTTGGGGTAAGGTACAGTCAGAGGCAATGTGGCAGAGGTAGAAGAAGGCGATCCTGGCCAGGGACTGACCGGATGTTGGGGAAGAAGGACAGCTGGGGGTCGAACCGGACGCCTAGGTTGCGCACAGGTTCGGTGAGTCTGAGGGAGATCCCAGGGAGGTTGAAGAGTTTAGATCCGCAGGAGTGAAGATGTTGACAGGAGCCAAGGAGTACGGGTTCTGTCTTGTTCACATTCAGCTGCAGAAAGTTTACACTCATTCAGGCCTTGATGTCTGCCAGACAAGCTGATAGAAGATCAGCGGACCCGGAGTTGGTACTGGAGGAGGCAAAGTACATTTGTGTGTCATCCGCATACATGTGGAAGTTTACCCCGTGTCTGCGGATGACATCGCCCAGAGGGAGCATATAGATAAGGAAAAGAAGAGGGCCAAGGATGGAGCCCTGGGTTACCCCACTGGTGACCGGGCGGGGACGTGAGGAGAAACCATTTGCTGAGATGAAATGGAGGTGGTTGGTTAAGTAGTACTTCAACCATACGAGTGCGGTCCCACTAAGGTAGATGACGGAGGAGAGCTGATGGAAGAGGATGGTATGGTCGATTGTGTCGAACGCGGCAGAGAGATGCAGGAGGACGAGGAGGCAGAGGGAGCCCTGGTCACAGATGGAGAGAATGTTGTATATGACTTTGACAAGTGCTGTCTCCGCGCTGTGGGCAGTCGAGGTGAAAACCAGACTGCAGGGGCTCAAGGAGGGAGTGGAGGGAGAAGTGATACCGAAGTTGAGCTGCAACAATGCGTTCCAGGACTTTGGCATGGAAGGATAGGTTGGAGATGGGACGTTAGTGTGAGAGATTAGAGGGGTGGATAAGGAGATGCGCTTGCCTTCCTGACAGACTACACTAACCCTCGTCCACACCTTTGTCAGTTCCCGGCTGGACTATTCCAATGCTCTCCTCCCCAACTCCACCGAACACAAAATTGATTCAAAGCTCCACTGCCCGAATACTAATATGGATGAAACTCCGCACTCCCATCACACCAGTCCTTGCCAGGTTCCACTGACGCCCAATCACCAAACGGATCGACTTCAAAAATCCTGTTACTCGTTTTCAAATCCATTCCCTCGCACCTCCCTACTTATCTGACCTGTTTATCCCCCACTCCACCACCCGCTGCCTGCACTAGGCTGCCTCCACTCAGCCGGCTGTGGCCTCCTGATTGTCCCTCGTGCCCCTCCATTCCCCCCATGAAGGCTGTGCCTTCAGCCACGACGCCTCGAAACTCTAGAACTCTCTCCCTCAATCCCTCTGCCTTGCCCCCTCCCTCCCCTCTTTCAAATCTCGCCTAAAGACCCTCCTTTTTGAGCGCTTTGGGATGCTACCCCACATTAAGGCTACTATACAAATGCAAGTTGTTGTTGTATTGAAGTGTTAGCTTTGACTAATATCAAATTATAAACCTCAAACCCCTGTCAGTAAATGTGTAGTTGTGAGATATTTTAATATGGTGTAATTTAAATAGAAAACTTAGAATTAAATCCAAGTTAAATAGTTTACTTGCATTCTTGATACCTCAGATTTTAGGACCCGAGTTATATCCCATCGTCATTGTTTTCTCCTAATTGAAAGGTACGCATAAGTGCTATAATGTATGGTCTAATTGTGATCTATATGAGGTTGGATAACCTCTTTCAATTTATAGTCAACTATCTATACATAATATGTCCAGTAATATTTGATCTAGCTTTGTTAATAGCAGCTTCACGTTGACTGGAAATTTTCAGCGGCTGATCAATAATCATACCCAAGTTCCAGCACCCAATACGTTTCTCTCAACTGGACCACACTTGCTGAATTTATGCCTTGCTCGCATCATGAAGAGCTTTCCTGAGTTCTTGGGTCCAGATCATGTTAAGCAAAGCAGGTGAACTGCTCCCAGTACAGATACACACCACGAGGTAAGCAGCCACGAGGCGGTGTCCGACAATGGCTCTTGGGTACATTTCAGTCCACTATTGTTTCTGTGGGCAAATGAGACCATATTGCACTTGATGGCACTGCTGTGATCACTCTGTGCGTGAAAACTTTTCATCTCATTATCCTGGTGAGTTGAAAACATTACCGAGTCTTGCGTTCTCCTACTTTGGGCCTCTCAGTATAAATATTTAGACCGGTTCACCAGCAAGGATGACTACTTAAATATGATTACTTAATATGGTTTAAATGTCCAGTCGTTTGCATGAATGGGTGACTGTCGACAGATTTAATTGTTACTTAAAGCTGCATTGTGTTGTTAGAACAAATGGGTTTTGCCGTTTGTGTGTACTGCCAGTTTCCCTGACTTAACCGAAAAAAGATCACGGTGGTTGAAATTCCAGAAGCCAAATTTTGAAAGAGTTGATCTCAGTTTTTCTTTTAGGCTCATTTGCACTTAAATATTGTGGGGGAAGGTGTATGCATCGTCCCTCAAAACGTACAGCAAGTAGGAAACGGTGCATCTATTTCATAGCCTGGCATCTTTAGACGTCCTTCTGACAGCCCTTGTACAACTGGATTAATGAGGTCCCGACACCCAGATCGCTTTTTGGCCTTTGGGCTAAGATCAATGTAGTGTTTGTTCTTATCAGTTACTCCTTGAGCTCGACCAGCACCTGACACTTACGCTCTCCTGTTGAGATTTGCTTGTGGTCCGCAGAACACAATAGAATCTTATCCATACGGAGCCTTGTGGGAAGGATTGAGCTCCTGGCAACAGCTATGTTGTCAGCCCTCTGTTGGTTGGGATGGGTATTCCAGCAGTTCCCATCTGAGGCGTGTGATCTGCCCTCACGCAGAGGAAAGGGAGACACTGGAATCCGAGCTCGCTTGAGCACCTGTCACTAGACTCTGGCTGGCCTTGCCCTGTCACAGAGGCCATCCTGTCACCCTGACCCGCTTGGGTGGTCATGAAGACACAGATCACGTCCTCATTGTCCTTTGACAATCCTTTGAGTATGTCTGTCAGGCATCGAGTCCTGGATGAGAGCTAACTTTCTTTAGTTGAATGTCAACAAGACCAAAGCCATCTTGATTGGCTCCCACCAGCGTCTCCTTACCTCAGGCGATGACAGCATCACCATCCAAGGATGCACACTCCACCTTACTGAGCCAGTCTGGCACCTTGGCGTCTTGTTTGTAGGTCAACTATCCTTTCTACCCCACATCCGTGCCATGACCCGCTCTGCCTTCCCCCAGTATTGCAACATTGCCCGGCTCCGTAGGCTGCCCAGACCCTCAAATAAGCATGCATAACATTGAGTCTTGACTATGCAAACTCCCTGCTTGTCGACCTGCCCAACTCATCCCTCCATAGGCTGCAGATCATCCAGAACTCTGCAGCCCGTGTCCTCTCCCGCATCAGGTTCCATGACCTTATCACCTCTGCTCAGCGGGCTCTGGCCTGCGTCATGTCCCCCGCCTCGCCTGTCCACCATTGGCGGACAGGTCTTCAGCTACTCTGCCCCCACCCTCTGAAACTCCATCCTGCAGTCCCTCTGCCTTGTCCCCTCCCCTCCCTTGCCTCCTTCAAGACCCATCTCAAGACCCTCTTCGATCGTGCCATTGATCACCCTCCTCGCTCCCAACCCCCAGCTCGGGTTCGAAACACCGATTGTCCAGCACCTTGGGACGTCCTCCCGACGTGAAAAGCGCTATACAAATGTAATTTTGTTGTTGTTGGGGCCCAGAAGAGTTTGGTGGGAGGGGCTTGGGGTTTGCCTGCAGGGACAGCGCTTGTCTCCTAGTGGAAATTATTCCGTTAATTCAGTTAGTGGGCGTGAGCTGACCTAACCTCGCTCACCAATAAAATAAGAAACTATGTGGGGTGGGGGAGCTACCCAACGTCGGAGCAAAGAATGATTCGACCCACTGAAAGTCTTCGTATAAAACCGTTACCTTCGTGTCTATGAACTCAGTGCCTATAAATGCACAGTCACTACACTCTGCAGTAATCCTGTGAAGTGCCTTGACACAATGACACAAGGTACTATATCAAATGCAAGGATTAAGTATTATTATTATTATAAACTCATTGTACGATGTTGTAAATTGCATTGAAATACACACTTGTGTTCGTTGAGAGTTTTGAGCAAATGGTGCAGATCTCTTGTGCTTCTCTTCGAGATGAGTTTGCCTTTGGCACTGCAGAGAAGCACATTGAATAACTCAAATGCCTTGTGTTTCAGGATAGGTTTCAAGATCATTGATAGAAAATAGCGCGAGTTTTGAATTTAGGTTCTCTTAATCCTATTTGTGTAACATTATTTTACCATTTCTTGGATGTGACGCAGCATGTGAGTTAGAGAAACACTTGGCTAACAATCCATGATTTCCCCCAAAGATATTTGCCCATTCCTGTTGGTGAAACGTCGTTGTGAATCTGCCTACAAAATGCACAGTAGAGCACCTACCTGTGATGAAATTCTAGGCATTATATCAAACGTACAATTTCGTTAGGCCTTCAGGAGAGATGGGTGGTCATACCTTCTGAAACGTTCTCGATACATGTAGTGGCACTAGCGCTGTAGAACGCAGACTTGTATTTGCTATTCTTGACACAATGAGTTGCCAGCCTCTGTGGCCAAACTGGGAGAAGCCAGGTGCTTCCCTACAGGAAGGAAGGGACACTCAAAATGAGTCACTGGGAAGTTATTGCACAATACTATTGTGCAGCTACATAACGACTGATCCTTTGGGCAGTGTTTGGTCAGTGGCATTGGAGTGGTGGGGAGGGGGTGGGAGTGGAGGAAGGGAAGACATCGCAGGAAGTATTTCCAAATTTGTATTTATGTAGTCCATTCAGATTTTTTTTTTTTATTTGGACAACTTTGCAGAAAGAAGCTTCGCCCACAAAACGTACAGTCAATTCACTTCACAGTAAATTCTGTGAAGTGCTCTGAGACATCGTGAAGATGTGATAAGGCGCTCTATCAAATGCAAGGATTATTATTATAAGTCTATTAAATGTTTCCTCTTTTTTTATGCAATTTTCACACTGTACTGATCTCTAGCTGTTTAAAGGTGTACATAGTGCATATTTTATGGCTCCCTTGGGGAGGATACGATTCTAAAACATGGTTTAAAACCATTTGGATCGCTTGTGAGAAGAGCCTTGTAAATGGCATCCGATATAGTATGTTTGGATTCAGTGGGTAATTGTAGAGAAGATCTTTGCTAAGTATGGTGCATATAATATGCTGCGTTTATTTTAACTTGCAGTTAAAAATTATGGTTTAAATAAAAGTTGAATATGGAATGACATACTATTGATTTGCTATAAATGTCCTATTAGAACACTGAGTCAATGTGGAAAACATGTTTGTGAGAAAATGCTTCTACACAAGCTAGGTTGAATTTAGATTTTTTTGACACTGGAATTTGCCCTCTGAATGCTTGTTTGTCTATGAAAAATAATAAAGCATATACAGAAAAAATAGTGCTCTTAGTAATAATAATTCTTGCATTTGATGTAGCGTCTTATATCTTCGAGATGCCTCAAAGCACTTCACAGGATATCCTGTAAAGTGAATTGTTTGTATATTTTGTGGGCGAAACGCGGCATCCAATTGCACACAGCAGTGTCCTACAAACAGTCACGGATTGTGTGGCCAAATTATTATTATCATTATTTTTTTGAAGGAATTATTACCCCCCCTCATCTGCCAATCGACTCACAACCGGGTTCCTGCTTATTGCGAGCTAAACAGAGGCTTGTGGAGAAGGGAAACTTGCCCAACATTTCACCCCGTCAGGAATTGAACCCATTTCTCTCGCTTGCGAGACGAGTGCTCCAACCACTGAGCTACAGGACTCCACTTGTAAAATTCCACCGACATATCTTGTAAAAATATGTGGGTGGAATATTCCTCTGTCCATTTATTGTCAGCGAGTGCTGTGCAAATGTCAAAATGTTTCTGTGTTCTATCAAAAAATGACCCAAGAAATATTATAGTTGTATTCTAGTATATTATTTTTAACTGGTGGGGTCACTGGGGTCCTTAAGCCTTGATTTTGGCCAACCTGCACCTAATACTTTCCGGGATTAAGTAAGCAGGATGTGTCCCTCTCGGGAGAGAGTGCGCGTCCCAACAATCTTTCTCTGGGATTTCCACGTGTAGGTGGGATCCATGGAAATCTCAGCCTGGTTTGGATACTCTTGAGCACGGTGATGGGTGTCCGCAAATGCCAGCTACCGGCTGACCCCCCCCCAAAATTATCATGATGAAAAACTGCACTCGAAGTTTGAATTTAATTTAAAAAATTGTGCATCGGCATTTTAATGAAGGGCACTATGTTAAAAAAAATAAATTGCAATTAGGAGCTTCCTCTCAGTGTTCTAGTCTTCACGTTTGTCACCTTGGCCAGTATGGCCTGAGTTAATTTGATTCCGTTTCTTATCTGCATTAATGTCTTCCCAGCATGATCGTAATTGAATTTCCCAAATGTATTTGCTGAGAGCTTTCTTATCTCCAGTTCGTACCAAGAAAATTGAAATTGGTGCATTTTAGAAAAAAACAAAGTAAAAGTGCAAAGTAAAAGATCAGTATTGTTCTTGCATTGGATTTGAAGTCATTTTATCTTGCTTTTTTTTTTCTCACGACTGCGTATCCCAATTTTTATAATGAAATTTGTTCTGCTTACTTGGATCTTTCTGTCGTATGTGACAGCCATGGGGATGGGGAGATCTGTTCCTAGATCTCTGGAAGTAGAGCTCTTGAGTTGACCATTCAAGGATTGCAAAATCTCTGGTTAATAATAATAATCTTTGTATTTAATATAGTGCAATATTTGATTGTGCTTGTGGTCACCTCCCCCTGGCTCGTTGTTCGACTCGGCCACTGTGAAGCGCTCCGGGACACTATTCTGCGTGAAAAGCCCTATATAAATGCAAGTTGTTGTGCAATGAATGACATGCCGTGCATTTAATACAGTGGCTTTCAAGTGAGGTGGAGATCTCAAAGTGCTTTCCAACATGAGCAACATTTGAGTGGCTTGGCGCAGTTCACGTCTCAGTTGCATGAGGCAGTTGGCCTTAGAAGGAAGTAGTAAAGGAAGAAAACCGGGTAAAAAGAAAGACAATTGCGCTTTGAAGAAATTTCTTACGAACATGCTAGTGAAAGGTGAAGTATTCAAATATTTTTGTCTGCTCCTTTTCAAGAGCAGTGACATTCGAAAAGGCCAGTACCAGCCCGAAAATAACTTGTAAGGTAACAAATAAATCCTAACCCTGTTTTTGAGAATTTAAAATGTAATTTATTACGTTCAGCTAATTAATATCGCAGATACTCCCGAAGGGAAACGAATCTTACTGTAAAACCTGGGGGTCAGTTTATTTCTCTGTCATATTACAGTAATTATTGCTGTACGATATCATGTAAATTCAGCCTACTTAGTCATTATCCTTGTGCCTCTGCTGGCGCAAACTGACTTAAAATCTTCGCTTAAAAAGTTCACAGAAAAGTTGAACCATAATAGAAAAGATTACACATGGCTCGAAAAAAAAAAAAAGTTAAGTGGGTTGAATAGCCCTTTCTTGTTGTATGCTTTCTTGTGCTGTGACAATCACTGGATTGTCTCTTCCATCTCCCACATATTTAACCAAAGAAATGTAATCATTAATATGAAGTATAACTGAAAATGTCTCGCAATAATTTTTTTGTCAACTCAAGAGAGATGAGACACCCGTGGAAATACCCTTTCCTACATATACACCAATTGTAGTAGGTCTTCACTTTTATGTTACAATAACAGTTGGATGCCAGAATCTCTAGATTGTTTTCTTCCCTTTCTTAAAAGCAGTGAGTCCCGCCAGCGTACAGCTCCACGATTGTCAGCAATGCTCCGGCACCTCAGTCAAGTGGCCACTATTTGTATTATTTGTACGTGGGCTCAGTTAGCATCAGCTGGTCATCCGCCAGAGCTGGATCTGATCTGTATCGGATGCTTATTCATAGGTCAGCAGGAATCTCTTGTCAGGTAACAAGAGCAGTAGTTTAACCAATTTCTCTTTCCTCTCTCTGACTTAATTGGGAGCATTGAAGCCGCTTTTAGTCTATCCGCATCCCTTACCAACCCCCCACCACACACACACACACTCCCATTATTCAACCTTCCTATTTGAACTATTTTTATTTGAATACGTCAGTACTTTACTATCCATTTATCAGAGACTATTTAAAAAAAGCTTATGGAGCTAAGTAATTAATAATTCAACATCCATTAGTAGATATGTTAACCGAACGAAACGTTTCAATAACCCCAAGAGTGTGATATTATAGTGAAAGTCAGTATTTTATAATTGTGTTTAAAAGGACGCACAATCTTTTGCGTTCAAGTTAATGAAACTTATGCTACTGTAGTATATAAATTTTAAAGTTATCTGGTTAATGCAGTATGTTGGAGTGATGTAGGATTGAGCCTGAGTTTCTAATTTCCTTCTTTATTTCCTTCCAGTCTACTATTTTATAGTAGATTGGAAGGTCTGGATGAAGAAGGGCCTTCAGTCCATCCGATCTCATCTCTCCAGAACATCCACCTTACATTTTCCCAAACTGCTTTTTAAATGGGTCTTCAATTGGCTGATTTGTACCTCAAGTCAAGTTACCCACCCTTTCCCCGTGTCCCTTAATACCCTGACCTAACAAATTACTATCTACCTCCGTAAACGTGGGATGCATGGACTCTGTGGTTTGGATACGCTTAAGCATGATGATGGATTTCCTCACGTATCAGATACTCTGCTGACCCCCAAAAATATTAGCAAATAACTGGATGTCCCCATCATAGTTTGTTTTAAATAATGACAATGTAAATTGTTGAATCTTATTTCACGCAAAGGGTTATTTCAACATGGTGCTTTGTTGCAATTGACTATTGAGATTGAGCTAAACTACATTTTACGGAGAATTGGATAAAAATGTGAAACTAAACTGTGTAAAAGTGTTCAGAAGAGAGCAGAGCATCGCGATTAGCTCGCTCCACAGCTAGCGCAATTTATGAAAGGGCCTCATACGCTGTAATTTCTGTCATTAATGTTCATCCTTATAGTGCCTTCACGGAGGGTAACATCTCAGGGCAGCTGTCACTTATCCATTTGACATGTGCATCTTTTTGTAATATAATAGACAGACCAACTTGAAGGCTTCTTAAAACTCATGATAGATTGTTAGCTAAGTATGTAGTGAAGTCTGTGCTAATGTGCTAACGTTGGGTCAGAGCCCTGTTTAATCCACATTGGATTGAATTTCAAACTACACAGTTAAACATTAATTATATTTCAAACAATCATCACATACTGTTATTTTTTTTTTTAAATCACTCTTTATGCCTTTGCTGCTCAGTGTACTATTTTACCCAGGCAAGAGAGCTGGGCCTTTCCCCGAGTTTTTGTCAATTCTGCTTTTGAATTGGTCACTAGGGGGTGAACAAGAGTATCTTGAGGTCATTTATCAAACTATTTAGCTGAGACTGAATGAGAAATTGATTAACTATGTTCCTTGGACATCTAGTAAATTCACCTGACATTATTGTATATGTTTAAATGAATTTTATTTTTCTGCAAGGGAGAAATTCTGAAAACTTGCCTGGATTTTTTTTACTGAGCAGATGTGGATTTTATTCCACTATTCTGCGAGAACGATCATTGACCGGTTCATCTTCTATGATGCACGTGCACTCAGAAAGCCAGAAGCGCTGCTTCTAGTTCAGAACAAGGTACAGGTATAGAGTCTCACCTGACGAAAAGCAGGAATTGACATTAGTGGTGACCTAACCTGGAACTCAGCGCCATTTTTTCACGCTTCACATTATTTATGCTTCACGTTGGTCGATTATTTGGTCGCTGAGATATTCGACCCAAACACCTGAGCTACAGTGGGGTTGCCCTGTACAGTATACGAAACATAAGATAGAGGGCAACAAGAACGTGAAGGGAAAGGTGTAGATCTGGCCCGACCTGGATTGTTTTTCTGCTTTTTTCCTAATTTCTAATGTATTGGATAATTAATTTGCTTCTTTTCTGATTTGCGTATTTGATTTACATTCCCACGCACTCCCAACTCCTGCAGAAGACTTAACTTTTGTTAATAAAATCTTCAGTGAAATATTTCTCCATTTTTGTTAAAAATGCAACAAGAACTTTTTTTACATAATAACTCGGGTCTGAAATTAATTCAGTAATTCAGAATGAGTTATCCCACTGCCAAATTTCAGTTTTATCTATATTTATTTATATATAACATATATATATATATATATGTGTGTGTGTGTATGTAGGATCCTGAAGTAAGCAAATTCACAGCAATATCCAGAAGCTCTAAGTGTAATTGTGTTTTAATCCCATCTTTGTCCGTGGGTTACATTGCTGCATTTGTTCATCTCGCCCTGTTGCTCAGAATAAAATTTTGTTAACCGTTACTACTACATTTTTCCTTAGGTGTTACCAATATCCTGATAGGCCATATAAAGACAGTGCTGGGAATATACCAGAATTCCAGCACTGCCTTTATGTGGGCGTTCAGGATTTTGCAGCAGAGACAACGTTTAAACATAAATCCAGAAAATGCATGAAGTGGAGCAGCAGAAAAAGAAAAGTGGGTTAACTTTTCGGATATGGGACCCAACTGAATTTTATTTCAATCTCTGGAATTTGCTGCCTGTGCCCTTGTGCTGTTAAATGGCCGTTGTTTGCATCTTTTACAGTATTGTGATTTATTTAGCATAAAGCTTGGTGACAGAGACCTGAGAATGCACCTTTGTAGACCTGGACTAAGTAATGAAAATGTTATTCTGAGTATTAATCAGAGAAAAATCTTATAAAAAAGAAACCGTGTTAACTAGCTCTTAAATATACACGAACAAAATAATTTTGCCACACTTATGAGGTGGGGGAGAAATCTTTTAATAAGTATGCAACTGTCGTTGTGCTAACACGAGATGAAAATATTTGTAGTTTATAATTATTTTATTCTGGATTCCTCTATTGAGTGAAAATCAATGTTATGGGAACTTTGCGAAGAAAAATAACAAGCACATTGTTCAAATTAAAATTCAATGGCGAGTAGCAAGGCTTATTATATCACAGGCTGACAGAGAAGGCGAATTCCCGATGCCTTTAGGATAAATATTATGTGACCTAACTGCTTATAAATAATGTTAACTGCCAGATAGGTTTCACTTCTTGGAGTTTCATTTCCTGAAACATGAACTGCTTTTTACTTTTTGCAGCTTGAGTTGTTCCTTTAGATACAGAATGTCATGGGCCAAAACACCGAGAGCTGAACTAATTTGTACGCTACTGGCCGGGTCCTGACTCACAGAAAGGATCTGAGCTTCAAGATGGAAACAAAAGTCTGAAAAACATATCACAGGCGCTTGTGATTTGTCAGGGAAAACCTGAATGAAGTTTATGATTCCTGAGTATGGTACAGGTTTTTTTTTTGTTTTGATCTTAATTAATAATAATAATAATAATCCTTGCATTTGACATAGCGCTTTTCACGTCGGGAGGACGTCCCAAAGCGCTTCACAGAATATACTGTAAAGTGAATTGACTGTATATTTGTGGGCGAACGCGGCAGCCAATTGCGCACAGCAATGTCCCACAAACAGTCATAGATTGAAAATGACCAATTTATTATTGTTTTGGTTTTGGAGGGATTATTATTAGGCTCTGTGTGGAGTAAGGAAACTTGCCCGAGGTTTCGCCCTCTGCCTGGGATTGAACTCAGGTCTCTCACACAGTGCTCTAACCACTGAGCTACAGGACTCCACAAGCAGTATTGCCATCATTCACCGCCAATCTGCACATAAAGTGTTTGCGCCAGCCTCCTGCCTCTGCCAATCTCACAATATGAATGATGTTTTATGATCAAAGATGAATGCTTCTAATTATGTTGCCTTTTGTAAAGATTTTAAGAATCTGCAGTTGGAAATGATTTAGCACTGATTTTCAAAATACTTTTACACTATCGCTTTGTGAAACTTGCGAACTATCAACTTAATTTGTTCCTTGTTTTGTGCCAGACATTTTCTTACACATTTATCTCTGTTTGGAATGTCCCCTTATTGACACCTGGCAGTTTACACAACAGAAAAGGCAAATGGTGATTGGAGTGGGAGTTGGCGCTGTCAGTTCCTTAGTGGTATCAGAAATTCAAAAGATTAATTGATTTTGCTAAAATGCAGTTTGAAAGAAGGAACTTTCCATCCTGATCTGCATTAAATATCTCCTGTCAAATGAGCTCTACCGTTGCTGTTATTTGTTTAACTGCAATCCGAAGATTTCTGGGCTTAATTCTGCTGCCATTCCAACATAAAACATCTGATTATGCCCTGTAGGTCTACGTTTAATACTTTAGAATAGTTAGAAATCTTATTGATTCGTGAGCATCGTGATTTTTAAGATGACACTCGATTGCAGTGCTGGGCGGGGAGAGTTGCGTTGTTGGCGGGGCCAACCTTTGGCTGAGATGTTACATTGAGATCCCATCTGTCTGTTCAAATGGACGTTAAAAGATCCCATGGCACTATTTGAAAAGAGAAGGGAGTTTCCCCCAAATGAAATTGCTCATTTGTCTGACAGCTGTTTGTCGGATGTTGCTTTGCGCAGTCACTTCACGTAAATTCTGTGAGGTGCTTTGAAACATGTCCTGATGTGAAAAGCACTACACCAATTGAAAGGATTATTAATCTATTATTATACAGCATTCAATGCCTCCTGCTAAAGAAACCTTAAAGAATAATAATCTATCCTTTTTAAAACTAAAAATAACTATAGCATTTGTACGGATAATTTGCTTTATCCTGCTGGTGGGAGTTGCAAAATAACCACAAACAGGAGTCAAGGACTGGAAGTTGCTGTTGACAGGAATCAGGAACTGACTGTGGATAAGAGCCAATAACCAGGATTTGCTTCAGATGTTAGTTTGGGGACTGAGACGAGCTGTGGGCAGACTCGGGTCTGGGATGTTTGTGAAAGTTGTTCAAAAGCAGGACAAAGCTACACTCTTGTCGCGGTTAAAATACACCGATGTACTGGAGAAACCGCTAAAATAATCATCGTTGTTTATGTTCAGCTCCAGGAAAACTGGTAAAAAATCAACAGGAATGAGTAAATTCCGGAACCAACGCAAATCCCAGAAATATTTCATCAGAATGATGATTTACTGCATCGCTCAGAATAAAGATGGGAAAGTCAGCGTCAAAACTTTGAATCACAAAGCAAGGCTATTAAAGAGGGAGTATTAAAGGGACCACCTCATTTATACCAAACATATAAAAATGAGGATTACTTTTGAGCTTCGTCAATTTAATTTTTTTTCTAGTAAACAATGAATATCCCTCGCCTTAACTGCCGTATCGTCATGGTCAGGCTTTCAGCCCATCCACCCACACTCTCTGGAATTCTATCCCAGAGTCTCTGTGACTCATTTCCTCCTTCACCCTTTCCAAGGTCTGTCTTGAGACCTTTCCATCATCTTTTGCCTCCTCGCCCCCTTGACTCCCACTGTCACCCGGAAGTCCTCCTGTTGTTAAGAGGATAAGCTACAATGGAACTACAGGGAAGATGGATCTTTTTAGCTTTGCAAAAACACCTTTCAAAGAGGATTTATTGAAATGTATGGAAGATTTTGAATCGAAAAGGTTCAGGAATGTGAAGAGCGCTTTTAGAGGAACACAAGGAAAGATCAACAACAAAATTAAATTTGTACAACGCCTCTCATGTTGGGAGGACGTCCCAAGTCCTGGACAAATCAGTATTTTGCACCTGGGGTTGGGATCTGGGAGGGTGGAGGGCAGCGGGGGAAGGATGGTGATCAAAGGCACCGTTCGAAGAGGGGGGTCTTGAGATAATAATAATAATCCTTGCATTTGATATAGCGCTTTTCACGTCGGGAGGACGTCCCAAAGCGCTTCACAGAACACACTGTAAAGTGAATTGACTGTATATTTGTGGGCGAACGCGGCAGCCAATTGCGCACAGCAATGTCCCACAAACAGTCGTAGATTGAAAATGACCAATTTAATTATTGTTTTGGGTTTTTGGAGGGATTATTAGGCTCTGTGTGGAGTAAGGAAACTTGCCCAAGGTTTCGCCCTCTGCCTGGAATTGAACTCAGGTCTCTCACTTGCAAAGCGAGTGCTCTAACCACTGAGCTACAGGACTCAAGATGGGCCTTGAAGAAGGCAAGGGCGGGCGCGAGGTGGAAGGACTGCACGATGGCGTTCCAGAGGGAGGGGGCAGAGTGGCTGAAGGTCACAGATCATAGAATTGACAGCTGCAGAGGGTTTCCAGGAAGGAGTAGAGACCAGGATGGCCGACATATTTGACTTGATGCTCAAATGGGAAGAAGGTAGATTGAGTAACCTACCAAATGGGCCTAAAACATAGCTTCAGTCCTATAAATGAAATCTATAGGAGGGGCGATCCTAACTTACCAGTGTTGGTAAATGTCTGGTTACATCGCACCTCAACTCAGTCACTCTTACCCCACACAAGAGAAACACGGGAGCATGTTGTCTTAAACCGGCCAGTCTCTGCGCTGCAGTTATTTGTAATTACAGCCATTTTGATGTTTATCAATATATGAAAGTGAGGTGCACCCCACTGAAGCGCAGAAATATTTCTGTTCTGTTCCTGGTCAGATTAAAAACTAAGCAATAAGGCTTCTATGCCATTAAATTGCTGCAGGATTCTGGACGGTAACTGTAATAGGAGTTGGGAAGAGGGCAGTTTGATTGCACTGTTCTCCTTGCCCGGTTGCGTTTTAGTTCTTAAATTTGATTTGTTTCAACCCATTTCGACAGCCCTTCCGTTACCATTTTCCTCTTCCTCTCACCATTTACTATTGAGGCCAAAATAATTTTTTTAATGACTTCGGTTGGTTCAAAACTGATTGGTAAACCAGCACTAAGGTTGACTTGGTCACATTACAGATATGATCACGTATATATCTGTGCCATAGATTTAATCATGTAAACCTCTGATCTGTATTTAACTGGGAAAAGCTACTGACAGGTGAGGACAACAACAGCTTGCATTTATGTAACGTACTTCATGCAGGGTAGCATCTCAGAGCACTTGAAAACTTAGTGAACCCAAATAATTGATCATAATCGGAAGGGTAAACGTGTCAGCAGTGAAGTAAGGGTTAATGGATATAGCACGTGCCTTTAACTAGCGGAGGTGATGAGAGTGTTGAATGTGTTAGATATGTGTACCTTGATATTTGCCGAAGATGCGGTAAAGTTTAGAAAATTCAAATTGAATGTGCAAGTTACAGGTAGCTAAGTTCAATCAAATCGTTCGAATATTTTTTTTTGTTCTGGTCAAGTGATTTAATGGCACACTAATTTATGGGAGGGTTGGAAGAAGAATAAAGTCAGGAAGTAGGGAACTCAGTGAGGCTATTTCCTCAGCTTCTGCAGCCGGCAAACACAGGAAGGCAACACAACCTGCTACAGACGGAAAACGTTGCTTTATTACAGTAAAATGTGGCTGGAAATTACCAGATCACAGATAAGTCATCAAGTCGAGAGCTATTTTAAGCCGGCGCCATTCAGTTTTCGAACCAACACATCTTGTTATTGAGGTAGATAAAGTAAATAGCTGTAACTTCGACCCCTGATTTGTTTTTCTGATGTTATTTTTAAATCCCCTTCCCCCGCAGAATAATCATTTTTGCACCTCTTCAGCATCCTGTTTTTCTGGTACACAAAAATGTGTATTAAGACACCACAAAATATGCGGATAAAGATTCATTGCCCTCGTGCAAGGAGAAATTGTCATTAGGTAATGCATATTGTTATCCCAATTAGCCTATCTCATTATCTGCTTAATCATTAGATTTTTTTATCACCAACAATTAGCATTTATATAGTGCCCCTCATGCAAGGTACAGACCCAGAGGGCTTGATCATGGCAGAGCATGACACCGGGCCGGTGAGAGAGGGAGGTGACCGTAGGTCGAATAGGAAAGTCTTCAGGGGCGACCTGAAGATAATAATAATAATAATAATCCTTGCATTTGATATAGCGCTTTTCACGTCGGGAGGACGTCCCAAAGCGCTTCACAGAACACACGGTAAAGTGAATTGACTGTATATTCGTGGGCGAACGCGGCAGCCAATTGCGCACAGCAAGATGGGGAAGGAAGGGGCAAGAAGGGGGGATAGAGGAAGAGTGTTCCAGAGTTTCAGGGCATAGTGGATGAAACAGTGGCCACCAATGGTGGAGCAGAGGGCACGAAGGATATGCAGAAAGTATGACGTATTAAATCTCAAAAAAAGTTTGTTTAAACGGTTGCATTTTAGGTCATGGCCTGATCTCGTGCTCTGATGGGAAATTCTGCATGCTGAGGACACGGGGTGAAAATATATTTGAACCCAACACAAATCCTCTTTCTCCTGGTAAATGAAAAAGAGAGATATGTCATAGAAACCAGTCTGGGTAAAATAAATACATGATGAATGAAGTGAAACTAACCCTGTATTTCCTTTTTCTGTTTATTATTCATTTATATTGCTTAATGCATATGTAAACCTGTATGTGAATTAACACTAGTTATAAGAGGATAGACTTTACTGATTTGATTTTGAACTACTTTTAAGTTGGATATCTGGAACATAGAGACTGTACATGTGGCTCATTGTGTTTGGATGAACAAAAACATTTCAAGCCAGTTCGTTACAGAATTTTATTTAAAGTTATGTTATAAACAGTCATTTCTTTTCAATATTCCTGTAGTAATTCAAAGGCCTTCTCAAAGAAACTATCTTCATATGTAAGAACAGTGCAGTGAGGCTATTGTGCCACTAAGTTATATTAACTGGTCCAACAGACGATTTGTACTTCCACTGCCATTTGCCTGTTGTTAAGTTTAAGGATTAATGGGCAAGATCTTGCGTTCTTTACAATAAATATGAAAAGTGTGAAAAATGATGTGTACGTGGACAAAAGGCTACAATTTAAACAGGAAGGAGGAGGTCCATTATTTATATTGCCCCATATTACAACAAATTGCATTTATATAGCGCCTTTCACGTCAGGTGAAAGTTGAGTTGTGTAGTCTAGTCTGAACATAATAGAAGTCTGGTTAAGGGTTTCAGGGGGCACAAGGGGAGAGGTTGTGGCGGAGACGGGCAATGTTGCGGAGGTGGGAGAAAGCTGAATGGGTTTAACGGACAGTTGAGAGTTGGACAAGATACCAAGTTTCCGCACTGGCTCCACGAGGTGGAATGTGCACTCGTGCAGATTGATGTTGTCAGTGCCTGAGGTGAGGAGGCAACTGACAGGAGCCAAGCAAGAGAGGGTCTGTCTGTCGACATTCAACTTGCGAAGGTTAGCTCTCATCCAGGCAATCGATAGACAATCGGTCAGAACAGCAGTGGTCCTGGAACCGAGGGTGGAGACGAGGTGATACAGTTGGGTGTCATCCACAACATGTGGAAGTTATCCCCATGCCTGCGGGCGACATCACTCAGCAAGAGCACGTAGATATTAAAGAGGAGAGGACCGAGGATAGAGCACTGAGGAAAGCTGAATGTGATGGGGTGGGTGGTGAAGCCTGTCAGGTATGAAGTGGGGAAGTTGGGATAGATAAGAATCAGGAAAGGAGACATCCAATAAGGCGCAGCTTCGAGCAAAGCCTGCGGAGAAAAAAAAATAACATGGTCGACATTACTTATGACCTTACATCTCCTCAACCCTGATATTCGTGAAACTCAAGATTTTAGTAGTACAATATTTGGACAAATGTCTTCGTAGATTCTGTGGATTGGAATACTGGACGATGTTTATTTTAAAACTGTCAGTTCTTTCCTCTGGCCTCAGAAACGTTATAAATGAATCTTTAGGTGTTTATAGAAATCTTGCATCTGATGAATTTGACACTCCACCTCAAATGTTTGGGATTCCTGCAGTCACAGTGTCAGATGGGATCACATTTCATCTTACTGTGGAAAATGCTATTGAAGTGGTATTGGTTTACCATAGCGATTCTGGTATGCTCCCAACTATGTAATCATTTAAAATTCTAACCTCATGAACCTCCTCAAAAGCTGAGATGAAAATCAAACTCTTATAAGAAGGAAAAGGTGCTTTATTCCTTTTGTCAGTCAAGAAGGCATGTAATGACTTGCTACGCTGCCAATTCATTCAGAAATGCAATTTTTTTTCCCGTGGTCGTACGTACCATTTCGGAATCCAATCTTGAAGTTACTGACTTATTGGCATCTCATTTATATAATCTGCCAAAGTAGATAATTAAAACGATAAACACTTTGAGTAGAATTGAATCAATAATAATAATAATAATGATGATGATGATGATGATGATGGTTCATGAGCCCAGAGATTACAATGTAGGAAGTTTTTGTTTGCGTGAAGTGATTCTGTCTCGCTAGTAAAACCTCTTTTACATTCTGGGTTTGCTGGCGATGGTAGGCCAGTATCACGGGCGGGAATGTAAAGAAAACATTGATTGTTCTGTTGTAATTACAGGTAGTTGCTGCAGTTGAATTGACAAAAAACATGGTGATGTATTTTGTCAACATTCTCCCGAAACATCTTGATGTGATATAATGTCATAAGCTTCAAATATGTGGACAACCCTTGTCAAGAATAAACAGAGATTGGAACTGGGTGGAAAAAACCGGCTAAGAGCAAAGTCATTTGTCCAGGTTTCCATTCGTTGATTTTGTATCTGTTGATCACAGAATAAAAAGCTGTTTTATGCTCAAAGGGTACAATGTAATCAACAATAACTTGTATTCATACAGCGCCCCTCATGCAGGGCAGCATCCCAGAGCGCTTGATAAATTGAGTGCTATATACATACAATGTCATCATGGCACTTATGATATGATGTTATCAATTATGTGAATATGCGGAAGAAATAATAATAATAATCCTTGCATTTAATGACGTTAATCCAGACGTTAATGTATCACGTCTCAAAACGCTACACAGAATTTACTGCAAAGTGAATTGAGTGTATATTTTGTGGGTGAAACGCAGCTGACAATTGCGCAGCGTGGATTAATAATGGAGTTTTAATGGCTGCAACATGTGTAAAGCGTAAGTTCCAGTGCCCCCAATTGAGCACTTTGTGTTGTTTTGCTTCTGTGACATCTCAAATTGTGGCTTCACATCAAAGCAGGGATTAAATTCCTCTCGCTGTGCCGAATTGAGTGACTTTTCTTTGTGATGTGCATTTACGCTAGAATTGCAGAATTAGCTTCACTGTAAGTCATTGTTTGAGACCCAGCATTGACCTTCAGGCCTTCCCAGGTATTCGTTGTCAGGAATGTGAGTTTAAAATGATTTAAACCTGTCTTAAGTTGAAGCTCGAGTTATGCGGTGTAATAGCAGGACTGTGAATGTCATAACGTTCTTGGAAAATAGTGGCATCTGATTTCTCCACTCACTCTGGTACTGGTGAGGTGGAGGGGCTCCAGGATGTAGTTCCAGAGAGTGGGGCAGAAAAACTGAAGGCCCGACCTCAGATGGTGAAGGGTGTAAGCGGGAGACGTGGAGCAGTCCATTGCCCGCCAGGCGGAGGGAATGGACAGTTTGATAACGTTTTTATAGGTCGCAAGACCATGGAGGGCTTTAAAGATGAGGCCAAAGATCTTGACAGCGCCTCTCGGGTGCTCAGAGACAGATCAGTGTTGGCTACAGCTCCCTCTTCCTGCATTCTCTTCCTTTTAAACACAAATCTTCCTCAGTGTTTGGTTTGGGGCTTCAACTAATGGGCCACACAGATCAACACTATTTGTTATCTATGTAATGAGGTTTAACATTCAGCTAATTGCCACTTATTAGTAGTAAATCTGTATCAAACTTTTTGCCTCAAAATGCACCATTTGTCCAAAAATGAGCCTTGAATCATAAAAAATATCAAATATCCATGATCCATTGTGATTCATTGCGGGATTACAGTCCTCCTCCATCATGTTTTCTAATGTACTACAACTTCAAAGATTTACAATTTGCTTATTGAAGTGTCCTCATCCACTATTTTACTCTTTGGGAAATTTAAGATGAACCTTGGGATGTCCTAAGCAGGGTGATCGAAAGCACGGTCGAAGAGGAGGGTGTTGAGATGGGTCTTGAAGGAGGCAAGGGAGAGGGCGAGGCAGAGGGACTGCGTGATGGAGTTCCAGAAGGTAGGGACAGTGGCAGAAGGTCGGCCCCCCAATGGTGGGGCGGGCGAAGTAGGGGACGTGAAGCAGGACTATTGCACCCCTTGTATCTAAAACTGTACCTCAGCGCAAGAGAGATTTGTCTTCATGAGAGGTGGGGACCAGATGTTGTCCCCCATATACCAGCAAAGCTAATCATACACAAGTACGTATGAGTGGCTACCCTTAGAAGTGGTTCAAACGCCAAATTATATTTACATGTTTGCAATGCTGCTGTTGTTAACCACTACAACCTCGGTGTCATTACAACCTCATTAAGCGCATAAAGGACCTAGTCAATACTGGGCAGATATTGACTCCAGTGGCTTGTTGAAATTAAATCTCAGGTAAACATGCCAATACTTTCCCAGATCAACTTCACAGTCTGCGGCGTGTAGCTTTCTGAACTCGTCTGCCGTTCCTGGAAAGGGGCCCGCGAAAAAGATTGGAATTAATAAACCCTTTGAAACAGATGACCTCAATCATTTTTTTAACAATATCATATTTTGAAAGGAGAGCGCCGGCATTTAATTACTATTTATTTTGAACTTTGTTTTTTTTTTTGGTGTTTAAGCAGCGAGTGCCAATGATTACTGAGGACTAGCTTCAACTCAGGAAGGAAATGGAGGAGGTCATTTCAGCCCGTCAAGCCTCTTCTACCGGTTTGCTGGATTGACAGATTTTAATAATAATAATAATCATAATTCTTGCATTCATGTAGTGCCTTATCAGGTGATTGAGATGTCTCAAAGCGCTCACAGAATATACTGCAAAGTGAATTGACTTGTGTATGTTGGGAGTGAAATGTGGCGGCTAACATCAGTCCCACAAGCACTGATGCATTGAGTGACCACATTTTTTTTTGAGGGACTATTACCCCCGGATAGCAATCCGCCAATCGACTAGCGTTTGTACATTAAATGGTGGTGGGGGAGTGGGGGGGGGGATTTATGCGGAAAATACCACAGATTTTTATTTTATTTTGTGCATGCCAGTCCCTCTCCGTGTTTAGAAAAGTGACACTAGTATTGCAAATAACATCGCATATTGTTCCTCGGCCATTTACTGTGTGTTTTTGCTGCCACCTGAGTGGTGTCGTACAGGAAGCAGTCAGCAGCAAGGCGTTCGCTGACTTTCCTCGGCTGTATCGTGATGTGCTTCCTATGGAGCCTCAACATTTCTGAGGTGCCAGTTATGCACTTTGGGCGAGCAATAGTGACTGTGAGAAATGACTCGGGGATTTTGCTAACTGTCTCGTACCCACAGTTGCATCAGCGGAAATCTGGAAAGCAAGCATAGAAGGTTAGATAAATGCTCAAATCCTCTTAATTTATTACTCTGGCTATAGAGTATTATTACATCAGATTCACTGGAACACATAGTCGATAAAATACTTTCCTATTCGCCCACATTTATTGATTTCAGTACCAAAACCACCTTGAATTTGGAAATGTATGGGTTTCAGTACCAACACCGCCTTCCATTTTGAAATTTACAAAGAAAAAGCATCCATTTTAGACCCTTATGTGTTTCACTGTTGACTGTATGACCTGTGTAATGAGCTAAACAAGGATTTAGCATGTTAATCTGACCATCCACACAAATGCTCGCAGCGCGATAACTGACTTGACTTTCTGAATGGATTGGCAAATTTGAGACTTCATTTACTGAATTGAATTGTGAAGTTGGCAAAATGCCCATTTTCCAATCCTGTTTCCATTATTATTGTTATTCCGCTATTATTCCATTTTCTTCTTGTGCATTTGTTGTATTTTACGCTAGAATAATGGTGCTCCGTGCCCTAAAGCGCGAGGCCAATTATTTCTAGTCAGAATGTTCACATTATGACAAAGTAGAAGTACTGACCAGGAGATGAATTGTTAACATTTTTTTCAGGTTCTGGAGAGCTGTTAGGATCTGCTGCTGTTCTGAACAGTACGGATGACTGGAATCTGTATATTAAAATGAGGCAAATCTGAAATGTGTGTTTTTTTAAATGTTTATTCAATACATTCAAAATGAGCAGTATTGCCAGTGAAACATAGATGACTTGGCAAAGCAGTTGAGTGTTCTATTCCTGCCTAACCCCACACTGTTATTAGGTAATTATATGTTGGCAATGGCTCATTTTTAGAAGCTCACATGGAAAGCACGTGGGTTTTATTTATTGCAATTAGTATGCACAGTGCCACACGGTCAGGGGCATAAATTCAAGGGAAGAACGGCACATTTGTTTAAGCAGGCATTATTCTAATCCAAACACATAAAATTCTATCAGAAACACTAGAAAAGGAAAGTTCAGTGCAGTCCATTTTAATTCACTGTAAAATCGGCATTTGATGCACTGCGTTGTGTAAAGAGTTTGGAATTCAGAGAGAACATGCATTGACCTGGGGACAGCCAAGTCAGCACTTATTACCATCAAACTACATCATGGAGCATTACCTAAAATGTCATTTTATCTTGATTTCAAAACATGAATGTGCAACGGAATTCTTGAGTTAAAAGAAAAAAAGAAATTTCTGTCACTATACAGTGTATACATTTTACTGTTTACAAATGATAACATTCCCCTTATTCTGCTTCATATCGTACGCAGCTGCCACACTAATTTTTTGGGGGGAACTCGATAGAACTGGTTCCAAAGAAAAGTTAACCAACTGGCTTTGATGGAATGACTGGATTTGAGTTTGATATTCCAACTACTTGAATGAATTTTCTGTCGCATGAGTAAGGGAGGAACTAAGCGCTGCAAGAATGGTTAACGTTGTTTATTTTGCGTCTTTCAAACCAGTTTAGATTAATGTTACAAATATGCAGCAGAGGATCAGTTTGTCTGAATACAGAGGAGTTTAGCGGCTGCATAACGTGTGGCTCCGTTTTGATTTCTATGCCATCAACAGATTTTGTTCCGCCTATTTTCAGTCTCTGACTTCCTATGGTTAGAGATTATTTATATCTCCGCTCAAACCTGAATGTTTAGAAAGACCTCAGAAAGTAAGAAGATTGGCTTCTTCAATTGTATACTTGCGATGGGACAACATAGATGTACTGCCTTGGAAGATTTCGACATGAAACGTAGCCAATTTTAATTAATTTTGTTTTCGAAATAAATTATTTATTATCCATAAACCTGGCTAACATCTGAATGCAATAGCGCAGCTAGAGTTGAGGTGTTTGCTTTTTGTTTTCAAAGCTGTAGGATTAGCAGATCTTTTATCCAGTATCGACCCCGTGCATTTCCAGATGGATAAAGCTCGCTGTACTACGCCGCCTCATTCAGATAAGAGCATGTCCTACTGCATCCATCCGATACTATCCATCCCCAATCACCCTTCACTGTCAGTCATCTGACCTCCCCCCTCACCCCACCACAACAACAACTTGCATTTATATTGCGCCCTTCATGCAGAGCAGCGTGGCACCAAACGTCTGAAGCAAAATGGTGCCACCTCAATTATTACTGTATGGATTGATTTTTATTGAAGACTTTACTGTAGGCCATCCCAGTGAAATCTAACCACTGCCCGAGTCAACTCAAGTGCAGAGCTACGGTGTTGCACAATGTGTGCTTTTACAGATGCTCAGAAAGTTGTGGTCTTAGGCATTAAGTGTTGTCTAATTTGTTCTGATCAAGTGAAAACTGAGCTGTACATAATGGACTTCTGATAATATCAGCCATGTTTATTGATTGACCCAAATAAAACTGGAAGCATCTGTGTTGGATCGATGTGTAAAGTATACGGAGTGTTGTTAGAGGGTTGTTATATATTTTTTGTAGAGAGGTTAAAAAAAGACCTTCCAACAGATTGTGGATATAGTGGTGGTCAATTAATGAATAAATTGCCCTATTGCTCTTTCAGGTTTGTGGACGGATTAAATGGACGGATTGGAAATGTTCTGTCTCCTTAAGTCCGTACATGATGTTTAAAATCATCTTTTGCTGTTTTTGAATCATTCTTTGTAGTAGGTAGTAAACACAATTTCCTTTCCTGTCGTCCATCTGTTCCCGTTGCTCCCCAGCAAGAGTGGCGTAAAAGCGACTTTGACTTTTTTTTCCTGCTTCTCTTAAAGGAAGTGAGCCACCAGACGTCCACAGCAGAGATCAGGAACTCATTGCATTAGGAAGTTAAGGAAGACGGAAATGCAACCGTTTATGCTGCGAAGTATCAGTGGCTGACTCATTGCACTGATTTACAATGACATTAGAAAGCAGAGTGCTGCATGTGTGGAGGATTATAAAACTCTAAACTATAAAATTATAAAACTCTGAACTAACAACAAAACTGATGTCATCTACTGTGTGACACTATAACAACGACTTAAATTATTTAAATTAAATAGCGCTTTTCACATAGAATCGTGTCTCTTTACACTGGTGGGGCGGACACTGAGCAGCTCGGATGGGAGAGCGGAGGAGGGGAACTATAGGCCGTGTGGAAGAGGTAGTTTGGACACAGATATAGGGATGATCATTTGATTACATCATCATTTGATATAAGCATCATTGACTATATTTTCTTCGGTATCCCAGCCTCCATAAGTGCTCCCAAGACGCTTAGCCCACGTGCAGAGAGCCACATAAATACAAGTTGATTTTTTTTATGTTCCAGTTCATTTCAGAGGTGCTGTTAGGTAATACACTAGGTTTCTGACATGAAAGTAGCTTGTGCAAGTTACAAGGGACAGGAGTTTCTCCCTGTGTCTTGGCCAACAATCCCCTAAACTAAAATCGGTCACTCATTTCATGGCTCTTTGTGCGGCAATTACTGTGTGCAAATTAGTTGGCTTACAAATACACAGTGACTCCGCTTTACAGTAAACCCTGACTGCCTCCTGACGTGAAAGGCGCTATATCACATGTTAGGTTATTTCCTATACTGCAATTGACGTCCGGTGCATTGATAAAAGGAAGTGTCCCGTGCCTGACATTGTAACGTCTCTACTCTGCGACTTTCTTGAACCATACCGACCCGACTGCTCCCTTTGCCCAGCGAGCACCCCAACCCCTCGACTCCTACCTCCAGCTTGTGTGCCCAAGCTATATATATATATATATTGTATGTTGTGTTACAGTATAAATAAGAATAAGCTATTTAAACTAATAGATAACTAATTTATACAGCAATGATTCTGAAACCTCGAAACAATGTTCACAAACATTTATCTATACTAATAAAGACGAAATGGCTGTGTGTCCGCCAAGAATGCAATAACCGATTGACGTAGAGACTTGATTTTTGCCTCATCGGAAAGGTCTTGCATGGGGGAGCGTCATGGGCATATTTTCCCCCGAGATCTCCTATTGTTGATGAGCTATATTAAGAAAAAAGATTTAATTAAGCCCCAAAAAAGGTATGCATGCTATTCTGCAGCAAAGTAAGGACAGGGGTCACACACCCTTCTAGAGAGATGCATCTATCTTCTTATACTAATAAAGACAAAATGTCCGTCTGTGTGCCTGTCTGACCGACATGATTTCTACCTCACCGGAAAGGTCTTGCATGGCGGAGTGTCATGGACATATTTTTTTCGGGGATCTTCTATCGTGACCTAAACAAGCTCATCACACATGTATGGACTCCCAACAGGAGTCCTCTCACTGAGTCCTCCCAAAAGAATATGTGCGCAAATATGTGAACAGGGGATGCTAATGAGTTCAATAACACATTTTCTTAATCTTAAAGATGCCCAAGAAGAGAAGATCAAGCCTTTCAAGGGCAAGTAAAAGTGCCAAGTGACAGAGAGGAGGCCGATTAAATGAAACTAGGTGTAAGCATAGCTGCAACGGGTACAGCTAGCAGACAATAAAAATAAGTCAGGTGAGAACTGTAATGTCACATGCATTTGCAAGTGCAACCTGTTGTTGCATTTACTGTTATTTTATAGCAGCCCTTCTGTTTATTAGTTTGGTGTTTTTTAATAGGTGTGTAATAGATTAGCAGAGGGTAGTGTATTGTTCATCTCTTGAGATTTGGATGCTTGATTAATTTTAAAGCTAGTCAATCAGTAATTCGGAGAATTGCTGATGATGGAAGTGGATGTTTATTTTTATGGTATAAAAAATTCTAGATTCTCACGCAGAACGTTACGGCACTATATCAAATCAAAATTATTTTCTTTTCACACCAGCTAAAGAAGAGTTCAGTATTGTAAGATTAAGTCATCAATTCAAGTGGGCTGGTATGCTTATTTGTTAACAAATTTAAATTAGTTTAGCAAAGAAACTAGTACAATGTTGGATCCTGCTGCGTATTTGCTTCCACCACTGCTCTGAATGACAGGCAAGGTATGTAAATAGGCTTATGATATTGCCAAACAAGTAACATATACTTTATAACGGAAGTACTCCTTCATCCTATCGCATTGTGGAAGCTATGAATATTTTTAAAAATCATAAATGTCCAAAAGCAACTCAGGAAAAATAAGTCCTCATTTTCATGTGTTTAATAGTAAATTTTCTTTTTACACATGAGAATAAACTCTGTAAAAGGTGCCAGTGCAATAACCGGTAATGCGAAGCATAAGTATCTTTAAAAGCCTTATCAGGGGAATAGTAAAGTCCCATTGCTAGTATTTTCACTGGCCTGGAAGTTTCGAAACGTGAGAAAGTATTGCTAAACTATGTGCGTGTGTTGAGAAACACTTCAAATCTCAGCTCCTGCCCCCAAAATATTTCTCACGCTTGAAACCTTGCGCCAGTTGTTCTTTTTACTTGTTACTTGTGAAAGAATAGCACAGACATTGTCGAACAGTTTTGTCTTAATTTGTTTAGATTTTCCAAAGTTAACGAGACAGACATGTTAAAAAAAAATAAACGGAATAGCAATTCTGTGCGACGTATACTGAATAATGGAAAAGCTCTCGAAATCAGCTAATGGGGTATTAAAAATGATGCCGAAAAGTAAAACTAAACATTAGTTTCTCTCCGAAGCCTGTGATCTTCAGCGCTGTGATTGTACACTCAAGTTTGAGTTGGATGCATTTTCTTTCAGAGGAGATTACTGTAATACTATTTTTGATTAGGGACTGACTGCATTCTCTTTGCTGCTGTGTGCAGACAGGATTTGGGTGCAGTCTCTGTCGTCCATGTGCTGTTCCAGCGTTTCCGTCACATGCCTTCCCCCTGTCAGCTGGAATGTTTACTGGCAGGGAACCTCCCCCTCTTCCCATCCTGGCAGCCACTTAGTTGGATCACAGCGGTAATGTGTTAGACCTTTTTTTTTAAAAAAAAAGGCAAGCAGCTCCAGTCGCTGCCCTGCTTTGTGTAAAGGAAAGGAGACCGAAAAAGAGAGCGAAGGGTGGGGGGGGCACAGCAACGTAGTGCCTCTGATAAAGTAGTTTTGTTGGCTGACGGATTTAAATTTCCACTGTGTCCGTAGCAATGGAATGACAGATTCCCTGCTGCAGAGTACTGGAAGTTGGTTCTGCTTTCCCCTATGGCTGCGGACGGGATGATGATTAGAAGACCAGCGCACGCTCCTCCGCAGAACAGATAGACCGTTTCAGCCCTGAGGGCTTTTTTCCTAACTGACTGCAACTTAAGAGCTGGGCTGGGATCCAGATTTACCGGGGCTTGGTATTCCACACTGAAAACTCGCAGGCACTGCATCTCACAGATGAATGGCGTGGCATTCTGTCTTGTTGGAATTCCACCCTACGTGGAGGCACAAGTAAGTAATAAAAACACTGGGGCCCTACAGCTGGCGAGCAATCTGCACAGCCTTTACTTAGGCTCCAGCATTTCCTTTAATTATGAGGCATTTGTGACTAAGAGGATTACCAGAGGGGGTTTTGCAGGGCCTTTAAGGTGGAACGTGAGCAAGAAACAGACCAGGAGCGAGTGAGGTCTTTGAGATCTGCTGAGAGGCTGTTACATCGAACGCTGCTTTTGAATTCAAGGGATGTAATGACACATGATCTTGTGTTGCTTTTACTTTTTTTGTCCTGTTGGAAGTTGCATTCTTCTTTTAGCAAGTGCAGGGTATTCTGCTGTGTTGGTTTCAGTAAGATTTGTTGTGTTAATGATGTGTTTTCTGGTTGTGTTGTGAGTGGGAGCGAGTGCAGCTCTGTCCATTTATTTCAAATCAGTGGTGGCCTTTCTCTGCGAACAATGGTTCTTTATAGTAGGTGCTGGCCCGGAGTGCGAGGCATTTCGTGTACCTCCTTCTCCCGGCATTTAGAGTTAAAAGCGCAGAAAACAAAACCACGTGTTGATGACAGGGATCAGCTCTCATCCATATCCGAGCCCAGGGAGCGCAGCTTCCCTGATTATAACCACTTGTATAGCAGCGCTTTCAAGTAACTGTCTCAATACAGTACAGTAGCAGAGTACAGTGGGTGGTCTGGATTTCATTAATTAAAGTGGCGAGATCTTCAAAAAAAAAGTTAACCCTACATCGTGAAAACACTGACGAGCTGATCACTGACGTGGGTCATAATCTTTGATTTTGGTATGACGTATTAAGATTGATAACTAATAGGTTATATTGGAAATATTAAGTATCACAGATTCTTCCTGCTTATTGCGGAGATCGAAAAACAATTTGAAACATCACGATTGTGCTGAGGTAGGAGGTGGGCATGATCTGAGACCAGTCCCGGACACTAATAGAGTAACGGTGGATGAGCAAAGCAGATAAACTCTGGTTCAGCCTTTATCTTGTGAGAAGTGAGTTACTTATCTCCCAATCTTTCACGTCTGTGGTTGTTTTGACAGTTTCTCCAGATGTCTATCCGCTTGGTTCAGATTGGTGATAGCACCATTTTGGTCTCTGGGTTTCCTGTAATCGCGATTTTGTTTTGCTGAACGTTTTTCTTCTGATTTCTCTTTCCATTGTGTTGCTCGCTCCAGTCCACTTGCCACCTGGTGGGTTATTTAATAATAATAATAATCCTTGAATTTGATATAGTGCCTTATCACGTCTTCCAGACGACTCATAGCGCTTCACAGAATATACTGTAAAGTGAACTTGTGGGCGAAAGGCGGCAGCCAATTGCGCACAGCAGTGTCCCACAAACATTCGTGGCTTGAGTGACCAAATTATTATTTTTTTGAACATTTTATGTATATTGATTTGTAAGAGATTATTTTAAGGGATCTGCACCCGAACTCTGAGCTGGCTGCTGGGAGGTGAGCAAAGGTGACCCAAGGAACCATCAACCATCTGATGGTCTCCTTCTCCCCCTTGTGAAATTGATGTTGGAAGTTGGAGACCTGTAGCTGCCAGTACACACTAATCTGACCCCGAGGTTTCAACTCTGATATGCATGTTATAATAATAATAATAATAATAATAATCCTTGCATTTGATATAGCGCTTTTCACGTCGAGAGGACGTCCCAAAGCGCTTCACAGAACACACTGCAAAGTGAATTGACTGTATATTTGTGGGCGAACGCGGCAGCCAATTGCGCACAGCAATGTCCCACAAACAGTCGTAGATTGAAAATGACCAATTTATTATTGTTTTTTGTTTTTGGAGGGATTATTATTAGGCGTTATGATATCCTCACACATATCCTCACACCAGCAGTGGGTAAAAACCCATGAGAATGATAAAATGTTCCTGCGCATCCGTCTTGCTTTCCAGCCCTGCCACTTTTTATGTCGTCACAGGCGTCATTCCAGTCTCTTTCTTTTCCGGTTGTAATTTTTCTCTGCTTAGGAGCATTTTGAGATAAATAAAGGTGGGGTGGAAAACAGGAGGAGTGTGTAGGAACACTTCATCACTGACGTTTGATTGTACGTAAACCACTGCTATAAACCAACACGTTATAGTTTTGACATGAGTTTGGCGAGCGATTGGCCCGTGATCCGCTTGATCCTATCCTCAGCCATGGTCCATGTGCACAAACTTTTCCGCCAAAGGTTTGGGATCAACAGATTGATATCTCGTTGATTTTGCTGCTCCAATGTGTGCTTCAGCTGAGGCCGTGTCGCTTGGGATCAAACCTAGGTCTGCATGGCTGGGCCATCAGGCGAGTGCTATCTCTTTCAAAGAATAATATCCGGCAAGTAGATATGGAGAGCTAATAAAACAACCGTGATCCAGCACTCGTATGACAATTATGTAATACGTTAGCGCAGAGAATTCACACACTGCATTTGTTTGTAAGGCAGGTGTTTACAATCGTCATTCTGCTTTACAGTTTTCAATTGACCCTCCGTTCTGCAGTTTATCGCCACGAATAGCATGGAGTCACTGACAACGTCTATGCTCTTTCAAAACCAGCAATAATAGAAGTGGTTATTCTCGCAACTTGAATTGTGAGCCTTTCTTTGTAATATGTAATCCTTTGGATCCAATGCCATCAGTATGTGTTCCCTCTCCCCCCGATCGCTCAGCATGTCTTTCTAAAATGCCTTGTTGTAAAATGGATCTCACAATAGCAGCTTTTCCTGTTGCTCTTACAGACGGTCTGTTAAAGTTTAAATACTGTTTGAGTCATGTGGTACATTTGGAACTGTATTTTGTCCTTGTGAATCACCGCAATGGGAAATTCCTGCTGGGGCTCTGCCCTCAGAATGCTTCCTGCAGGTTTTTTGGGTTATAATTTGTAAGATCCCAGTAATGCTACTGCTGTTTATTTTGCGTGTGCGTGAATCCCGGGCTTTGGGGAGCATAAACGGCCATGTGCGTGTTATGCGCACACGCGATTCTGTCTGCAGTGCTTTAAGATTTCTAGATATTTATTGAAATGCTAAACAATAATCAGGAGCAGAGGCAGCTGAGAATGAAGCTGGAATTTGACTTTTCTAATGTTTTTCTGTGACCACTCGTTTGTTAACATTTTAATTTGCTGCTGTCAGGCTCCGGGCCACAGTACTGCATTCTGGAGTCCAATGGCCTGAAGGCTCACAGATGTTTTCATTTGTTTTCAAAATATATCTGTCTAATCTCAATATTTTCCTTCTCACAGAATGTTGTTAGACCTATATCAAACCATGAGCGACGGGGGAATAGAAAATTCAAGTTCAGCAGTTAAACGATTTTCAATCTTGATGTCTTATCTGGAGTACACACAGATCTATAAATTATTAATTTTGAATGATACCGTGATTCAGTTTCTTTCCAGCTGAAATCTGTGCCCTAAGATTTGCGCCCGTAACGTAAAATGTTGTTGCCAGCAAAGTCTCCCAAGCTCGATTTGCAACGGGGAGGCACTGACTCGGAGTTGGTAGAGCTGACAGGCAGAGGCAGATACGTAGATATAGTCTGGAATGGAGTTTCAAAGCTAAACTTCCAGTTTCAAGGTCACGTGGAATGAATAATTATTGGGGGTTTGCGTTACAAATGAAAGTCCTCTCAGAGATGCACTGGTAAAACCCGGTTTACTCCATGTCCACCGCTTGACCTGCCCCAGCATCAGCGGTCGGGCTTTCATCCTCTCTGCCCCCACCCGTAGGAATTCCATCCCACAGTCCCTTCGTCTTGCGTCCTTCATGACTCTCCTCTTTGATCGTGCCTTTGGTGACCATCCTACCCCTACTCTCCCTGCCCCCCCCCCCACCCCTCCTGATCCCAATCCCCCTGCTCGGATGCAAATCCTGAATGTCCAATGGTTTGGGACGTACTCCCGATCTGAAAGGTCCTATTCAAATGCAATTGGTTATGTTGGTAAACAAGAATATTTTCATCAACATGTAATGTAAAACTCCAATGTAATGATTATGAATATTCCGGGATAGGTGGAAGCATTTGAGATTAAACCATGATAGCGATTTCCAATAAATATATTAGTTATCTAATATGATTAAAAAGACTGCATTACAAAGTGATAAGGGATCGTTGATATTACAATCAAATATAACTGAATATTCTCGCTTGTCCTCTTTTGTGGCTGTGACTGCCTTCTGTGGCTTGTGTGTATGATGAGCGTATGATGATATTTTTGCTGTTCTGGGAAAATAATTGCCCTTGAGACAATTTATAATTGAGTTGGAAAAGAACAGCTGATGCTACCCAAACCTGACCATTAGCATCTTCAGCATTTAGAACACTGACCACATTTGTCCTTTAATCGTGTAGAAATCCACGACTGTTGGTGGGTCACTGCTGTGCGCAATTGGCTGCTGCGTTTCGCCCACAAATACAGAGTCAGTTCGCTTACAGTATATTCTGGGAAGCGCTTTAAGATGTCTAGAAGACGTGAAAAGTGCGATATCAAATGCAAGGATTATTATTAGAAATATCTGATTGACCTCTTGGCCATATTTTAGCTACCTGATAAACCCGTGGTTAATAATAATAATTGTTGTGGCAAACATTTAGTTGAGCAAAATGTTATTTTCTGACAAATATATTAGACTTAACACCAAATATCAATGGAGGGGCTGTTTCTTTTGCTCTAATGCTCTATCCTTATACTGGAAAAATATATCGAAGCTCCATCCATCTTAAAAAAATTACGTTTCAAATGCACAACGGGGCATGGCATAATGAAAGAGAGATGTGTGAAGCAGGGCTCTGCTGCTATTAGATGTCAGGAGTTTGCTTGTTTACAAACCACAAAGGAGTCCTAGTAATGGGTCTCAGTCTGGATCCGTTGGTAGCAATCTCACATTCGGATCCGAAGGTTGTGTGTTCCAATCCCATGTTGGAATTGTCAACTCAGTTTAGGCTGACACGCCAGTGCAATATTTGGCAAAATGTGTTTTTCAGATGTGCTGACCTTTGGATGAGATGCTAAATTGAGGTCCTAATTGGTTGTTCAGATGGATATTATGGATCCCACCGCACCACGTCCTTCCTGGTCAGCAATCTTCCAGATTAATTGCTGTGGGCAAATTGGCTGCCCCTTTTGCCTACAAATAGTTGCTACGCTTGACAACAGTTTTCTGCGAAGCACTTTGAGATGGCGATACATCTGCATTGCTCGCGGTGGTTGAATCTTTAGTAGGAAGAACATTAATAATGATACTTGCATTTGATATAGAGCCCAATCACGTTACTTCTGGCAGAATAAAATGTTTGCCAATGATGACTGCATATTGTTTCAGTCTTGGTACCTTGGTCATAATTTTTCGGCAACCTTAGAATTTTATTTCACATTTCCCCTTCTCTCCCTGACTCCATGAATCTACTGAAAGGAAATCTGCTGAAGTGGCAACCACCGCCTCCACGCACATCCTGAGGAACTAATGACTCACAGAGAATAGAATGTATGAAAACCTAGACTTACCGGTGGTTGATTGCTTAGGCACACACTACGGGGCATCCTTTGAAACATGTGCACTTTTTCCACAAGAGCATGTGGTGTGTTTTTTTCTGTCGTGGGGATTATTTCGGAAAAATCAAAGCAAAATGTGGAGTCCTGTATCTCAGTGGTTATCGGGCTCGCCTGGCAAGCGAGAGGCACTGGGTTTGGTTCCAGGGCGGGGAAAAACCTTGGGAAAGCTTCCTTACTCCACACGCCTCTGTTTACCGAGCAGTAAGTAGGAACCCAGTTGTTAGTCGATTGGCAGATCAATTTCCGGGGTAATAATCCCTTTATTAAAAAAAAAGTTACTCAATCCACAACTGTTTGTGGGACGCTGCTGTGCGCAATTGGCTGCCGCGTATTGCCCACAAAATACACTTTAAAAAAATATCCCTCTAACCTGACAAACTACCGGCCCGTCTCTAACTTGCCTTTCTTTGCCAAAGTTCTGGAACGCGTTGATCCTCCACTCTGACCTCCTCAACTTCCCCAGCCTTTCCCTAAACCTTTACCAAACCTGTACGTAACCTGGTTTGATCCGCATCTGTCCTTCCAACCCTACATCCGGTCCCTAAGCAGGACTGCGTTGCTCTACCTCCGTCACATTGCCCATATCTGACCGTGCCTCGCTGCCGGCTCCCCTCAGCTGGCTCCAGACTCCTGCATGTCCCTCCTCCCCTCCGCTCCACTATCGGCAGCCTTGCTTTCAGCCACTACGCCCCACAACTTGAAACCCTGTACCTCAGTGCCTCCGCCTTGCCCCCTCCTTCCCCTTTTCCAAATCACGCCTGAAGACCTTCCTCTTCGCCTGTGCTTACGGTCACCTCCTCCTGCCCCCCCGCACTCCCCCCCCCTCCCTCCGGCTCGGTGTCAGGCTCCCACACGATTAAGCGCTCCGAGACCCGAACCCACGTGATGGGAGTTATATAAATGCAAGTTGTTGTTGTTCAGATCCAGAGAGACTGCAGTAAAAACAAAACTCAGCTTATCTGCAGCAATAACAACTTGCATTTATATAGCGCCCTTCACACAGCGCAGCGTCTCAGCGCTTAACTAATCAGATCTTCTCATGTTTTATCTAAAGCCTTTGACACAAATGAGTCTTCTGATGTCCTTCAAATTAATTAAAACCTGTATCAAGCTTTGAGAATTCTTTCCTTTTACTGGAAGGAACTGGAAAAATTGAGATAAAAAACTATGGTTTTGCAGAAGGGGTTGAACCTTCTTAGAGATTCAGGTGAAGAATGTCTGCTTTGATAAGGCTGTCAATACCTTGTCTTAAGTCAACACCTTCAGGAAAGTATTTCTTTACGCAGAGGCTAATTAAGGCTGGAACGTGTTCTCATTAAAGATGGTAGCGGCCAGGTTACTGGACTCGTTTAACAAATAGTTGCTATTGGAATGGGAAGAAGAGAAGACGTTGGGAGTATGAAGTCAAAGGGACACAAGTCTTTATATGAACTTCTCGTAATATTCTTCAGAGGAACCACAACATTAGCCATATCTTGAGTAAATAAAACCAAACATGCTGTTTATGCCAAAGCTTTTTGTAAAAATTGCTTCCTGTGACATTCTTGGATTTAAAAGATAAAGGGATTTACTGTCTCTCACTGTCCCCGTGGATCAAAGATTAACCGGACTAAATTCTTCAAAATACTGTTTGTTTAATTAGAATTTTCTCAGGATTGGTAGAGGCACTTTAAATTAATTTCAAAAGCCTGTGGAACTTTTTGATTTATAAGCGTGTGATTCAGAATTATGTTGAATTAACATTGGAGTGAGATTTAGCAGATGTATGGATTGTATCAGTAAATATGAACGTCTCAGAGTAATAATAATCCTTGCATTTGATATAGTTCCTTATCACGTTCTTCGAGACGTCTCAAAGCGCTTCACAGAATACACTGTAAGGTGAATTGACTGTATTATGTGGGCGAAATGCAGCAGCCAATTGCGCACAGAGGTGTCCCACACACAATCGTGGATTGAGTGACCAAATTATTTTTTTTTACCAAATCTCAGGCAATGACGACAATTCTCCAATTCGGAACATTGCCTAAATCTAAATGAAACAGAATTTCAATGTATTAAAATGTATTGTGATTTGTGACTCTATCATGAGTGATGATCTCTATATAAATGCAACTTCTTGTTAACAAAAAACAGAAATTTTGAACACAATTGAGTTTAAGATCTGCTTTTCAAGTCCAAGTCCAGATCAATGGGGATTGGGTTGTCCTCCCGAGTGAAAGGCACTATACACATGTAATTTGTTGTTGTTTTTGTTGGTACCTTTTGTTCCATCATGTAAGGTTTGGTTTGATATGGTTTGGAGTCTGTAGCGCAGTGGTTAGAGCATTTGCTTCACAAGCAAAAGGACCTGGGTTTGGTTTGTGGCAGGGCAAGACTTTGGGCAAGTTTCCTTGCTCCGCTCGCCACTGTTCACGTAGCAGTAAGTAGGAATGTAGTTATTAGAGGAATTGCTTTACCGGGGGTAATAATCCCTTCAGAATAATTTTTTTAAAAGCTAGTAATTTGATCGCTTAATTCACAACTGTTTGTGCGCAATTGGCTGCTTCGGTTTGCCCGCAAAATATACAGTCACTACACTTTACAGTATTTTCTGTGAAGCGCTTTGAGACATCTCAAAGACGTGATAAGGCGCTATGTCAAATGCAAGGATTATTATGTGATTTTCTCATTTTGTTTAGCAAATATATTAGTTTCTATTTATTGGAGCAGAAATGTATAATTTGAAAAAGGATTTTGATGTTGAGGGGATGTTTGGTAATTTTAAATTGGCTTTAAGGATGTGCATGATTAATTCCAACCTGCTGACAGATAGATGTCTTTCATATTTACAGCGAAGTATCTGCTAAATGCAAATGGTGTAACCACAGGAGAGAAATCTCATTAAAAAGTGGACAGAGTTCACGCTCTGAGAATAATACGCATTCAGATTGTGTCAGTACATAAGCTGTCAGTTCTAAAGCAATAAAATGTGATTTTATTTTGGAAATGATTTAATGAGAATTTGGCAAGGCTATATTGGGAATAGGTTGCTTACATGCCATTTGCTACTTCAACTATTATTCTCGTTTTTTTTTAATGAATTGTAGATTGTTCGATTGGGACTCAACATTCAGAAAATCAGACCTGATAGTTTGACTTGGTGCATAATTTGATATGAAACTTGATTTATAAATGAACCATGATCATTATATATTTAAGAGCACATCTGTTCCGTCTGCATTGCTTATTTGTATCACACTTCATTGAAAAATCCACAGTACTTATAGACCATTTGATGAATTTCCATTGCTTCTGAAGTTCAATGAACAGGCATTGAATTCTCTTTTAACACTAATTAGAGATTGAGAACAACCATAAAATTACATTCGTAAAGCGCCTTTCAGATTGTGAAGACGTCCCAAGGAGTTGAACAGTCAGGGATCAGGACCTGAGTGTGTGGGGGGGGGGGGGGGGGGCAGGGTTGGGGTGAGGGAGGGCAGAGAGGTAGGAGGGCGGCTGAAGGCGCGGTCGAAAAGGAGGGTCTTGAGTCCTGCCTTGAAGGAGGCAAAAGAGGGAGCGAGATGAAGGGAATGTGGGATGGAGTCCCAAAGGGTGGGGGCAGAGAGGTTGAGACATCTCAACAGAACTGACTGTATTTGTGGGCGAGAAACGGTAGCCATGTCCCACAAACAGCCGTGGATTGAGTGACCAAATGATATACTTTTTTTAAACCAAATCTCAGGCAATGACTACATATGAAATTTTCTAACATCTGGTGAATAGCTATTTATTTTTGAGCTATTATTACCCCCAGAAGCAAACAACCAGGTTCCTACTTACTGCCAGGGGAACGGAAGTGTGTGTGCGGAGTAAGGAAACTTGCTTAAGGTTTCACCCTCCCCAGTAATTAAATCCGGGTCCACTCGATTGCGAGACGAGTGCGCTAACCACAATGCTACAGGACTCCACTATACATAGTATGTAATACGTAATGATACATAAATGAGGTTAAGAGTAGAACTGAAAGACACTGAATTAAAATTTAAAAAAAAACTTCAGTTGGGACTGGGGATCTGATTGTCCGAAGTTCTCCCCAAAAGGTATTGTGGTGGAGAATTCTGTGATGGGACAGTTTGGAAGTGAATGGGGTTGATGGGCTGAGTGTCTTATTATTTATCTTTTCTGAAAAAAACAAATGTTACCTGTTGTATTGGTATAGATTAGTGAGGGAGGCGACTGAAGAAAATTACGTTAGCGAATTCAAGGTGGAATAGATAAATATTTGGCAAATTCAATTGAGTGGTGTGGGATTCGATTATTTGTTTTAAACTTTTGGATTTGGCAGATGAACCACAATTTTTTCCTAGCCTTGTGCATTCCAGTGTTACTACTTTAAGTCAGAAAAAAACAAAACCTACTTTAAAAAATATATATTTGGGTTTAAAAATTGTGTATATTATCATTGACATCAAAACGACTCTGGCCTTAAGACCTGCCATTGCCATGATGTCTATGTATTTCAGGCAGCAAAATAAATGCTATACTGCAAGAGTTAAGTGTGTTTTGCTTTGCTTGGAATGAGCTATGGAGGATGGTGTGAATTATTCACATTGTACGCATGTTCCCGTTGCTGGGCCAGAAGCCTCGGGTGTAAATTAGAGCATTGTTTTCACGGATGAAAGATTTCAGCTCTTTATAATGTGCAACTCTGCCATTAAAGTTCACGAAATTGGAATTCATTCCCTCAGTACCATTTGTGTTGACTGGTAAACACAAGCTGTTTGCGCACTTTGTCTGAAGAACAGGACTGAATCCTATATTTAAAATGCATCAAATTATAGATTGTCATTGAATGAAATTACTGCAAACTACAGTGCAATCCTTCAAATTGAAGCAATCAGATTTGATCCCAATGTACAACTGTCTCCAATACTGAAATACTGCCATTTGGCTTAACATTACCATTTCTAAGGATCTCCTCCCATTAAAATAAATACAATTACCTATAATATATGTTGCTTTTTGTTACAAACAACATACATTTATGAGGGAATGGGGTTTGCACTTGATATAGTGCCTATAACATCGATCGCCTCATGTAGTCAAATATCATTCTGGAGTATGAGCTCTAAGAGAGATTTTCCTGATGTCCTGCCAGCAATTCCCCCACATAAAATTGGTCAATTACTTTCTACTGCTTTTTGGACATTGAGAGGTGCACAAATTAACTGCTGTGTTCAGCTCCAAAATGTAGTTTCTATATTTATAGTAAATCTGGTAGTGTCTGTCAAGAGCTTGTGAGTAAAGCCTCCTTTTTCAAAGAAATGTTTGAAATCTATATTATTCAGTCCTGGTGACTGCCTTGTGTGTTTTGTCATTTACAGAAAATGTTTTTGACAAGAATTAGTTCCTTCTCGGCTAGTAACTGTCAACCTTTTGTGACCATTTAATAGTATTTGCATTTGATGTAGTAGCTACACTGACACATCTCAAAAAGCTGCACAAAACTTTTTTATGACTATTTGTTAGGCAAATTTATTGACATCATTGGTATTACATGTAGAACTGGTGAGCACTGACGCTCATTGTTCAAGTGTTGTGGTACAGCTGAATTTTTAAAAATATATTTTTAAAACTGAAATTGTTGCATGTAATCTGAATACATTATACAGTAAAACTCACCTTTGTCGTATCAGTTGGGACCGTAACATTTAATATGACTTACACGAAGTCCGAATTGCAGGCAAACTGTATAACTCGTAGGAAATTTGATTTATTCAATCATAATAATAATAATAATAATCCTTGCATTTGCCGATTGCGCACAGCAGTGTCCCACAAACAGTCGTGGGTTGAAGTGACCAATTTATTATTGTTATTCTTTTCTTGAGGGATTATTTATCAGGTGAGTGGAGTAAGGAAACTTGCCCAAGGTTTTGCCCTGCCGGGAATTGAATAGAGCTAGACAAGGATTTACAGAGACTACAGCATGGAAACAAGCCACTCGACCCGCCCAATCTGTGCCGGTGTTTATACTCCACACGAGTCTTCACCATTCCGTGACAAGTATAGAATATCAAAGCAAATATTAGTAGAACTGTACAGAGCGTTGGTCATTTACTGTTCTGGTCACTTCATCTTGTAAAGGATATTCAGCGCTCCGAGACACTACGTCACGTGAAGGGCGCTATATAAATCTACATCTACACTTTGCATATGTAATTTAATGTAAGTGCACATGCGGTAGTTTGTCACTGTGATCTGTTCAAGTGTTTGATTACTTTCTGTATAAAGAAATCATTTCCAGTATCTATCACAAAATTGCCTTTCACCAGATTGAATCTTGGCCGTCTTATCTTGTTGATTCTGAAAGTATTCATCGAGGTTTACTTTCTCAGTCCTATTTAGTATCACGTTTGAAGGTTCTTCAAGTTCAGCACATGGTCATCAGCGACCAGTTCCAAGTGCAACCTTCAACTTCTAATCCAAGGATGTTTCTGAAATGCCTGTCTATCGTCACGTTACTGAGGACCCTGAGATTCTATTATGCTTCTCACATTTGCAGTTGTGATCATGTTGTGGACTGTGTTACCTAAAGCCCGACTCAGTCTCTTTAATATGGGGTTATTTGAAGTTTTAAGCCATGACTGACAAACACCTGTCAGATATCAAGCCCTGTATAATGAGCTCTAACTTTCTCACATTCCAGTGTCTCTTGATAACTCCCCTTCTGTCTAATTTTCAAACAGATTTATTTTCTATTCACTTTTCATCTTCTTCTCGTACATTATCTTGCATCTGTTGTACACCTGTCGTTGACCTTTAAATTCTAATAATCCTTGTAATTGTTATGTAATATATAATAATCTTTGCATTTGATATAGCGCCTTACGAATCTTGTCGAGACATCTCAAAGCACTTCGCGTGATATTCTGTAAAGTGGATTGACTGTGTATTTTGTGGGTGAAACACCTTACCGCAGCATTGAGCTGTCAAAGTGCTTCAAAGGACAGGATATACTGAAGTGTTATGAGGAGTATGGTGAGGAGGTTTCCAGAATGATACCAATATCCCTTGTACTTATCCACCACAAAGTGCTAACCGGGAACTCCTCCCCTGTGAGTGTCGCTGTCTGGCACAGCTCGGTTTTAGAGATTTAGCATTTTCACCTGAAGCTATAGGTAAAAATGTCATGGAGCCTTAGTGCTCAGTGTTATGCTAATGTCTCTGTCTCTCTCTCTCTCTCTCTCTCTCTTTCCCAATTTTTTGAACAATAAGCCTAACTAGTGTTGCATTTTAGAGGGCTTCTACACTCAGTTTTGTCAAAATGACATTTAAAAAAAGGTTCTTCACCAAACTACTTGCACGAGGGGAGAAAGGGAAGAAGAGGTATGGGAAGGTACGTCTGCTTACCTAATGAATGCAGCGTTCTACTCTTTGCAAATGCTAAGCCATTGTGTGCCAGCTAATACAAATTAATACAAGCAACTTTCAGTGAGAATTTGTGACCTGCCTAACGTTCAGTGTGACATGACTATTACTGAAGAATATAAGGCAAACCAATAATTTTTTTTCTGCGCTTATAGGTTTACCCAATTGACTGCCAGCTGTCAAAGATGTGAGCTCACTGAACACTTATCGCAGCCACTGTTAATCAAAACTTGCTCAAGCAGAGACTCTTCGAAGGGTTTTCTTAAGCAGATTCCCATTATAGCTAATGACCTGTGGCGGTGGAGCAGTTTGGTGTAAAATGCTTCTCATTAGAACCAAAATGTAATGGTTTAAGCAAAGCTTAATTCTGTTCCTTCATGCATAGAAAGTAATTGCGGAATTATTTGGAATTGCGCATCTGAATACAGGTTTCTGCTTGTACGTGGATGGCAAGAGGTGTGGTCGAGAATCTCCACCTATGTAGAACCTTAGTGCAATCTAATGAACTAATGTTCATTTTGCCTATTGTTCTTATGTAATTCATATCTAGATAACATTTGTAGATTGGAAGCAAACCCTTGTATGCTTTCAAATCTTTGCATGTTATGTCTTACCTGTACCTGTAACAATGTGCTCATTTTTCAGAGCGTGTAGTCACGCTTGAGATTCATTGAATGAATCTCACCTTTTCAGCTGTTTGGCTGACTAAGATGACATTAGGGATAGGTTAGAGGAGAATGTGTGTGACAGGAAAAGAGTAGAAATCAACTTTCAAATCAAAAGCATGATGCTGTGCAGTCCTGGAGCCCTCGCAAGTGAAAGGACCTGGGTTTGATTCCTGGGCGGGGCGAAACTTTGGGCAAGTTTTGTTACTCCACACGCCTCTGTTTACCTAGCAGTAAGTAGGAATCTGGTTGTTAGTCGAATAACAGATCGCTGCTCCTGGGATAATAATCCCATTAAATAAAAAAAATGTGGTCACTCAATCCACGAATGTTTGTGGGACACTGCTATGAACAATTGGCTGCCGCGTTTCGCCAACAAAATATGCAGTCAGTTCACTTTACAGTAAATTCTGTGAAGCGCTTTGAGGCATTTTGAAAATATAATAATAATAATAATAATAATAATAATAATAATCCTTGCATTTGATATAGCGCTTTTCACGTCGGGAGGACGTCCCAAAGCGCTTCACAGAACACACTGTAAAGTGAATTGACTGTATATTTGTGGGCGAACGCGGCAGCCAATTGCGCACAGCAATGTCCCACAAACAGTCGTAGATTGAAAATGACCAATTTATTATTGTTTTTGTTTTTTGGAGGGATTATTATTAGGCGCTATAATATATAATATATAATAATATAATAAGGCGTTATATCAAATCCAAGGATTATTGTTATTAGTTCAGAATGAATTTGACTTCTGAGATCTGCCATCAAAGATGTTCAAATCTGAATTGTCTCATTGTCACCGATTTTGAGATTCCATAAATTCCAATGGGATTCATCGCTCAAGAAAATATTCTGGGACAAATACTCAGCTGAAGGAGTGGCAGATGTGTAAAATCAATGGGGGAAACAAAGGCATATGAGTCGAGCTGAGCATTTCATGATTGATTACGATGAATGGCCTGGGAATGAGGCACAGCTGGTCAGCAGATTACACACAGCGTCTATTCGAAGGGTTGAAGAACGGTGCCAAGTTACCGTGACCCAGTAAGTTTGTGAAGTTGTTGCTTTCGCTTCAGTTTAGCCTGAGAGATGAGAGCCATCTGATGGGCACATGCAGTTACTTGTGAAAGGAGCACTGAACAAAACATTGCGTTAACCCAAACTTGATGCAAATACAGTGTTGGATTACTAAAGTGAAGATTTGCATAGCGTTACAGAAAGCCGACCGGTGAGAGTAGTTTATTTAAATTTAGAACTATTTGGGGGTGTAATGCGATCCCAAATCCAGTGGTGTTTTGAGTTTGATAATATGACGAGTCTTTCTGACAATTATTTGTCAGACGATTATTTTCAACCTTTACAAAATACGTAAAAATGTGTGAGCCTGAAATGACACAGATATTCGTTTACAACACCCTCTTCTCAACTTTGTTTTTAAGTTTTAGCTGCTATCGCTGTGCTGTACTCCAACCAGAAAGAAGGTCGTTTCGATGGTGTTCCGTCGGGAAATATGTAATGTCTTAAAGCGCCTCATGTAATAACGGTCAAACGAAATGACTTTTTGTAGGCAAGCAGGCGCTCGGAGGGTTCCACAAACGGTTATGACGTGAGGATTATTGGCTAGGATATCAGGAGAAACTCCCTTCTCTTTGCAAATAGGCTCACAGGATCTGTAACGTCTACCTGAAAAACAGATAGATTTGGCCTCAGTTTAATGTCATCTAAAGGAAGCACATCGGCATTGCAGCAATCGCCCAGTATTACACTGCAATATCAGCCTGGACTGCGAGCTCGGACCCTGAAGTGGGGTTTGACCCAGAGACTAGTGTTGGGCCAAGTCGCTGTGTCAAATGCAAAGATTATAATTCTAAAGTGACACGGCAGCGGACTACAGATTCCAAACCCCTACCTCTGATTACCCTTCGGAAGATATTACACCATCAGATATTAAATTTCAGGAAGGAAATATGAGGATTCATTTGAAATGTATGGTTAATTTGCATCAAGCATTGCATATAAATAATGACTGCACCTCTGATAATACAGTATGGCTTTTGGTCGAAAAACAAAGCACAAAATACTGCAGATGCTGTAAATCTGAAAACAAAAAACTAAGTGACTGGGAACACTCAGCAGGGCAGCAAGTTGTTTTTCATCCCCCTTTTCTTCTGCAGTATTAACACCTCTTTAAACCATCGTCCCCTACCCCATCTTCCCCTTTATCTTCCTTGCCCGGCCTCCCCCATCTCTGTTAGCCCTTAAAAGCCTCTCCCTCCCAACATGCCCCCCAGTCCTGACGAAGGGTCGTGGAGATGATTTGATCACCTGTATCTATCCTTCTCACCTGCAATCATGGTTTTTAAAGATTCATACCGTAGGTACTTCTCAGAAATGGGTCATTTTGGCCCATCCATTCTGGTTGGTGTTTAATACTCCACACAAGTGCTTTTCTAAGATACTCATCCCATATTCTGTCATTTTCCCTACATATCCAGGGTTTTTCTCCATATCACTCAGCTTTATTCGCTCTTAACCATGTGTCCAATCCTTTTCATTGTGAAAATGCAGCAACAAAAACAACTACAATATAGCACCTTTCACATCGGAAGGAGGTCCCAGAGCAGCTGAGGGTTTGCAACCGAGTTGGGGGATAGACCTGGAAGGGGCGGGGGCCAAGGGCCATAGAGGTGGGAAATGGACAGTAGGTAATGACCAAGACTGTGATCTGAGACGTCAAGAAGATGTGAAAAGCGCGATATCAAATGCAAGGATTATTATTATTATCATTGTTAACATCTGTGACAAAGCCCTCTGTACCGTCCGTACGTTTTCCTCATTAAGCATGAGCAAGGAAGCGGCTGGGCTGTGCTGCGCTTGCGCACGCACTGGCCTCTCAAGGTCAATGGGGGAAATTCGAACCCTTCTCGCAGATACGTGCACTCGCCCAGCCGCTCGCTGTGCTCGCACGTAAGGTTTTTTTTCCGGGTCCCGGTTGAGACATTGGAAATGTTGGGAGGAATGAAGAGTTATGGCCGAATTTCTATACCGATGACGTCTCCCAACATTTCCTCAACCCTGAAACATTCGCTAAATTTAGCCTGATTGCTTTGTCATTTTGACAGAAAATGCCATGCCAAACCTGCAGTCCGAGCAGTGACCGAAGTGCACGTGGTTGCCACCGCCACAACTAACTGGCAGAGGATTCCACGCTCCCGCCAGTCTCTGTGTAAGAAGAAGTTACTGGTTCTGCATTTTCAAGGCAATGAACCTCTTAGAGCTAAAATGCTGACAACGTGTGAAATTCCTACACTACTCATTGGTGGAAGGGGAAGCACTATTTTTGGTAGCAAACCATCTAAGTGTACGTTATCAGCTGCAAAGCAGAGCTAACCCTGTGACATACCCAAAACCATTGGTTGTGTTTTTATTTATTGCAGAAAAATAGCAAGCCATGGAGGAACTTTAAAGCTCTAATTTAATCCTAAAATTCTGCTGACATGCTGAGACTGTTTGAACCACTCAGATTTGGTTTATGAATTCCTCAGAACCCTTTGATTGAATTATAGTTTCGAAATCCTTCTGCAGATCATCCTGTATATTAAGGAGCATAATGAGAACATGGTAAGATGCTTCTGTCTATTTCTAGTACATTGAAAACATTCAAATTAGCTATTAGTTAACCATCAATCGATGTGTATTGATCAAAACATTTTGAATTCTTTGCTCCTCTCCCAAATACACACATAGAATTTTAAAAAATCCTTTTCGGGAGTATACATTCTTAGTGAAGCAGTCACTTCGAAAGGAATGATGGAAAAGTCCTGCTTTGTACCCAATTCTGGTGCTTGAACGATGAGCCAAAATACAGATCAATCTATACCACACATATACATACACACATACAAAATATCCCGAATGCTGAGAAATCTCGGAAAAGATGAGTTATCTACAGGAAAAGGCTGCTGTGTGCTTTGGCACATATCATTCTGTTAATTATAGGATTAGTACTGATGTGTTGCCACCTTTAGCGAATCCTCTTTTTAGTGAAGGCAATACAGTAATTTTCACTCTTCCTTCTCGAGACAAGTTATGACAGTGTTGTTGGTTGCTAGGCACGAATTTCATAGGGTTTCCGGCTGCCTTGAGGAATGGCAGGAAAATGGCTATGATTGTGCACATGTAATGTATTGTGGATTACTAAATACTTTCCCGACTGTCAGCCCAGAAACTTTCAATAAAAAAAAGTACGAAAGCGAGAATTCACGACAAAAGTATGCAGTTTGTTAATTTTGTTTGTGTGATTCTGATTTTCAGAGTAAGGGGAATGAGTCACAAGGCCAGTGTAAGTATGCTCAGAGAAATCTCAGGCTTTCCCTGTTTCTCTGGCTTTTGTTATGGGATTTGACTGTTGCCCGTGCCAAGGGTGGTGGCAGAAAGGGTGTGTCACCTGTGGACAGCAGATAACCAGAATAAGCATTAGAAATGTGGGAAAACTAGATTTTCTAGACATACTTGGTGACTTTTGCGATGCTCGGTAATGGGGCACATTATACGTGGTTGAAAGGATTGATTTCAAAGGTTGAATGGGTTTTTCCTTTGCCGTGTTTTGTTTTCTTTTCTAAATAGATGAGAGTTCATGCACACGCCACGAAAGGTTTGCCATGCTTTGGTTTGTTCTCAGTATTGCGCCCTTCGGAACGCCAACCCACATTCCCTTTTCCTTGCTCTCTCCCTCGCCTCCTTCAAAGCAGGTCTCAAGACCCTCCTTGTCGGCCACCTCCTAACCTTCTCCTCCCTGCCCACCCACTGCTCCGGTCCAAGTCTCTTGACTGTCCCAACACCTTGGGAAGTATTCCAGATGTGAAGGATGCTTTACAAATGTATGTTGTTGTCATGGCACAACTGGAAAAGGTCTGATATGTGGTTAGAATGCAGTCTTTATAAATTCATTATTTTCTGTCAGCGATTATCTTTTCCTGTAGGTAGCTCATCTTTTCCCAGATTTCTCAGAATTGCTGAATATTTTGGAGAGTGTAAGTATTTGTGTGGCATAGATTGCACAGTGTACATACACAGATCAATCTATGCCACACTTATACATACACAGTATATATACTGTGTGTGTGTATATATATGTGTGTGTGTGTGTGTATATATAGCACATTTCAGTACCAACTCTTGTGAAATCTGTTCGTGATGTTAAAGCAGATGGTTTTAAACTAAAAATACCGATCATTACTCCTAATGAGTAACACTTGCCTGTGTTTGTTTGATGGTTTCCTGCCTCTGTCTGCCTGTGTGCGTGTCTCCATTTTGCTCCATCGTACTTCCCTGCAGATTACCAGGAAGGGAATTAATTTAATCTCGAAATACTTCAGTGGTAACTACTATTGGATATACGGTGACTATTTTAAGGCAAATGCGGCGGCTGATTTGTGTCCAGCAAAGTTCTGTAACAGCCAGGAAGTAAAAGACCAGTTTATCTGGATGATTCTTGCCCGGGACAATGGAGGAGAAATGTTTAATGTAAACTGCACTTGATGGACATAAACTGCTTCCTTTCCGCTGGTGGTGCTGCGTGTTTTTGAACCCAGGTTATGCCACGAAGGTGCAATGCTGTCACGTAGGTCAGCTTGCACAGTGAAGCTCAACACAAATACAGTTGATAGGACAGGTGGATCTAACCAGGTGGATAGGGAGAGTGAATGACAGTGGAAAGAGTCATCATCATCAATAGAGCTGGAAGCTTTCCTCTCCGCAGCCTCCAACACACAAGCAGCTTAAGGAGCCGCTGCGTGTTGATTGTGAGCTCGAAGGGAGTGTCCTTCAAATGCAAGGATTGATCGTTAAATTTTCAGTAATAAGCCACATTTGCAAATAAAAAGTCATGTGATAGATTAGGAATGTTTTCCTTTATTATGGGTAACAGTAAGAGGAACGTAAATTGATGGAAGTTCATGGTTTATCAATTTCCCGGGCGGTGGGGGGTTAAAGTTTAGGCAAATTTCCTTATTCTACACGCCTCTGTTTATCCAGCAGTAAGTAGGATCACAGTTGTGAGACGATTGTCGGATTGTTTTTCTGGGGTAATAATCCCTTCAAAAAATATACATTTTGTCATTCAATCCACGACTGTTTGTGGGGCACCGCTGTCGTGCCAATTGGCTGTCGCGTTTCGCCCACAAAATACACAATCAATTCGCTTTGCAGTGTATTCTGTGTAGCACTTTTGAGATGTCTCAACGATGTGATAAGGTTCCATGTCAAATGCAAGGATTATTATCATTGTGCTGCGCGAGAGCAATGAGTTGGAGGGAATACCGCAGAGATACCATAGTTATTTTGTTGTAGAACCACCAGCTCAACCGAACTGTTGCTATCTATTTATGATCCTAGAGTAAAAATATGTTGCCCTGCGCTCTCCTCTGTCGGTTAACATTTTCCCAGCTTCCTGCTTTCTTTTCCGACCATCCTGTTTTCTTGTTTGCTCTTTTCCCCCATATTGGAAGTTTATTTTGCTTGGTGTGTTAGGCTAAACCTTTGCACCGCAAAACCAGCTATGACATGAAGTGCTCCGGGTTGCTACCCCGTGGGAAGGGCGCTATATATATGCAAGTTATTGTTGTTGAGGTCCTTGCTAGTTTGCCTGGTAACTGGACCGTTTTTTTTTAACATTCTGAATGGTTTCTGATTCAATCCGTTGCCTTGGAAAACATGACAATTTCTTTCATGAGTTGTACTAATCTCCTTGCTGACTGCATTCGTTAAGACGTTTGCAAAAATGTAAGCCTGTGCGGGGAAGGTTATTCCCCACTTGCTCGTACGTTTACCATCTTAAGCTTATTTCAATGAATGTGCAATCAACCTGAAGCTTTATATTTACCTAAAGGCCGGGAGATATGTTGATAAAAGCTTCACTATAGAGCTGTGAAAGTCTGATAAACCTTAACAGCGCTCCAGTCAGCGTATTGAAGCAGATCCTGTAGCTCAATTATATTGTCTCGGTGTCAAAAGCTACAACAAAGATTTTAGCTGTTCCACTCCACTGTCGGATTGTTTCTGACGGCCTTTCGTCTGTAAGAAGTAACTGATCAAAAGTTGCTTCTTTAACCAGGTTGACTTTGTGATTCATTGGACACCAACTATCAACGCAACAACAACAACAACAACTTGCAATTATTCGTGCAGGCAGCGCCCCACCCCACCAGTCGAAGCGAACCTCCTGCGTATAAGCGTCACTAAACTCTCCAGCACTGAGCGCTTTAGTACTTAAAAAGTAAGAGTGCTACAGAAAGAAGTAATAGAGAAATTTCCGAATGAGGAACTGAAAGGCACTATTTTACAAAAAGAATGCTTGCCGACACTGTACCGTGAACGAGGTACTGAATAGCGAGAGCACAAAAAGTAAACGGGAGGCGTTTTTCAGTACAATATCTGGGCAAAGGTCTGCGTGTTGTTCTTTCACCCACCTGCGGTGTGTGATATTTGTTTTTAGCGAATGACATACCAGAAAGGCACAGAACACTTTCATTTAAAGCAAACTTGACAGTTCCTCAGCGTGTGGCGCAGCGGGCCAAGCGTTTCATAAAGTACATGTCAGAAACAATCTGACAACACTGACCTTAATTCCTGCTGAGTTTAAAGATGTTAAATATTTCGGAGTTAGGGTTTCAGCGGAATGCACATTTGGGTTCTCTTTTTTTTAAAAAAAATTGCATTGAAAACCTGTTCTTCCAAATTGCTCCAAAGTGGATTTTGTTTTCTCACTTGCCGAAACAAGTTTAGTTCAGGTATTTGTCCATTTGCTGAATGAATACCTTTAGGACGTCGCATGGCAGTGAACGATGGCAATTTAGGTGCTTCAGTTAATATTGGAAACATTGGGTAAAGCGTAGCTCGAGGCAGATTCCTTTCACAGGGTCCCACATTACAAGAGCATAGTTAATTGCCGGTGATATGAAGTTAAACTACAGGGGTTGGAATTTCGTTTCAAATTATATTTTATTTATATTGGAGAAAATTATATTAATTATTTTGAAAAGTGCATATTCCACCAGGTGACGTCTGGTCATATTTCTGATGCTGATGCTTTGTACAAGTGAAGAATATCAGCTTCTGGTTAGAATTTCTAATTGCTTCATCATCATCATCATCATCATCATCATAATAATCCTTGCATTTGCTACAGGGCCTTATCACATCTTCGAGACGTCTCAAACTGCTTCACAGAATATACTGTAAAGCGAATTGACTATATTTTGTGGGTGAAACGCGCGGCAGCCAATTGCACACAGCAGTACCCCACAAGCATTTTTTTTAAGGGATTATTACCCCGGAAAAGCGTTCTGCCAATTGACTGACAACATAACTACGTAACTAGGTAACTGGAGGCCTGTGGAGTAAGTAAACTTGCCCAACGTTTCACCCCGCCTGGGAATCGAACCCAGGTCCTCTCGATTGTGAGGCGAGTGGCCTAACCACTAAGCTACATGACTCATAGGATTTATTTAGGTTCCTTTTTAGGGAAGCAAAGTTTCAATGTTTCTTGAGGTGGAAAAACTCTTGGGATTACTGATGCGTGATCTCACGGGTTTGAAGGTGTGATCCACCGCAAACTCCTTTGATCTCAGTGGTCTGACTCTCGCTGTGGGAAATTGGCAAATGGTTAGTGAGCGTCTGGGGTGGAGGTGGTGGAGGTGGCGGAGGGGGGGGGGGGGAAGGCAAAAAGGAAACTCTTTCCGTACACCTGCATTTACTGATCTCTGGATTGAACTGTTGACTGAAGAATGATTTGTGGTCTTTGAGGGCATTTTCAGGCCACGTCTGTGAATAGCAGTAACAATTTGGGGAAGAACCTCCATTAAATCTTTCAGCCTTCGTTGTTGCGTACAGTATTATATGCATTATAATAATAATCCTTGCATTAGCATGTTTCCCCCGGGTGGGGCGAAACCATAAGTTTCTTTACTCCACACGCCTCTGTTTACTTAGCACTAAGTAGGAACTTTCCGGGGGTAATAATCTCTTCAAAAATAAGATAAACATCTGCTGTCGCATCAGTGACGTTTTAAAAAAAAAACATGCCAAATGATTTTTTGCAGCGTAGCTTTTGCTCTGACTGATTGATGGTGACTTGCAGTTCTACAAGGCTGTCTGTCTGTCTGTCTGTCGGTGTGTAAGGTTTGGTGCTCGCAGTAGAGCAACGGAGCCCTCTGATGGGGACTTGGGAGGAACGCAGCAGTTACAGTGACTCGGTCGGACACAAATGTGAAATGCAGCAGTGAAGTTATCCATGCTTTGCTCTCTTCAACGAGAGACAATAACATGACTTTTTTTTCCCTTTAAGACCTAACTTGGAACTCACATTTTCATTTTTAAAAGCACTTCATGTTATTCTGATTGCTGTCCCGCCTGCGACCCACACGCATACCTTTCCCCGATAAGAGGTTATACCGCCGATTTGCCAACGCAGCTCTTGTTTGGCCTGTGGGGAATTACCTGGGAGTTTCTAGACTGACTTGCCCACTGTGTCCCCTCCCTTGCTCTATGGAAATGCCTAACCTCTGATTATCAGTTGGCTGTTAATCATTCTTTTGCTCACCCATTACCAGTTGACTACTGCTGATTTTACAAATCATGACAGGAAATGGCCATAATCAGATCATGGATAAAGGCACCATTTTTGATGTTCTTTAATAATTCTGATACCCAGCAGAAATGCATTGAGACAGTTGATTAATATTCATTCAGTTGTGCAAATAAAATATGTTTATGTACAGTAACGGCTGGTTTAGAGATGAATTGGAGCCTGCCTTATTTGGGGCTTGTATGTATTCTCAGGATTACGTGTGTGTTTGTAATTCTCTTAGTTGCTTCATAGAATCATATGTACAGAATTCCATGTATAGAATTGTAAGGCACAGAAGGAGGCCATTCGGCCGATCGTGTCTGCGCCGGCTCTTTGAAAAGAGCTATCCAATTGAATCCCACTCCCCCGCTCTCTCCACATAGAGGCAAACTTGTCCTCCACAAATAATTATCTACTTCTCTCTTAAAAGCTGTTATCGAATCGGCTTCCACCAGCATTTCAGGCAACGCATTCCAGAACTCGCTGTGTGAAAAAATTTCTCCTCACCTCCCCTCTGTTTCTTTTAACAACTATTTTAAATTGGTGTCCTCGGGTTACTGATCCACCCGCCAGTGGGAATAGTTTCTCCTCGTTCACCCTATCGAATCCCCTCATCATTTTGAAAACTTCTGTTACGTCTCCTCTTAACCTTCTCTGCTCCAAGGAGAATAACCCTCGCTTCTCTACCTCTCCTCATAACAGAAGTCCCTCATTCCCAGTACCTGGTACTGAACACAGTCTCTCGCTGAGGCCTAACCAGTGTTTTATAAAGGATATCATAACTTCCTGACTTGTGTATTCTATGCCGCTCTTTATAAACCCTAGTATCCCGGATGCTTTTCTCTCTGTTCCTTCACCCCCTTTAAGATTGTACCATCAGCTGATATTGTCTCTCCTCATTCTTCCTCCTAAAATACATCACTTCGCATTTCTCCACATTACACTTGATCTGCCGAAATTCGTTCTGCATTTATTCTGCATTTTATACACCTGTGTTGAAAGAACAGAACGTCAGTTTTTTTTAATATCTATACATATATATCGTCGTGAATGTGTGCATTTAAAGGCAAAATAATTCAATTTAACTTTCCTGATCCTCCATGAGAATGGCCATTATCGTCAGTGTTGCATTATCCATTGTGAATAAACGAGGGTTGAACCTCGTCACTCTATTCCAAAGTAAGACTGAAATTGCTGATATTTGTGCTGCCATTTATTCTCAATTAGTGATTCCTGTATCCAGGAAAAAAGTTGTGAACTCAAGTAACAGAAATATCAAAAGCAGCTCAGCAAACAAAATCTAGATTTGAATTGCATTCTTTCCTACAGGTGTTTAGGAGCATATCATACTGAGATGATTGCAGATCTTTTGAATCATTGATATGTTATTTCAGTACTTGCAACAAAATTATATTCCACTATTCTCGTATTTTTTTTTACTTGCCGTACTTCACTGGAAACCTCCCGGCGAGCGCTCCCGGGCTGTTTAAATTATAGATGCCTGATACAATTTATAACCCAGACAGAAATCGTTTGCAGTTTAAAATAATTGAGAGTTGATAGTTCCAAAGAAAAATGAGTGTAGAATGAAAGAAGCTTTCACAGGTCTCGGCATCACTCTATGTGTAGATTTGGCCCATGGAGCCACCACGGATCGTTACTGGAGTTAATTCTCCACTAGAGCTAATTACTCCAATCCTAATTCCCTGCTTAATTGCTTGTGCCGTGCCTCTCCAAATACTTATCCAATTCTCTTTTAACAGTTATCGTTCAGAGTTAATAGCTCCTGTTACAAAGCATTTTGTGGTCTAATAACCCTTTGTACAAAAACAAATCTCGCCTTCCCTTAAACCCTTCCAGTGACGCTCCTGATCTCCTGCTTATGTTACTCATGTACCAAGCACTCAGCCTAATCCTTCACCATCTGTCCTGTCAAAAACATTCAGTATTTGAAAAACATCTATCAGATCCCCTCTTAACTAACGTCTTAAATAAATGTCTTTCTTTCACATTCGTTTCACAAATCCAGACTCCTCTTGCCTTTTCATGGCCTCGTTCTTTACCCCTTTCTCTCTATTCTTCAGCAACAGAAAGAAGCTTATAATGTGGAGTAGCGATCCTTTGTTTCTCCGAAATGCTATTCTTCACATTTCTCAATATTAAATGTTATCTGCCACCTTACTTATGCCACGTTGCTCAGAGTTTTATATCCTATTGCTGCGTTTGTGTCAATCGCACTCAACAGTTTTGCCATACCCGCTGACGTGGTAGCTGCCAAGTTAGAAATTATTGTTTCTTACGCAAATTCCAAGTTCTTTATAAACATTAAAAAAAAACTAAGCCCAGAACAGTGCTCTGGAATTCTAAGGCGCCTGCCTTCGCTTCCGTGAAATGTACAGCAGAAGAAATACCATCATTTTCGATCGAGCCATCAGGTGGCAGCATTGCCATTGGTCTGCTCCAACAGCGGGACACGCGGTAAATGGATTTTACAAAATAAACAACATGTGAGAACTGTTCAGAAGTTGTAACCGCCAATAGCCACGTTTCCCATCAGCACAAAATGTGACGTGAAAGGTAGTGGGATTACTGGTTCAGAATAGCAATGTGAAAACTGATTGCCGGCAATGGGGGATATGCACACCCCCTGACAAGTGAAATACCGCTGCAGTTTAAATTACTGAGAAGCAGATGTGGACAAGTCACCTGCCTTTTGCTGATCACCGATTTGAATCCTTATTCCCCTTTTGTCTCCCCTTGAAATACATATAATGTGTCCCAATCTCCTCCAGCCACAATTCATTGTTGTCTGCAGTATGGACAGTATGGACGATGCTTGCGTGCAATTCATTTTCTGTTCCCAGTCACCAAAACGAAATCATTTTATAAGTCAACTTGTTGGAAACATCACCTTCCACCTTTCTCGCAATCCTTGCAGTTGTGCAAAGTCATGCATTTTGGATCTTATCGGAGTTGCTGATCTGGTTGGTGAGACACTTCATAGAGCCAGTGTTGATCCACATAATAATAGTCCTTGCAATTGATATAGCGCCTTATCACGTCTTTGAGATGTCTCAAAGAGTTTCACGGAATATAATGTAAAGTGAAATAACTATATTTTGGGGGCGAAGACGCGGCAGCAAATTGCGCACAGCGGTTTCCCACAAACAGTCATGGATTGAGTGACCAAATTATTTTTACCTCCAGAAAAGCAATCCACCAATCGACTAATAACCGGGTTCCTCCTTACTGCCAGGTAAACAGAGGAGTGCGGAGTAAGGAAGCTTGCCCAACGTTTCACTCTGCCGGGAATCAAACGCAGGTCCTCTCACTCGCTCTAACCATGAAGCTACAGGGCGCCCGTATCTGATTGATTTGAATTAGAGCTGTGCCCGGCTGCTACAAAATTTTCTATTCAGCCTAATAACAAAAAGATGACAGTCGCCACTGCCTCAGTGGAGCTGCTGTCAGACAGAGCCAGAAGGTATCAGATGAGTGAGTGGCCTTCTGATGAGTTGTGCTTGATCTCCCCAGAACTGCAGGAATTTTAGAAATTTTAAAATCAGATATGAGGAATGCAAAAGATATTTCTGTGGTCAACCAGATGAGCGAGAACATTGATCCTTTTTTCGTCCACAAAATAAACCCTAAATTCACTTCGCAGTACATTCTGTGAAGCGATTTGGAGACGTCTCGAAGATGATACGGCACTATATCAAACGCAAGGATTATTTTTATTCTTATTGTTTATTGCACTCCCCCTCCAGACACAGACAAAAGAGGACGCTTTGATTTTGGAGCACGAGGGTTTCATTTGAGTAAAATTGAAATTGCACCTGGAAATGCTAAAACCCACATGGCTCACAAAACGTTTCAAAAGGAAAAAGGGAAATTTAGGTTCAGGCCCAGATGAGTGTTTTTGGTTGAAAGCTCAAGCTTTTACTGCCAGAAACATTTGCTTCACCGTTAGCAGCTGTGCTTTAAGCCATTACACCACGAACCTCTGGCATTCCCTGCTCCTCAATCCCTCCACCTTTGCCCGTCTTCAGATAATAATAATAATCCTTGCATTTGACATAGCGCTTTTTCACGTCTTCTGGACGTTCCCAAAGCGCTTCACAGAAGATCACACCTAAAAGACTTTCTTCTTCCTCTGGTCACCTCCTCTTTCTCTCCGTTCGGGGTCGACTACACCTCTGTTAAGGGTTCTGAGATGCTATGCCACACAAAGGGAGCTATATAAATACAAGTTGTTGTTGAAGCCAAGTGTAATGTTGCTTCTTCCTGAAAGTGACTCATGTTCCTAATGTTCTCTCCAAAAAAAACAATCTTTCAATTTGATCTTTGAGTGGTTTCGATATTTTTCCTTCAGTTGTTTCCTTTCATTTCCCGTGTAGGTGTTAGTAATGTGTAATTCAATCAAAATGCTGCTTACGAGTCTGGGCGAGTCGAACTGAGCCACTGTACCATATATGCACACACAATACTGACACAGAGGTAACCTTACCACACAATTTAAACCAGTTCCAGATGACATGCACCCACATAACAGCTCAGTGCTCAGTTTTGATTGACTTTTTTTCTCTGAGATGAGATAATTATTTACTCTCGGCCTGTAGCCAAGAAATTATATTGGCATGATTTCAGATTCCAGGTATCAGGGACAACTGTGAGAACGGAAATCTGTACTCGTACCAAGAAACATCTTAGAAGCATTGATATGTGGCATCTTGTTTTTTTTTTTTTGCGCTGTGGTTATGCTGCAAATTCGCTTCCTCTGCGGAAAACTAATCCTCTTTGGGGGGAAAAGAGTTAGAGAAAGGGTAGAACTTGTCTTCCGAGATGGTGCCTCGGGAAACGAAGCATTTTTTTTCTTGTTTAAAACTTCATAAGGTGAAACCTGCCTGGGCACATCCTGAAGTGGATCACGTCAACTGTATTCTAAGATAGAACATCTGGAAAGCTTAGCATGTTGTAAAAAAAAACCCTTTGGTCTATGAATTAATATTTCAACAATACTTCCAGTTTATGTTTCATATATATTAAATAATATTACGTTGCATTGATATTCCACCTTTCACTTTGAGAACATCTCAATGCTTCGCGGGATTTGAGACGTCTCGAAGGATGTGATAAGGTGCTATATCAAATGCAAGGATTATTAAATGCAAGTGTTGTGACTATTTTGCTTGATCCACCTAATGTTTACAGGAATCCAGAGTACAGATGTAAGATTTCTTGATGTGTATAATGATCATATTATGAAATCCTAGCAATTTTTTAAAATCTGGTCTATATAAACTGTATATGCATTGCAGTGACACCTTTTGCGATTTTATTTTTTGCTAATTTTGTGCTGGTCAATCAAAATATTTTGATACAGAGACTGGTGTGGCAAACATCCCAAAGTGCTTCATGCAATGAGTGTCTTTAAAGTGTAGTGACTGCTATCTAGGCCAATGCCACAGCTAATCTGTACCAGCAACATCTCACAAATATAAGTTACACTGACTGGCCAAATGTTTGGGGTGAATTTGGTTGATATGAGGAATAACTTGTTTTCCTGTATTATTTCTATAATTAAAGCACAGCCATTAAATCTGTAGTGAATCTTGCTATGTACTAATGGGTGGAAAGCCCACGTTTACTTTGGACTAACATGCATGGCATCGGGTACTTGCGCCCACAATCCTTACTCGATTAGTGATATAAAAGTTAGCTGCCGATAGCGCGTGTTGTGGCCTTATCATTTTGAGAAGGGCTCTTCATAGAATAACGTTAACATTCGTATGATGGCAATGAATCAGTTCGCAATCAAATCTGCTGTATTAATGGGACATACTTCGATCTGTTGTTGTCTGTCTCTATTGCAGGATTCCTAAATGTGCAGCTGTTGCAGGAGTCCAGGCCACATACTCTTGTGACCACGGGGTAATTCTTCTCCTTACTTACAAGTAAAAAGATTGACAACAGCAGAGCTTCATATCATTCTGAGTGAGAGTCAATCACCCATAGACCAGTCACAATAGGCAGATTGGTAGTTGATGATGCCAGAGCATTCGGAATTTCAACTTGACGTTTGACATTGAATTGTCTCAACAACAACGCATTGCATTTACCTCCATGTCAGGAGGACATTGGACAGTGGAGGGTTTGCACCCGAGCTGGTGGTTGGATTTCGGAGGGGTGGGGGAACAAGGCGAGTGGGAGATAGAGGGGAAGATGATTGAAGGCACGGTCAAAGAGGAAGATCTTGAGAATGATCTCGAAGGAGCAAGGCGAAGGACTCGGGATGGAGTTCTAGAGAGTGGGGGCAGATAGGCTGAAAGCCAGACCGCTGATGGTGTGACAGGCAGGTCGGGATGGTAGAGTATAAGAAGGTCGTGGAGTTAGAGTAGGGAAATACTCACCCGAAATTCTCACTTGGCTTTGTCCTTCCGGTGACTTTTGTTCTGCAAAAATAGATACGCTCGTCAGGGACTGGTTAATATACACCGGGAGGTTTTTTTTTAACAAAAAAATCAAAAGTCATAGGGAGCGTTAATGGAGTTCTCCACATAGGAACTGTGGCACTCACTGTTCTGACCCAGGAGGATAGGGAGGTAGCATGAGATGAGAAGGATGAGCCAGTTTGCTAAAGCCACAACACGCAGTAATATGGTTTGGATATTATAGCCACATGTGGCGCTCGTACCTCCAGGGTATTGTGAATCGTAATGGCTCAACACATGGTGCTGTGATACTGATGTTGTATCCGAGGTGTGTGCATTACTGCAAGTGGATGTCTGTAACTTCTAATTGCGGTTATTAAACCTGGCCCGAGGCTACAGACTTTAAACTGATCAATTTGGAATATTTTAATCGCAGTTATGTTGCCTAAATAGCAGCATTTAATTTTGATGAATTTGGTGCATTCCACCCACTATAGAAATGAGTCTTTTCTGAATTCATTCTTTTTGCAACCAGCAGAGAGTTTGCATTGTATTTATCATTCTGCTTGGTCTCTCCTTTTAATAAATACGATTTTTTAACCCATATTCCAAAGAGGATTTTACCTTGAATCTCCGGGGGAGTTTTACGGGCGATCATGACCGAAAAACACAGACGGGGATAGAGTTCTCATTCCACAGATTTCACATCAATATTAGACAGCTGCAGTCACTGTAAAATCCTCTGAGGAATACTGCTTTTGAAATCCTGTTCACTAACGAGGGTCTACTCCTGGGACCTGGATGTAACTTTTCAGCTCGTGGACTGGAATAATGTGAAAATACATTTGATTAATCTTGTAGCCATAAAGCTATTTAAGATCATTACTGTAATGTTAACCCTATCCTATTAAATAAAAAGTTACTGTGTACTTTCTCTCCTATTGTTTTTGTCCTCAGTTTTGATTTTAACTGCACTTTCCAGTTTAACCTTTTACTATATCATTAGTGCGACCCTCAACCTTATTCTGACTTAATTTATATACCGTTTTAACTCTGGCAATTATTTTATTTCTGTCTCCCTCTTCCCACTGTCCTGTTTTGTAATGGGTAATGTGGTGCTACTTGGAGAAGTAGATGGCGATGGCAATGGCAAGCTACGTGATTCTCTGGTTAAACTTCACCGGTACCTACAACACACGCTCTGGGGGCCACAGCCTTAGCTTTCGCTATCCTAATACATCTGGATTTAGGTAAGCAGAATCCGTCTCTCCAGGGAGAAAATGCACAGTCTAGTCCAGACGCAGAGAAATTTCCATGCTTAGGTGGCATGCATATGTAGAACTCTGTCTGGTCTGGATACTTTTAAGTATGGGTTTCCGCCGGTGCCAGACACCCGGCTGAAACCATTTTGTAAGTGAAAGTATCTGTTTTTCAAGTCATTGGCCAAAATCCAGCTTGATGGGTTAGTTTAATAACGAAGAGGCAAGTTGCCTTGTGAAAATCGTATCAAACCGGGGGCCGTGAATCAGTAAATAACTCAGTTGCCCATTGCCTGGGCTGGAAGGATAGACTGGTCGTAAACCATCCAAGTTCATTATCTGTCAACTGAAAGCTAGAAGATGAGATGTTGAAATTTCAGGTAACCTACAGTTTGTACAACCAATGTTACTGAGCATTTCAGGAAGAAAATGACGCTTTTATTTTTTTTAATACCACTTTTATGATTTAGGAAACTAGAAATATTCCTAATTAATGCCACGTTACAGAAATGGTACAATTGTTTTCAGAGATACTTTCTTTTTTATAGGTTAAGAGCTTTGAACCACCAGCTGTTAAAAGGCTTTGAGGCAGTGTGTGCCATGTGTAAAACATTTGTATATTATGCTCCATCTGAAAATACATGTGCACATTGGGAATTGTAGTTTCCTTTATTTATGTAATTAAACAATCCAGATCACTGTTAATTCGCAATTACACACCAGTCATCCCTTCTGTACATCGGTGTACACATGATGCATGAAGATCGCTCCCCACTCTAGCAATCAGCGTGTGGTTAACGTGGCAAAGATGCTATTGTTAAAAACATTTAGTCCCAAATGGATTAAGATGAATTTAGTGGTGGGTATTTAATGTCTTAACAGCTTTGCTTTATCAGTTAGCAATTTTTAAGGCAGGAGCTGTATCCAGCCTATTAAAATGAAATTGTCTACGCTACTCATTTTAGTGATCGTAGATGAGTAACAACTATGTGTTCTTTTTAAAAATGTTGGCACTTTGCTTAAGTTGACCTCCTGTGTTCTTGATTTTTCAGGCAGCTCTGAACATGTCTATGAGGCTAGATAAGGAAAAGCTGTTTCCGCTGGTAGGTGTGTCTGATATCTACCAAAAGAAGCAGAAGGGCGGTTAGAAGAAATGTTTTCACTCAGCGAGTGTTTCGAATTTGGAATGATCTGCCCGGAAGGGCAGTGAAGTCCGATTCGATAACAGCTTTTAAGGGAGAACTGGACAGGTATCCGGGGAGGACGGGTTTGTGGGGTTATGGGGAGAAAGCTGGTGATTGGGGTTAGTGAAAGTGACTTGCTCTGTCAAAGAGCCGCACAGACTCGATGGGCCGAATGGCCTCCTTCTGTGCCGTACCATTCTATGAATCTATGAAATCTATGATTAACGGACAGCAGGTTGACACCAGGTGGAGAGATATCTGAATACCTATTACTGAAAGTACTAGGCATTCAGATACAAAAATTGTGGAGTCCTGTAGCTTAGTGGTTAGAGCACTCGCCTCGCAAGCGAGAGGACTTGGGTTCGTTTCACGGGCAACGAGAAACACTGGGCAAGTTTCCTTACTCCACACGCCTCTGTTTGCCTCGCAATAAGTAGTTAGTCGATTGGCGGATCGCTTTTCTGGGGGTAATAATCCCTTCAATAAAAATAAATAATAATTGGTCACTCAATCCACGACTGTTGAAATGAGTCCTGCTCTTCGATAGCGATCGACTCGCGTGTAACTTTGTTCATTTTCTTTAGGACATCAGGTTTTGTAGTTCAAAGGAGTAAAACAAAATCGTAGGTTTAAGGAATGACTGATATGTTTAATGCACAAGTCTTGCCTCTTGTTTCCTATTTCTCACGGTCTCCACTGACACCAGCGTTTGCTGGCTTGAGAGGACGGACCGGTGTCTTACTGCCCGGCTTTCTAACCCTCTTTGTTACCCGTCGCTAAGAGGCACACAAACTAAGAGCAGACTGGGGTGTTCTGTCCCTAACAATAAAAACTGACAATAGATTTGTGCAGTGGGTCGGGAAAAGGAACAAGGGTGTTCAAATTGACCAGTCTGGTTTAGCCAGATTTTACCATTCAGGAGGCAGAGTGAGACACGACATTTTCTGCGCTCACAGAGAATTCGCCAATCTCCTTCCAGCTTGAATTCCAGACTAACCTTTTTGGAGAAATCAGTGTTGTGGAGCATGACGGGTTTTTGTATTTACTCTGAGAGTATTGTAAGCTGAGATATGCTTGCCAATTCTCAAATTTTGGTAGTAATTGTGTTTCATAAAATTGAGAAGACCATGACTTGCATTTCAATTCACTATTTTATCCCTCTTCAACTTAAGTTGCGCACAAATATGTCACCTTGTCAGGCTTTTGTCAATGTTACTGTTGAGCTGACCTCTAAAAGCAAACGAGAGAGAGAGAGAGAGAGAGAGCTTAACATGGAATCTTATACCTTCTTATTTACGGCAGTTATTTATTTTATTGCTCCCTACCCAAACAGTGTGAAGCAGCAATAAACCAGGGTGCTGAGCTACGTATTGGGATTTTATGGATCTCAACCAGCATTTCAGGGTTTTACTGTATTCTAGAAGGATGAGATCAAATGAATTGAAAGGCCTTCATTTCTTCCAATTTGAAGTATTTCTATGGATCCGCTCACTATTGTAGTATTCTGCCAGCAAGCAACCAAGTTTTGAAAATGCTTGTTATCAACTATCAAAAGCAGAATGATTTGTGTGGTGCTGTCCTTCGATTTCTGGGGCAACTAAGCCTTTGCAATTGCATTGATTGCCTAAAGGAAAGTAGCAGTTCACGCTGAGGAATGGCTCGCGCTGTTCACTTGCCGTGTTTGCTGAACCTGTGGCTTTGGTGGAAATTCTCTTTTCTTATTTCCACTGTTTTCAGTTGTGAGAATTTTAGGAAATACCTGAATGTTGCTTCACAAAAATCTAAATATGTGATTTAGCCGAAAATCTACTGAGATTGACTTATCTCTTAATGAATGTTTAAGTGGTTTAATCGCTTCTACCCTATCAATGACCTGGGGATGTGTAGAGAATTTTTTTTTAGTGCACATATGAATTTGTTCTGTGCGTGTTACTCTGTAGAACTGGCACGGCTCTCTTGCTTTCAAGAGAAGAGTAATGAACTTGGATGTTTCACAGGAATTGGAACCATAAATGAAACATTTATTAACCTGGTATAGTTTGCGGCTGCCTCATCGGTACTCCCTTAATAATAATAATAATCCTTGCATTTGATATAGTGCTTTTCACATCTTCTAGACGTCTCAAAGCGCTTCACAGAATACACTGTAAGATTTTAAAATCTTCCTTAACTTTTTGCACATGGGTCAGAGTTTGATTTCAGTCAGTTTGTGTGAAATTACTAAAACGGGTGAATCGTGATTGGGATGGTGGGATTTTTGTAGAGTATTTCTTCACACAGCAAACATGCTTTCCTTCTGGTTGCTGCACAGAATTTTTTTTTTTGCCAGATTGGTAGTTTTTGTGGGTCACTAGTTTGTGAAACCATGGGACGATTTTTAGGATTGCATAGCTACAGGATGAAGGGTGTTATTCCTGGTGTCCTGCCAGGCCAACAATACCTGGATTTTTGAGGAGGGGATAGTTGCAGTACGTTTGAGGGGAGTGGAGACCATGCAGTGAACCACAGAGAGGTTGATAATGTCCATTAAATATTGTCCCTACACTTTAGTGTTTTGAGACGTCCTCCTGACTTGAATGTCCAATGTCAAATGGAAGCGTTGTTATTATCTGCTGGATGCAATTTTATTGTCCGAGAATCTTACAATGTAAGTGCGGTCTATTGTGCACCATGTGTAAGTGGATGTGCACAGAGGGAAGTAACTTAATTCTATAAATAATGATGACTGAAAGGATTGGTTGTTCAATGAGTTCTCCGATTTCCAGTATTGAGCTGGCGAGGTGCTGAGGCCAGGCTCGGTACTTCAAACTGGATAGTGACTGTAGATATTTGAGGACATCCTTGACACTGGATGAAGAGTGGGTTTAACCATTGTTGGCAAGACGTTACTTTTTCGACGTTAAGATCAGAATCATTTTCATGGCAAATTATATTTCGGATTGTCATATGACCACAAAGGTTTTTCATTTAGGAAAAAAATGGAAAATCTTTCTATGGAACCATATAAATTTACAGCACAGATTTGGCCCATTTTTGTCTGCGCTTGTAAAGAGCAATCTTTTCAGTCCCATTTATCCTATGTAGAATCAGAGAAATGTCACCCCAGTGTTGTTCAGGGTAGCTCTGGGAATAAAACCCTTTTTCTTTTAACTGATTGTTACTCAGTCGGCAAAGTCGTGAACACTTTCGAAATCATTGGCGGTATTGGCAATGATGCAGAAAGCACTGGTGCACTTTTTAATCCCTGTTTTTTCATTAGAATATTCCTGGTTTGTGTGTTTGGTGCCTTCACAGACCGTCATTCAGCGGAATATATAATAATATTAATAATGTACATTTTGGGGGCAAAGCGGCAGCCAATTACGCGTAGCAGTGTCCCACAAACATCGAGTGAGACCAAATTATTAATTAAATTTTTTTTTAAAAGAAGCATCATAAATGTACCTCCACGGGGGGCAGCACTCAACACCTTGTTCACATCTGGAAAGAACATAAAATAAAATGTATCAGCAAAATTAAGTCTGCTTCCATTAAGGTTTTAAATTTTTCTTAAGTCAGTTCGTGTAGATAGAAATAAAAAAAAATAGTATTTTTTTTTCAGTGAGAAGGTACTTACCGTCACCTTGAAAGAGCACCGACCTGTGCTTTGATTCCTAACCCAGAGCGGAGACTTTCTTTTTGGAATCAGAAGTCGGATCTGATCTGACTTCAGGGCAATTAGCTCATCTCATCGCCTGAAAGGGAACTTTATGTGAAGCAAAGTGACGTCATGTGTTGTTTATCTGAAAAAAAAGAGCGGCCAAGCCCACAGTAGATTAAAAAAACAGAGAGAGAGAGAGAAAGAGAGAGGAGGGAGGGAGGCAGAGCGAGTACATTTGTCCGATTGTTCGCTTTACTCAGTTTGCTATTGGCATGTGACAGAATTTGCAGCAACGTGAAACTTCCAATAGTCTCCTGTGAGTGTCGGCTGGTGACAGGGGCAGAGGTCAGCAGTTGGGGCTCTGACGGCCCAAAGCAGCTGCTGGTTGGTAACGTGTTGTGGACGAGGGAGGTGGCTGTGTGGGGCTTGCGGTCGAGTAAGTTTTCAGTTTGTGTCAAAACTGCCTTAACGCTCTCGCTGAAGTGATTGCATCTGGCATTCTGCGACCATGCCCTGTAGCATAACTGTTACCATCTTTGGGATATATTTGTGCTCGCTGTCAGTGTGAGCGGTAGGAATGAGGAAGAGTAAAGCATGCCGGATTCCGTGCTTTCTGTGGCTGCCAAATGTGTGAGATACGATGTGTAATAACCCGTTTCGCTCTGAATGGGAATCAGAAAGCAACACTCCTCTCGGACTAATGATAGCCACTTCTAAAGAGATCGCGTTTAAGTGGGTTGGAAGGCATTGTTCCCGTTGGATCGAAGTAAACTGAGGGACGGCTGAAACAGGAGCGTTTGCTGAAAGGATGTCCAGTGCTGGAAGGGCTGCCTGCAGCCCCAGCTTGATCTGCCGAAACTGGAATTGGGAAAGGCCGGTGGGAATTGACTGCAGCTCCCCCGAGCCTCGCTGTATCTGGCTGGCTTCACTGAGGAATGTGACCTCGGAGGCTAACCCCAGGAACGAGAGAGACAGTGATTTGTCAGCTGTCAAAAGAAAGCACAGTCTTCCTGAATGGGCAGACGAGGAGTTTCTGGTAAGGCGTTTTGGTTCAAAAGTTGTTGTTGAACTCCGTTGATTTGTGCTTGAGGAGGTGTGGAGGCAACCAGTTGCAGTTTCTTGAATCCTGCACAGCCTCAGGAACTCTTTACCTTAATAAGTGCAAATAAACTCTGCTCTGTACAACATGTAGGAACCAAGTGTGTTTGCTTGAGGCAAACCTGTCACCGTTGCTGGTTTCTCTGCTATTACATTGTCATGTTTTCCAGCACGTGTCGTTAGTTTTCGTGTCGTTAGTTTTTGAGCAGCCAGTTTTGTCTAATACCTTGTCCGTTATAATAATGTGATAACCCTTGCAGCACGTTGTTGAGACGACTCAAAGCACTTCACAGGATATACTGTAATGTGATTGACTGTGTATTTTGTGGGTGAAATGCGGCAGCCAATTGCGCACAGCAGTGTCCCACAAACGGTCGTAGATTGAATGAATTCATTTTCAAACTTCTGTCTCATGGGCGAGAGTGCTACCACTGAGCCAGGCTTATCTTTAATCAATATTTCACATACACACTTAATCGATTCTAAATCAGCTGCTGAATGATTTCTAAATCCTTTGCGTGCTTACCCCTGCAGACTTCAGTAGCTGCAAACTTCTCATGAAACATGCACTCCAAGACTCTATCCTGCGTGAAGGACGCTATATAAATGCAAGTTCTTGTTATAGGAGCTGTTTTATGACTGCATTTGTTTACAAAAAATCTTAATTTGTGAGCATAAGCCTGTATCCAGCACTATATAACATAGTCTGTTAGTAAAGCAGCCACGGCAATGGACAACACTGATTGTGTGAAAGCCACAGTGTACTCCATGGTTGTACTTTTTTCCTGTCGTAAAAATAAGAGTGTAAAGCTAACAATCTGTCCGGGCAGGTGGAATGTTGGTTACGGAGGTATTCAGGTTCTCACGTTGGAAGTCAGTCTGAGAAACAAGCAGTCAGTGTAATCATAGTGCTCTTCACAACAGGCTCAGCCAGTGGATTTTGGCAGGACGTCTGGGGCTGGTGAGTGGCCGTCATTCGTGTAAATACAAACCACACGAAGGAAAATTGATCTTTAATGTGTAAACAGGAGGAGCGTTGAGGAATGGTCGACTTTGTGTGTCAGAAAAGGTTGTGGATGCGTGAAAGATCGGACAAGATGGAGCTTGTCTTTCTGGAGAGGAGACCTGATAAAGATGTTTAAAATTATGAAGGAATTTGATAACATGGATATCAAAAGATTGTTTTGATGAGTACAAAATAAGAGGCCATCAATATAAGATGGCCTGAAGCAGATCTGAAAGGGGGTTTAGTAGGAATTTCTTTACACAAGGGGTGGTGAGAATGTGGAACTTGTTGCTGGAAACTGTTTAAAGCAATTTGTGGAATCGTACGCTGTGCAAATTAATTGACATGTTTGCTTATAAAGAGTCACCAAACTTAACAGTCGCTGTTGTTTTACTACACAAATGCGAATAGTTTTTTTTTCGTTTGGACCTGCTCATCTTTCCTGACACAAGGAATAGAATTCTGTTCAATATTTATAATCCTGAACCATTCTAATTTAATTCTAATAAAAATAATCTGTGAACGTAAGCCTGTATCCAGCACTATATAACATAGTCTGTTGGTAAAGCAGCCACGGCAATGGACAACACTGATTGTGTGAAAGCCCACCGCGTGCTCCATGGTTGTATTTTTTTCCTGTCATAAGAATTAGAGCTAACAATCTGTACGGGCAGGTGTTACTGTTCAAGTTGTGCAGATGTAATTGAGTCAGAGAGCGTTCTGCTGCTGCTGCAGCCTACGTTCCTGCTTCGACTACGAGGTCCCCAGCTCCACTACCCAAAACTACCACTGATTCGGAACTCCTCCACCCGTATTTCTCACCCATACTGAACTCCGTACCCCCATCACTCACGCCAGTCCTCACCAGGCTCCACTGACTCTCTATCACGAAACAGATCAATTTCAAGATCCTCTTATTTGTCTACAAATCCCTTTACACTTTGGCACCTCCCTATCTTCCTGACCTCCTTTCTTCCCGCTCCACTACCCGCTGCACTGTCAGCCACTACGCCCTGAAGCTTTGGAACGCTCTCCGTCAATCAAGCTTACGGACACCTCCTCCCGGCTCGGTTTCGTGCTCCGCCAGTGTTACGCGCTCCGAGACGCTGACCTGCAACTTGCATATAAATACAAGCTGTTGTTGTAAGCCGTGGAAATTCATTTCTCCTCGATTGCTCTGCTGAGCATCACCCACTATATGCCACCTTTGAATGACATGTAAGAAGCACGTTGCCAGAATGTTTGCGAAATCACCTTTGAAGTCTGTAATTTGGCCTTTTCTTTGTTTCTTTGGAAGAATTCTCACACTGCCAACCTTGGGAGGAAGCAGCTCATCCTTTTTTTTTCACTCTGCCATGTTTGAGCGTTTCCTTCCTGGATCCTTGAAACAAATGTCTGCCAGAAAAGCACCATATGCAATGCAGTGATGTTACGATCAAGGACACAAGGGGTTCTATAAACAGAACAGTGATATCAAGAGCAATCAGGACCATTAACATTAATATTTATTCCTAATTTTCATTATTTATAATGATCCTTGCATTTGACGTAGCGCCTTATCACGTCGTCTCAAATCTTCCGTCTGAAAATCTTCTCGTAAGGTATAAAATATTTAATATTGTAATATTCACACTATGTCATTATATTCTAGGAGATGCAATGTTCAAGTGACACTCCAAATCACTCACAAATTTGCCGCGTTAACCTACTTGAGAGATGTAGCTTGTCGCATATTCTCTATTTCTATAGGTCTAATCAACGTGTACTTTGGTGAATGGCACCTGCTGACATTGTTAGAATTATCTGCCAATTTACTTCTAAGTTTAAGCAGCCTTGAACATTTAAATAGACTGAGAGAGCTATAAATACTTGTGTCTTTGGAGAGTATTCCTCTGCTTGTGTTAGCCTTGTGAAGTATTTGCCACTGTTTGGTCTTTAAAAGATCAAAAGAATGGATCTGTGCCATAGTCCACTGGAACCATATGTTTTTATTTGGGCTTATCCGAGGCCAGAAGTGTTCAAAAGAATTTTAACTTTTAATTTATTAAAATAGAAAAGTGAACAGCATGAAATAATTACTGAAACTCAGACTCGGGACATTCTGCCGTGTGTGCTGAGTGGCTGCTTTACACTGCATCAAGGAACACGTCATTACCTGGAGAAGCAAAGTGGTTCACACCGCAAAGCTGGATCTATTTGTCCTGCTACCAATCTCTTGCCTGAAACCGAGGAAATCGCTGATCGTGCGTGTCAACCACAAACGAGTTGATGTGGGGGACGCGTTCGTTATTGAATCCACGACCGTTTTGGGGATTGGCTGCCAATAAAATACACCGATCAATTCACTTTACAGTAGATTCCGTGAGGCGCTTTGAAACATCTCAGCGACGTGATAAGGCACTACATCAAATGCAAGAATTATTATTATTATAGCTATAGAGGAGGAATCAATCGGAAGGTTTAAAAAAGGGGTACACAGATACCTATTGAGTGGAGGTATTAAAGGGTACGGCAAAATGGTGAGACTGGGATTGAAGGATCTGATATAAGGTAATAAACTGGTGGAACAGGGTGTGTGGGCTCAACGGCCGCCTTCTGTTTCTGTTTACCTGTGATTGTAAACAAAGGCTAAATGTATTATTTTTTATCATGCATTCCAAGGTAATCTCAGCAGCCACCCTTCTGAATAAATCACTCAGATTACGTGAGTTAAGTCAGTCGACCTTGCTTGTTGCTGTCAGAATTGTAGTAAGATGTGGTATAACCTGATGTTAGAGTTCATTACACAATGGAGCCTCAAATCCTGTTATTTCCACAATTTGCAAGTCCTCGCACAGTTTCTTCTAACAATCTATTCACCAGTAAGTGGTATTGTTTTGTATTAAGCATTCATAAAACTGGCATTTGGGGTTTCTAGCACTCGTTATTGGGGCCAGGAGAGTGGAGGGAAGGTTGACATGAAGTTGAAATGGATCTTGGTCTTGAGTTTGATTACATAAAGCAATTTACCAATTTGGAGCTTTATCCGAGTCATCTATTTGACGATTTGGCAATGTCAAACATTGATTACAGGAGTATGATCCAATTGGAACTCAAAAGTCGCCTAATTCAATCATTTTGGGGGCTGTCTGACACACCAAAACCCACTGTGTTTAAAGGTACCCAAACCATTGAATTCTATGCATTCCACCGACACAGGGAAATTCATGTGCATGGGAATGCTGGGGAACGATAGGTCTTTAATCATGGCCTTGCTCCTTCCTACCTCTGTGACCTGCTAATTGTGAAGTAATAATCCCTCAAAAATAATCCCTGATATTCTAATATCAACCGCTCAGCAGGCTCCAGCCCGCTTACGGCAGTCGGGCCTTCAGCCTCTCTGCCCTCACCCTTTTGAACTCCATCCCGCAGTCCCTTTGCCTCCATCAAGGGCCGTCTCAAGACCCTCCTCTTCATCCGCGCCTTTGGCACTCTCCTGTCCCTGCCCTCCCATCCCCTGCTTGGGTCCAAATCCCTGACTGTCCAGCACCTTGGAACGTCCTCTTGACGCGAAAGGTGCTATACAAATGTAATTTGTTGTTGTTGTCCCCCTGTCCGTATTCGAGAATTTGAATTCTTCGAACAGATCAGTACTCCTCCAGTTTTGTGCAGTGATATAGGTCCCTTGTTTTATTACAGGAAGTCGGTTATATGCAGCCTCTAAATGCCCTCCTGTGCATGTTGGCAGTCTAACTGAAGGCAGCATCTTATTTGTGTTGCATTTTTGCTTTCCCAATCCCTCAGATTGCCTAACTGCAATTCTCATGATTCCAAAACAGAATTGGACTAACTCCAGTAATATGTAATGCTCTTCTGTTCGAAATACCATTTGATGTTTTTCTTCCCACCAAACAGAGCAGAAGTCTGTCTCCTTTCTGCTTGTGAAGACACAATAAATTACTGGCTATTGATGTCTTTACTCCATAGACATGTAGTTTATATTTTCAGTTTTAAACAGACAGAATGGAGCAAAGAGGAATTGTGGATCATTCATCAATGGATTGCATCTGTACCGGCCATTGACCTGTGGCGTGCTTGGGAGTCCCATGGCGTAGGTTAGCATGTTCGCCTCACAAACAAGAGGATCCGGGTTTGTTTTCTGGGCACTGTGAAAACCTTTGGCAAGCTTCCTTTGACCACACTCCTCTGTTTACCTAGCAAGAGTAGGAATCTGGTTGTTAAATTCATTGGCGGATCACTTTCCTGGGGTAATAATCCCTTAAAAAAATAATAATTTGTTTCACTCAACCCACGACTGTTTGTGGGACACTGCTGTGTGCAATTGGCTGCCGTGTTTCACCCACAAAATGTACATTCACTACACTTTACAGTATATTCTGTAAAGCGCTTTGGACATCTCAAACATGTGATAAGGCGCTATATCAAACGCAAGGATTATTATTGTCAGAGACAAATCATCGGGCCAGTGATTTGGAGTCCCATAGTGTGGGTCACTTTTTTAAACTAGTAATAATAATAATCCTTGCCTTATCATTGAGACTTATCAAAGCATTACACAGAATATATTGTAAAGTGGAGTGACTATTTTATGGGCGCTACGTGGCAGCCGATTGCGCACAGAAGTGACCCACAAACAGTCGTGGATTGAGTAACCACATTATTTATTTATTTTGAAGGGACTATTACCCCTGGAATTTTTTTTGAGGGTTTATTACTTCACGGTACATATAGTACATATAGGTTAAAGCGGAATATGCAGGTGACTTTCTGACTCTCCCAACAACTGGAGAATGCTTGGAAGCAAAATCTTTTAAGGCTGCAGCAGGTGACATTATAAAATGTTATGCCCTGAGATCAAAAAATCATTGTCAAACTGAGCTCCTGATCGTGGTTGCACTAATACGGAAAGTTCCCAAGTTTCCCAGTGGACATTCTCTGCAACAAGTAGCTCGAGAGCGGGCAAGTGAGGAGAAAATCCGAAGGACCCGGAAGCCTCCTGAAATGTAATGTAACTCCAGGATTGAGATAAACACCGCTGCTGGCATCCAGTTGCTGGTTGTTAAATTCTTTGTTAATGAAGCGGGGAGTGGCAGCTGAAATAGTTTTGCGTGAAGTATGCAAGAATGTTTTCTGTGTAGAATTTCAGCGAGTTCAAACATGATCCTTAATGCTGTTGATGTCGTAGAACATCCACATATAAGCAGTCTCCGTGTTCATTGGAAATGCATGAGCTTGTGTATTCACAAGAAATATCAATAACATAATTAGGCTAATGGCTAAACAAGTCTAGCCTTCATAGCACTTGACACAGATGGGCATTGTGTAATGAATCAAATTGTGTGTTTTCCAAGCTGTTTGCATAAAGCTGTACTGTACTCATTTCAAGTAAACAAAACAAAAAGGACAGGTTGGTGCACTTAGTGCTATCTCTCTTTCCTTTGCTCCATTCATGAAGAACTTAATTGAAAATGTGTGTGATGATTGGGGGGAGTTTTTCGTTCCCTGAACTGCAGTCTGTGGAACCTTACTACGATTAAAGCCATAGCCCGACAAATATCCTCCCGTTTTTCTTCGTGCTCAGGTAAAAGAGGTTTGTAAGACTTGTATTCCTTTAGCTTGACAAAACCTTGTGTTTCGCCCACAAAATATACAGTCAATTCACTTTGCAGTATATTCTGTGAAGTGCTTTGAGACAGACGTCTTGAAGATGTGATAAGGCGCTATATCAAATCCAAGGATTATTATTAAACCTATTATCTTCAAAACCACTTAGGTGGGATATGGAATGCACTATAAAAACATCTTTTTAAATATTAAAGTATTTTATTATCTGGTTACCTTGCCATATTATCTTTTAGAGTTTGAACTTTACATAGTTACAGTCATCTTAATCAGCAGTAAATCCTATTATAATAATTTGATATAGCGCCTTATCACATAGAATCAGAATTATACAGGACGGAAGGAGGCTATTCAGCCCATCGTGTCTGTGCCGACTTTTTGAAAAGAGCCATCCAATTCAATCCCACTCCCCCAATCTCTCCCCATAGCCCTGCAAACTGGTCCTCCCTAAATATTTATCTGCTTCTCTCTTAAAAGTTGTTATCGAATTGGCTTCCACCAGCCTTTCAGGCAATGGATTCCAGATCTGAACAACTCGCTGATAGAAAACATTTCTCCTCCCCTCCTCTCTGTTTCTTTTAACAATTATTTTAAATCGGTGCCCTCGGGTTACCGACCCACCCGCCAGTGGGAATAGTTTCTCCTTATTCACCCTATCGAATCCCCTCATAATTCTGAAAACTTCTATTAAATCTCCTCTTAACCTTCTCTGCTCCAAGGAGAATAATCCTCGCTTCTATCGCCTCTCCTGATAATGAAGTCCCTCATTCCTGGTACCATCCTGATACATCTCCTTTGCACCCTCTCCAATGCCTTGACATCCTTCCTAAAGTGTGGGGCCCAGAACTGAACACAGTCTGTAGCTGAGGCCTAACCAGTGTTTTATATAAAGGTTCATCATAACTTCCTAACTTTTGTAGTCTATGCCCCTTTTTATGAAGCCACTTTCCCGTATGCTTTTTTAACAGCTTTATCTGCCTGTCCGGCCACCTTCAACGATTTACTTATATGAACCCCAGGTCTCTCTGTTCCTTCACCCCCTTTAAGATTGTGGAGTCCTGTAGCTCAGTGGTTAGAGCACTCGCTTTGCAAGTGAGAGATCTGAGTTCAATTCCAGGCAGAGGGCGAAACCTTGGGCAAGTTTCCTTACTCCACACGCCTAATAATAATCCCTTCAAAAAACCCAAAACAATAATTAAATTGGTCATTTTCAATCTACGACTGATTGTGGGACATTGCTGTGCGCAATTGGCTGCCGCGTTCGCCCACAAATATACAGTCAATTCACTTTACAGTGTGTTCTGTGAAGCGCTTTGGGACGTCCTCCTGACGTGAAAAGCGCTATATCAAATGCAAGGATTATTATTATTATTATTGTACCATCAGCTTATATTGCCTCTCCTCATTCTTCCTCCAAAAATGCATCACTTCGCATTTCTCCATATTAAACTTCATCTGCCACGTGTCTGCCCATGTTACCAGTCTGTCTATGTCCTCTTGCAGTCTGTTACTGTACTGTTTACTACTTTTCCCAGCTTAGTATCATCTGCAAACTTTGTACTCCCTATACCCAAGTCCAGGTCATTTATACAGATCAAAAACAGCAGTGGTCCCAATACTGATCCCTGGGGGACACCACTGCACACTTCCCTCCGGTCAGAAAAACAGTCGTTCACCGCCACGCTCTGTTTTCTGTCTCCATGCTGCCACTGTCCCTTTAATACCGGGGGCTTCTATTTTATTTACAAGTCTCTTATGTGGCACTTTATCAAATGCCTTTTGAAAATCCATGTAAACTACATCAACTGCACTACCTTCATCCACCCTCTCCGTTACTTCATCAAAAAACTCTTATCAGATTTGTTAGACATGATTCGCCCTTAACAAACTCATGTTCTTTATTAACCCATATTTTTCTAAGTAAAAAATTATTTTGCCCCGGATTAAAGACTCTAGCAGTTTCCGCACTACTAACGTTAGGCTGTAGTTCCCAGACTTATCTTTCTGCCTCTTTTTGTACACGGGAATAACATTTTCAACCTCCAGTCCTCAAGGACCACCCTGGTGTCCAAGGAGGATTGAAAGATTGTGGCCAGAGCCTCTGTTATTTCCACCCTTATTTCCCTCAGTAACCTGGGATGCATCCCGTCCGGACCGAGTAACTTATCTACCTTGAGCACCGACAACCTTTTCAGTATCTCCTCTTGGTTTATTCTTATCTTATCCAATTTCTGCTCCTCCGATAGTGTGGCATTGGCTGCTTCCTCTTGTTTTGTGAAGACAGATGCAAAGTACTCATTCAGTATGTCAGCCATGCCCTCAGCCTCCACAAGAAGATTTCCTCTTTGGTCCCTAATCGGTCCCACCCTACATTTGACTAACCTTTTATTATTTGTATGCTTATAAAGTACCTTAGGGTTCCCTTTTATGTCACCCACTAATCTTTTCTCATACAATCTCTTTGCCCCTCTTATTTCTTTTCTCAATTCTCCTCCGTACTTTCTATATTCTATTTGATTATTTTCTGTATTTTGGACCTGAAATTTATCATAAACCTCCTTTGTTTTATTTTAATCCCAATTTCCTTATTCATCCACGGAAGTTTGGATGCCCTACCTTTCCCCTTTGTGGGAATGTGTTGATGTCCCCAAACTATCTCCTTCTTGAAGGCTTCCCATTGCTCGTTAGCTGTTTTTCCTGCCAATCTTTCTTTCCAGTCCGCCTTGGCTCGGTACCTTTTTAATTCACTGAAATTAGCCTCTTCCAGTTGAGTATCTTCATCTTCGAGATGTCTCAAAGCGCTTCATAGAATATCCTGCAAAGTGAATTGACTGTATATTTTGTGGATGAAATGCGGCAGTCAATTGTGCACAGCAGCGTCCCCACAAACAGTCGTGGATTGAGTGACCAGATTATTTTTTTTAAATAAATGTAGGTGCAATATCAAATGCAAGGATTATTATAACTATTCTGTTCCTGGAAACGAACAGTTGTCCTTGCTTGAAATCAAATTTCATCAGTGACTTTATTACTTCAGTTTCAGGTGCACACTTTAGGTTCTGAAAATATGTTGTCGTTATAAAAATATTTTGCACTGATGTTGCCGAATATTACGGGGCATATTTTAAGGACAGAGAATGGTTTGCAATGTTATTTTAATTTGTCATAATTATTTTTTCAGATGAAAAGGTTGACCACACACCATTTTGCCTGAAAATGTTCATTTTTTTAAAAAAATGTCTTTTAAAACCACCTTTTTAGAAAAAATACATGTCCAGTTTTAACAAGTTCCATTTGAATCTGTGTTTATTCCCCCGTACCCCATGCACCGTTGTCTGGTCAAGAGGGCAGCACATGATTTGCTACCACGCCTTCGCTAAAAGCCATTTTATAAGTGTTGTTAGTAGGCAGGAGACTGTCCGAGAGTAACTTGATCTCCCATTTTTCTCCATCCCAGTGGGGAACTTTCTGGTATCAAATCCCTGACGTGCCTTGTACGTTTAGATTTATCAGTCTAAAACCAGATCTTAATGTGTTTTCACCCCAAATATTCATATTTTGATGTATACAGGATTTCAAATTGCTCATCAGTCCAGTTAAATCCAACGATGTCTAATCCGGCAGCGAGTTGCAGCCTGAATCGCTCGATGCCTTTAAAGTTTTGTTACAAATTAGGTCATCTCCGACATTCTGTGAAAGCCTCCTGCACATTAGAATAGACGCCTGTTATTACTGCACACATACTGGTGCTTTTTCTGTCTGATAACGTGAGAGATACAATAACAGGATCCAAATGTATTATAAATCACCAACTGGAGTCCAGTACCAACGGTGAAAGCCATTTTTCTGGCCAACAAATAATCTGAAAGGAAACAGCTGATTCCTTCTATTACAGCAAATTCAAACTAGCAGTACAGACAAATTATAAATGTTATCCTTTGTCTTGTTTTCGTAGAATAAACTGTTTGTGGAGATTTCATCTGGGTTGAATTATCCAGTTTGCAGCCAAAACTATAACTGTTCATTGCAGTGATGAGTATAGATTATTTTCAACGACTGTTGTTGTACATTTTCAGAACATTGCAAAAAAAATGTATAAGGTGTAAACGTTATATGGATTCTCAACCTTTATTAATGATTTTGTAATATGTAAGTTAGTATGATACAAACACCGCATATAACCATTCTCCATTTCTAGTGTGTATTAGTATACTGGTGTATGTGTTTGTATATCTTGGCTCCCATCCCCATACTCGCTCGCCCCCTTCACTGGCTCCCCATCCCACAGTTCAAAATCCTCATCATCGCTTTTAAATCTCGTGACTTTTGTAAACCCTATCAATCTGCCTGCTGCTTCTTGTTGGCAGTCCCTGCCCCACCATCAATGTATGGGGGTCATGCTTTCAGCCTCTCTGCCCCCACTCTCTGGAACTCCATCCTGGAGGCCCTCCAACTTGCCCTCCCGTTGCCTCCTTCGAGGTTCGTTTCAAGAACTTCCTCTTTGAATCGAATGAACTTCCACAGTCGTCTTCCCACCACCCTCGCCCTCTTGGCCCTCACTGTTTTCTGCGTGTGGCTTTCAAAGTAACAAAGTAATTGCCAAACAGTTCTCTGTGCTTTGTGCTGAGTCAATGTGAGTAAATGGATTACTGAGAGATATCCAGCACAGCCACCACTGGACACTAGTCAATCTTGTAAAGTCAAAGTTAGTCTGGAATTAACGAGCGTGATGCTCTCAAAATATGTATCTGGTCACGTCCCTTGCTGCCCTTCATTCCCAGTTAAGTGTTATGAGATCATTTTGATGACAAAACTGTTCCAAAGAGCTATCATGGGGCAACAATTTTAATGGGCAGATGCCTGAACCAGCAATAGTCTTAACAGTGAGCTGATAGTCTGAGATGATCCACTGATACTAATTTGTTCTGGATGATCAAGCTGAGGTGCAGTGGCCATTCCAACAAACTAATGGACAGATGTTTCTTACCAGTGGCATATCGCTAGAAGCCAAAGATTTGACAGTGTTCATTCACTCCTTTACGGAAAGGATGATTAGCAGCTGTCAAAAAGAGTGTAGAAGCCAGGAATCTGGACTCACAAACAGCTTGATGCTAATATGGAAAACCAGTAGGGTGGATATTCTGGAAGGTAAAGATCAAATAGACTAAAGGGACTGCCTTCAGAACCTCTCTCGTGATGTAGTAGTCTAAATTGATGTACCCGTTTTATTATGTTAAAAGGAGAAGATTTTATGGACATACAACTAAATATCTCTGTTCTGGATTTCACTTCCACAGACACTATTCAGTTTCTAGACCCTCCATGTTGTGTGCTACTGGATCAATCTGGATTCCTGTTGTCCAAATAAGATTGATACGATCTTCACAGATGTTTTCTGGATGTTAGCCAGTTTTTTTTTAAAAAAGAAGAAATCCTTTTCAACATTGGGAAACAATCCAGACTAATACTCCATTACACTGAGCCCAGTACGATGCCTCTCATCCCTGTGCCAAGGTTAGCTCCGGCCACGTTGTACCATGGACAGTTGAGATTCTCATGTTGCGATCTACAAAATGATCCAAGCTGCTCAACTTGTCCAGATGCTTAATGTGAGTGTAAAAGTTAACGTTCTGCCATAATATGTGACTAGCACATTTAGTAAAGCCTAAATCATGTTTTTACTGACTTTCTGGAATGACTGCAGACGAGTACTTAATACATTTACAGTAATTAGATCAGAATTGTGGATCATGTGAAGATGTGCGTGAAATTGGTGACCAACGATGTGTCCTCACCAAAGGAACACAATGTGGTGGAATGAGAAAATGGAGAAGTGGGAATGATTACTGGGCAATACCCGGGTGCCCTACGTGTTTGTTTGCATGTAGAATGCAGTTGTTCAGTCCATAAACATTATGGTTGCAATGGTTTTTGAATGAGTCTGAGTGTAGTTCCTTCTCTTAGACACAAAATAGCTTGCTTATTCAGTCTGTGCAGATTTAGTGCAGCTTACATGATGTGTTTACAACTCCAATGTGTAGGAAATGCTGCAGCTCGTTGTTTTTGCACTGACAACGACAATTTGCATTTATATAGCGCTTTTCATGCAGGGTAGCGTCCTGGAGGGCTTGACAGTGGCGGAGTCTGACACTGAGCCAGGGGAGAGGGAGGAGAGAAGTGACCGTAAGCACAGTCAAAAAGGAAAGTCTTTAGGTGGGATTTGAAAGTGGGGAGGGAGGAGACAAGGCCGAGGGATTGAGGGAGACAGTTCCAGAGTTTCGTGGCGTATTGGCTGAAGGCATGGCCACCGATGGTGGAGGGGACGAGGGACAAACAGGAGGCATGAAGTTATTTCAACAGCAACAACAAAATGACATTTATAGAGCGCCTTTCATGTCGGGAGGACATCCCAAAGCACTGAACAGCCAGATGTTGGGGTCCGAGCATGGGGGAGGGGTGGCGTAGGGGTGAGGGAAGGCAGAGAGGTGGGAGGGAGACCAAAGGCACAATCGAAGAGAAAGGTCTTGAGACCGGCCTTGGAAGGAGGCGAGGGAGGAAACGAGGTGAAGGGACTGTTGGATGGAGTTCTAGAGTGTGGGGGCAGAGAGGCTGAAAGCTCGGCCACCGATGGTCGGTCGGGCAGGAGACATGGAGCAGACCGGAGCCCGATGAAGGGAGGGAGCGGGCAGGTTGGTAGGGAGTCAGCAGGTCAGAGAGGTAGGAGGGTGCAAGGCCATCCTTAAAGGTGAGGACGAGGATCTTGACCTCGATCCTCTGGGGGATGGGGAGCCGGTGTTTCAATAGTTGAAGATCCTTTTAAATGGCATCCATGTAGGTTAGGGTGTTGCAACCATTAGACTGGCAATACGTACACCTTGTGCTTTTTAGAGGGAGGGAGAAGGAACAAAAGCTGTCAGAACAGATAAAGAGAAATGTATGACATTTTTCCCCATTATCTTAACCCTCTTGATGGAGCAAGTGCACTACAGTGAAGTATCACAGCTCTACCTCGTGGTCCTTGCTCACACATCCACTGTAAATAACCAGCATGTGCCAGTTTAAATCATTGGAAACTTAACTTGTGTCTCTAAAGAGCCAGGAAAAATAGTTCTACTTTAAACTTTTGACTAGTGTCGACTTGCTGTCTTTGCCCCCCCAATTATAAGCGGGATGGAACCGTTTAAAACTGGCGCGTTTCATTCCAGATGGAGTCACATCAATTAGCTGCAGTCAGCAATTGAGGCAATGGACCGCGCATTCATTTTACTACATAAAACATTTTGTTACCATAAGCAATTGAAGCTGCTAAGTAAGGGCAGCACAGCTTGAGACTTGCAGGGAAGTCGGGAGCAAGCAAAAGGCAAGGAAACACATCTGGTGGTTGTGTGCTCAGGGGAAAGGGAAAGTTTCTATCTGAACACACAAGCCACCTATTAAGTGATTGACGATCCATTTCAAACACTGATTTACACCCAGTTATAGAAACCATTCAAACCTTGAATGATTTTTAGAAGTGATGGACTCCTGCACTAAGTACCTAAATTGCAATGCACCGATTGACACCCCAATCATATCATTCTGGATTTGCATTTAACGAAATGCGATTGCTAGACTTTTTAAGCGGTCATTTTTAAAAAAAAAACTCTGCAATTCTACTCCGCAAAGTGATGAAGCTTGTCATGTGGCCCAGGTCATAATGGTTGAAAGAGCATTATCCCGCTGGAAATATCTACAGCACAGAGGGAGGTCGTTCAGCCTAATTATGTCTGTTCTGGTGCCAATTCCTCCACTGGTGACTGGTGTTATCTACTGTAATCCTATTCATCGTACCTTTACCTGTATGTAACATAACCGTCCAGAACACTTTTCTTCACGCTTTATTTTAAATAAAACGCTGTTTGTTGTCGACAATGCTTAATGGTATCAAAATGCATCGGAACAGTCAATTAGGAAAAAAACTTCAATGGACAGAGTATATTCTGTGTATTCAGTGTGTATTCATCTGTTTTACAGTGTGTCTTGTGAAGCGCTTTGAGATGTTGCAAATTTAAAGAATTAAAAATTATACCTAGGAGCATGAAATAGGAAGTTGTGGGATTTTTTTTCCCCTTAAAGTGTTATCAGAATGTGAAATGGTTTAGCAGGGTTGGTTGATGGAGGAGAGTGGATTGGGAAGGCTATCAGAGAGAATGGGAAATGAGCAGGGAATTGGGATGAGCATAGATGACTTCATTGCAGGAGTAAACACCAACGGTAATAGGAATGTTATCCTAACGTGTTGTAGATTTCTATGATTCTTTAGTTCGAAGATTGTGTGCCAATTAACTAAATTACTGACAAACAACAAGGAAAATAAACATCTCACATCAAACACTTTCAAAGGAACATTAGCAGTGTTGAGAGCAAACGGAAATATGTATAATTGTGGAATCCTGTAGTGTAGAAGTTAGAGCACTCGCCTCGCAAGCAAATGCTTGGTCACATTTCAAGGACATTTAAGTAGAAAAAGTGCAAAACAACAACAACAAATTACATTTGTATAGCGCCTTTCACGTCAGGAGGAGGTCCCAAAGCCCTGGACGGTCAGGGATCCGCACCTGAAGAAAACCGAAGGCTTTCTTCAAATATTATGTCGATGCTGTTATGGCTGGATTGGAAATTACAATTTTGTTTGAACGTTGGACTACTGGGCATTTGGGTGTTGTTTAAAGAAGAGTAACCAAGTGTGACTCTGCAACTCCAGGCTCTAATGTTAGGAGCGGCTGTCAGAGGGGAACCTGGTTCCTTTAAACTAAAGAAAATTGAAGGGGACCTTGATTGATGCTTTCAAGCTTTGTCAATGGTTTAGATTTCCTGCTCAAAATCCCAAACCCTGTTTGGTTGCATTTGCCCTTTTATGCGTTCAGGGTTGTGGCGTTGCTCACAACGTGGTAGATTTGTCCTGTTTCTGTTTGGTATTCTGAGTAGTGGACTTTGAATTGAGGATTTCCGATGTGATGACCGGTATGATTTTATTGGTTTGAAACAAACTGAAGAGGAAAAACAAGCAGTTTCTGAATGGGCAAAGTGGAAAGTAAACTAAAAGCGATCTGCGCTAAATAGCCTGTGATTTCTGGTTTGGAGACTGGGACACAGGCCAACAAAAAACGGAGCCAATGGTGAGAAGGTGAACACTTTCTACGGTTCCATAATAGGATCATTGTCAGTTGGAAACTTAGTGCCAACAAATGAAAGGTTCACAAAATGAGGCTTTCCTTTTTTATTGAATGTGTGAGGACAAAGGAGCCACAAAGAGTAGGCCTTTATTTGACCCGCAGAAGCTATATTTGTTTCATCTTGTTGTAATGTGTCACCAAAGTGAGACATTTTTGTGGCTTTGGCACATTCATCACGTTTCAGTTTAGGATTAGTTCTCTGCCTCCTCCCTCACTCCAAAAACACACACATACGTACAGGACGCGATGCTGTTAAGGACAAGTGCTGCGTGGGAATGAATCTCTCTCATCGTGCTCTTGCGCCTCGCAACCAAAACTAAACCACAACGGATAGCAGGATTTCAAACTGAAACTATTTCTTCTGTAAAGAAGCGGGTGTGTGGTGTGGCAGTCTGGCTCCGTTGGTAGCATTCTCGCCTCTGAGGCAGAAGGTTGTGGGTTTTGAGCCACGTTTTGAAATTTCGTAGTCTGAACTGACGCTGAAACACAGTGCTGATGGAGGTGTCATCCTTCAATCCTTCATCTTTCCTCTCCACCCATTCTCTTTTTGAACCCCTTCAGTCAGGTTTCCGTGCTGCTCATAGCACAGAAACTGCCCTGGTCAAGGTCACCAATGATATCCTGACTATCTGTGACCAGGGCTCCCTCTGTCTCCTCGTCCTCCTCGACCTATCGGCAGCATTCGATACGGTCGACCACGCTATCCTACTCCACCGCTTGTCCTCCCACCTCAACCTTCAAGGCACTGTCCTTGAATGGTTTAGCTCTTACCTTTCCCACCGTCTTCACTTCGTCTCAACGAATGGCTTCTCCTCCACCCCCCGTACTGTCTCATGTGGTGTCCCTCAGGGCTCTGTCCTCGGTCCCCTCCTCTTCACCCTCTATATGCTCCCCTTGGTGACATCATCCGCAAACATGGGGTTAACTTCCACATGTATGCGGATGACACCCAACTCTACCTTTCCTCCTCTACTCTCAACTCCACGACCACCGATGTCCTGACAGCCTGCCTGTCCGACATCGAGTCCTGGACGAGAGACAACTTTCTTCAGCTCAACGTGCGAAAAACCGAGGCCCTCCTGATTGGCTCACGTCAGCGCCTCCGCACCTCAGGCGCTGACACCATCAGCATCCAAGGCTGCACTCTCCACCTCTCAAAGCCAGTCAGGAACCTCGGCGTTTTGTTCGACCCTGAGCTGTCCTTTCTCCCTCACATCCGCACCACAACTGGCACCGCCTTCCATCACCTCCGGAATATCGCCAGATTACGGCACTACCTCACCCCTCACGCTGCTGAAACCCTGGTTCACGCCTTTGTCACCTCAAGGCTGGACTATGGGAACTCTCTCCTCGCCGGCCTTCCCGGCCCTCCCTCCACAAGCTGCAGGTCATTCAGAACTCTGCAGCTCGTGTACTGTCCCGCACCAGGCTTCGGGACCACATCACTCCTACCCTCGCTCGCCTCCACTGGCTCCCCATCCCCCAGAGGATTGATTTCAAGATCCTCATCCTCACCTACAAGGCCATTCACGGCCTTGCTCCCTCCTACCTCTCCAACCTACTATCCCCCTACCTACCTGCCCGTACCCTCCGTTCCTCTGGCTCCGGTCTGCTCCACGTCCCCCGCCCCAACCGCCCTACTATCGGTGGTCGGGCCTTCAGCCTCTCAGCCCCGAGGCTCTGGAACTCCATCCCCCAGTGCCTTCGCCTTGCTTCCTCCCTTTCCTCCTTCAAGGCCGGTCTCAAAACCTTTCTCTTTGACCGTGCCTTCAGCTCCCCTCTCGACTCTCTTCCTCCTCCTCGCTCCCTCCCTTCCCTCCCCTCACCCTGACCATTTCCCCCTCCTCTCTCCCTCCCTTCCCTCCCCTCACCCTGACCATTTCCCCCCTGCTCGGGTCATGACCCAACTGTGCAGCGCCTTGGGACGTCCTCCTGACGTGAAAGGCGCTCTATAAATGGAATCTTGTTGTTGTTGTTGTTGTTGTTGAGACGTTAAACCAAGGTCCTGACCACCTATTTGTGGGACATTGCTGTGCGCAATTCGGTTGCCATCTTTGCCTACAAATACACAGCGCTTCATCGTACGTCCACTTCCCAGTAAATATATTCCAGAAAACTGCTTTGTCGAAGTGTTTGGGTTAGCTCTAAAGATGTGACTTATGGTAGCCAGCGTAAAAGTCATGATTGATTGAACACGAACCAAGCAACAATTGTGTTGAAAGCCCATCTCCTGCTCGCTGCCGATTTATTATTTCGCCCACAAAATATACAGTCAATTCACTTTACAGTATAGACTGTGAAGCGCTTTGAGACGACTTGAAGACTTGATAAGGCGCTATATCTAATGCAAGGATTATCCTTATTGTGCTTCTTTCACTTGCACCAACGTGTGAGAATAGAACGAAACCTTAAAATGCATTTGGCCTTGGACAGGAGGTGTTTACTATGAGCTCTTGTCGCTTCTGTTGTTTACAGTTAAAGAAGAAAGTATTCACACAAGCACATTGGGCTTCTCCTTGCAGACAAAAGTATTGCATTATTTTAACTTGTAGCACAGTGCTTTGTATAAAGCAAGATTGTGCTCCATAGAACAGACAAACACAGACTGTCTTCGAAATACTTTGCTCCAGTGTACAGCGCTTTGGGCTTGTGGACAATCTGAGTCTCCTGCAGAACTGGAGTAGAACGACCTGATCAATACATGTGCAGGAGGCAGATTGTGTCATCGTTGCTTATGAGTGAGTGGGCTTCGGGATGCTGGCCTGAGTCCTAAAGCACTGTAGATACAGTTATCCATTCATGTTACGCCAGATGTACATAGTATCATCTATCCCCCTTTGGGGAGTGAATAACCTTAAGGTCAACAGAAAATTGTCAATTGATAATTCAGAGGTGATCACAAAAGAAGTGGCAAGTCTGGAAAATAAAAGTCTGGGCAGAGAACATTGAACATTGAAGCTGTGCTGCTTTCTTTCGATGGAATAAACGAATAACATTTCCTCCCATTTTCTTCTACAGACTAAAAGCCAAAAAGATGAGAGATCCCCAAATCAAAATGCTAACGAGGTGCAGGATGAAGTGTTCTCTTGGCCGGGTCCAAAGACCGTCTTACTGCAGAAGAACACGCAGGGTTTTGGGTTCACGCTGAGGCATTTCATCGTTTACCCGCCTGAATCGGCTGTGCATTCCAACCTGAAGGTATGTATCGTTGGCAGCTGTGTTCAAGCTTAAAATGAACGTCAACCTCTGAAATGGCAGGAATGTTTAAGTAATAATGTTCAGGCATATAGTGTGTGTGTATATTATATACATATTCTATAAATATATGTTTGCAGTGTGGAATTGAAAATAAGCCTTCTAGGTTAATGTTATCCCTCAGTCTTGATCCTCAGTTTCCCTGATACAGCTCACCTCTGAAGGCATTTCCTTCATGTAATATCAGGCACAACATATGCACACAAAGAATACTGGCCACAGTGCCAACTGATCTTTCATCTGGTCTATAGTTACAATGCTGGCATCTGTCTCTTGCAACATTTTCCCATTACAGTATAAAGTGGTTTCTTAAATGAGACTAGCAGCTTACCCACCCTCTCCCACCCTTTCTGGTAACCCATACCAGTTGTGAGAGGAACCAGTATTCACTGCGTGAACATGTGCCCTTTTGTCCTGTTACCCTGATCTACCTGAAGACGTGATACTTTTCAGGATGTAGAACCTCGTTTGTCTAATTCCTTATGAGTTTCTCATCCTCATCCTCCACTCTACGTTACTCGCTGACACTCTTCCCTGCTGGGCTGGGTAACACTGTCACATTGCTGGAACCCAGGACAGATTGAGTCCTCATGCATTTAGTTGTGAGCAATATGGGTTGTCTCTGCCAAATATAGATTTATTCACTTCTCAGATAGTCACAAGCTCACTCCTTTTACTGAAGTATCAGTAAGACAAGTTAGCCTAGAAACTAGACTTTTATTATTGTGGACACAAAAGCTTTTTGTAGATGTTGGAAGCACAATTTTTCAGATCTCTGTGTGCAATCTAGACTCTAAACACGAGTAAAATGTGTAATCTGAGTTAAAATGTCACTTTGCAGGAATTCACAGATAATTATTCAGTGAACAGGAATCGATCTAATGCAAATCAAGCAGTTGATGGCATTAAAATTTCAATTCCTATTCTTTTGTCGGTTTCTCAGACATCCTGTAAACGTCGTAGAGTTGACTAGTATAAAGGTATTAACATCACTGAAAATATTTATGAAATTATATTTGACTAAATAAACAAAAGGAGCTGTTTGACAATTGCCAAAAAGATACAGACGGATGGTATTGATCTTTTTCTTCTCAACTGCCTTTGTTCATTAAGGGACATACAAGATTATCCAAAGTGTAAACCTCTTATAATTGCCCCGTGAGGATTTCAATGGATTTGAAACAAAGAAATGTGATGGACAAACAGCTGCTTCTTACTAATAATAAGGCTATCTAGTTGAACATTTAGAGCTAAGGTTAACCTCAAGGACATCGCACATCAGGCCACTGCGCTCTTTAAACACGCGCTTTAGTTTCTGGAAAGTTAAAGAAAAATAAAATGCGCAGCAGCTAGATTTATTTAAATCACAGGATACAAACAACACAGATGTTTTGAATTAATTGCAGGTAGGACTCCATCTGCATTGTTTCCTGAGTAAGCTAGTTAGCGATTTGGGTAGCACGGAAAAACTAACGGCCACGTGAAGCCCTGGAACAACATTGTCCTGTTGATAAAAGGCAAAGTACTGCAGATGCTGGAAATCTGAAATAAAAACGGAAGTGGCTGGGAACACGCAGCAGGTCAGGCAGCATCTATGGAGAGAGGAAAATGAATTAACGTTTCAGGCCGATGACCTGATGCAAGCAATGGCGTCAGTCCAACATCAACGCCACAATCAAAACAGAAGGTTTGCTGGAAACGCACAGCGTTGGACTGAGACCATTGCTTGCATCAGCCTTTTGCCGTTCCTTATTAAACATTGTAGAAGAGATGGGATGCTGAATTCTCATTCAAAGTCAATGTTTGCACAGATACTGAAACTACTGTCTCTGGTATCTAAATAGTTTTAAAGAGAGTAAAGAGGATTTTTTTTTTGAAAAAACACTCCACACAAACATAACCCTCCAAAACCAAAACCCCCCCAAAAATAATAAATTGGTCATTTTCAATCTACGACTGTTTGTGGGACATTGCTGTGCGCAATTGGCTGCCGCGTCCGCCCACAAATACACAGTCAATTCACTTTACAGTGTGTTCTCCCGACGTGAAAAGCGATATATCAAATGCAAGGATTATTCTTATTATTATAAAAAGTAAATATTTTTACATTTGCATCTGACTAAATTTGCATCAGATATTAATTTTAGATGAGGAATAATTGATCAGGTAGTGGGTGATCACAAGACAGAAATCTGATTGAGGGATTTAGGTGACATCTATCGACCTGTTGCAGTGTATTGTTGGGTATGTTTGTGGTGCAGAAGATGTATTAGCTTCAGATCCTTTTGCCTTTTTGTTATTAAAATTACAAGGTATCTCCAGATTCCAACGTGAAGTAAAGTGACATCCTTGGGTAATTCTTTGTAATAATAGTCCTTATATTTGTTATTGTGCCTTTCGTGTTGGGATCGCGTCTCAAAGCGCTTCACAGGATATACTGTAAAGTGCAGTGACTGTGTTTTGTGGAGCGCACGGCAGCCAGTTTTACCCACAGCAATGTCCCGTAAATAGACATGAAGTGAATGACCAATTTTATTCTTTCTTTGGATCCACAATTAACAGATATAAATTGGAATTTAAGTTATAAAAGAGCATTTATATCTACCCACAACAATCCATTCTGAACTTCCAAATGTAACAGACAACTTGGAACTTGTGAAGTCTGTCAATAAATACTCATCTAGCGTTTGCCTGTTTAATTAGTGACCTTCCTATCCTTGTGTAGTTTAATACTCACAGATGTTGGGCAGTGCATCTGTTCAAATATTTACCTAACTCTTTCTCTCCCCCCCCCCCCCCCACCCCCTGCCCCGCCAAGTTGTCCAGGACACCGGGTGAAACTCTTTTCACTTTTCGAATATTGCAATGGTATCTTTAACGTCCACCTGGACAGACAGATGTTTGCTCAGTTTAACATGTCATCCGAAGAGTAGCACCCCCCGAAAATGCAGCCCCACCCAGCCCTGCACTGGAGCATCAGCACGGACTGTATGGTTCCAAATCCTGACTTCCTAATTGACTTGAACCCACAACCTTGTGACTTAGAAGCCACAGTGCAACCAGCTGAGTCCACGAGTAGGTGGCATACATATGATGAAATCTATTTGGATTGGATGCTCTTAATCCAGGACGTCCTCCCAACATGAATCTAATATGCAAATGTAATTTTATTGTTGTTAAGCACGGCGATGAGATTCTGCAGATGTTTACCAAAACAATCTTAGCTCTTTATATTACCAAAAAAAAAGCTTAATACAGTATATATAGCTTAACAGCCTCACACATTGTGAGAGGATTCTAGTATATATTTGAAGGAAGTCCAAGTATGCCATAGTGCCTTGCAGGGATCCCTGGAGAAATGCTGTTTATATTACGGACACATTAGCTGGCAACCAGGCAGTGGTGATGTTGCTATTGGGCTCTTTAGATGTCAATGTCCTATCTACAAAAGCTAATAATAATAATAATAATAATCCTTGCATTTGATATAGCGCTTTTCACGTCGGGAGGACGTCCCAAAGCGCTTCACAGAACACACTGTAAAGTGAATTGACTGTATATTTGTGGGCGAACGCGGCAGCCAATTGCGCACAGCAATGTCCCACAAACAGTCGTAGATTGAAAATGACCAATTTATTATCGGTCTTGGCAGCCCCAATGTCGTAGTGGATCGAGCTGTGGCTTGCAGACCAGGAGCTCGCTGGTTTGAATCCCCGGCCCATGCAAGAGTTTGCTGGTCTCAACCACGCATGAGGAAGCCTCTGCGTTGGTTCCAGCTTTCTTCCCAGGTTCAGGTAAGGGCGGAAAAAAACACAGCCAAAGTTCCCCTCCAGTGCCCTCTATTGGTTGTGTGAGTGTACGGAAGAGGTCAGGCTCGGCTGCGATGCCCTCTATAGGCGAGCGGCTGGTTAACACTCCTGGTCAAGGCTCGCACATAAATAATGGCCGTTTGGGCAGTGTGCCAGAGGGAACGTGACGCCCGTAGAATCTCCCAGCAATAGAAGGGCACACCAGGGCCAGAGAGGCGTACGCCAGTGGATTCACTAAATTTAAAAGTACAAATTGCCATCTCACTAGAACCAATGGAAACCACCCCCACCCCAGGTTCAACCGAGACCACATCCACTTCGTTAGGTGGACGTCAAAGATCCCATTCCATTATTTGAAAAGACAAAAAAGAGAATGGAGTTTCTCCCGTTGTCCTGACAATTCCCCCAAAATAAATTTGTTCATTCGCCTGTTGTTGCCAGCGCCTTGGGATGTCCTCCTGACATGAAAGGCGCTATACAAACGTAATTTGTTGTTGAAACACTGCTTTGTGCAAATTAGCTTCCATGGTCACCTCCAAAATATAGTCATAGCCCTTAACTTCTGTGAAGCATTTACAGATGTTAGATGCAATAGGGCGGGCACTAAATTAAATGCAAGGCTTATTATTGTTTTGGATGAAATCTTAATTGAAAAACTGCCGGAATTCCCTCGCTCTAGTCCAGGTACACAACAGACAACAGGAGAGTCTTCATCGCTAACCCTTTTAAGATCAGATAACTGCACAAATAAGAGTCTGAATGTTGGATCTTCCTCGCTGCTATATGACTCAGAGGCATATCAGATAGTGCTTTTACTGACCCAGCAACCAAGGACCCCATAATAGTTGAGCAGTTTAGTGTAAGGTTGGGATCTTTGCCTGAATTGTGCAGTGGTAGGACAACAGGTACAGAGCTCATACAGTGAATGGCTGTCTAGAAACACCTAGAGTTTAGGAAATGCTTTTTTCTCACCTATCTTAGTCTCGTTGGAGAGAGTTATATCTGTGTTATATTTGTCTTTTTGGAAAAGAGATACCCGTATTACAATCGATCATATCATGTTTGTTCAAGAACCACACAGTGATACTCTGACTCTCTCTCACCAGCATCTCTCAGTTTCACCTACAGTTGCAGGTGTAAGACTAGTCGGCACAAGTCCCTTTTGTTATTGTTACGATGTCAGAATGTCTCCTGTAGAACAGGATCTAAATGAGATCAGTGCATAGACCATACATACCGTGCCTGTACTAGCCAATTTGCTGATAAGCTTATATTATTATAGAACTTATTTTGCATCAGCTCGATCGTTTACTCCTCAGGGAGAAAGTTTGTATGATCCAGCCTGTTACGATTTCTATGGGATATCAGGACCCCTCCTTGATCAACCCAGCAACGGGTTTTGCTTGCATAAGGCAAAATCTCTTGCTCAGCCACTATCTAAGATGAAACCAGCTAAACACTTCGCCCCCTGTGGGACCCTGTGTCAGATTAGCCTTTGTACTTTTAGTCGGACACTTTATTGTTGTGTGAAGTGGGGTGTACGATTGATCATAATTATTTACAAATAGCATACGGCACAGAAATGGGCCGCTCAGTCCATTCCAGTGTTTATACTCCACACGGGTCTTCATCCACTCCTTACTCCCTATATTTCTATTCCCCTCTCCCTCTTGTAAAGGTCTAGTTTTCTCTTAAATGCATCTATATTACTTGATTCAACCATTGCTTCAGACAGCAAGTTCCACAATCTCACTACTCTCTGCCCTCACCCTGTGGAACTCCATCCCGGCCCTTCCCTTTGCCTCCTTCAAGGCCCATCTCGAGGCCTTCCTTTTCAGTCGCGCCTTTGGTCTTCTTCTCTCCTCCATCCTCCCTTGCCCCTCCACCCCACTCTAATCCCAACCCGCAGCTCAGATGCAACCCCAATGTTCAGCTCCTTGGAACATCCTCCTAACACGAAAGGCTCTGTACAAATGCAATTTGTTGTCTTCTTCAAATGTTGACACCACACTTCTTATTCCTGAATCCAAATCATTCATGTATATATGGTGAACAGTAGCAGTCCTAACACAATGATTCTATGATGATTATAACTGAGAGAACAATCTTTCTGTTCCTTCCTTCATCATAACGTAACACAAGGATTTGTTGCAATGAGTATATTCTGTGCATGACTACTGTGTAACTAGAGTCGAATTTCCAATTCTGTTGTAGTCATTAGTTCAGCATCACTGAAATTCAAGTGGTTTTGAGATTTGGCAAAATGCTAAATGAAATGTTTTTTTGGATTGTCTAAAACCTGTTTGCTTGTTCTTGTCTTTTAACCATCATAACAATGTAATGAAAGTTGAGGTTGGGAAAGCTATTCAGCCACTTCTCCTCCAGCACATTAATTCCTCCATTTTGGCATCTATTTGCCTAACGCAGGCTTTTCGTGACAAAATATACAGCAAAGTATTTTTTAGAAGTGAAATTGCAGTCAACATTCCCTGGTCTCTTACCTTCTGTCTGTTGCTGAGTCTTCAACTCTTCTTTAAATGATTTAAAATGATAAAGCAGGAATGTTCTGGTGTGTAAAATACCATTGAATTTTCACAAGGAGCAGAGATTTGTTCTTGTGTGACATGGTATTGAAATGCAAATGAAACTTAAACAGTTCTCAAAGTCGCACTGAAGTGCTGATCTCTTTGTACTCTGATAAGCTTGTGGATATTGAGTGTTAGACGTAAAGCATCAGTAGTGGGCTGGATTTTGTACCTATTATTTTGTTAGGACTTTGGACTAGAATTAAAACATTTTACTTTGTCTTTCCTGATTCAGCTTGAACCATGGAAAAGGACTGTAATAGAAAAACAGCTCCAATCGAGGGAAAGCTCACCCTAATGATAATAAGATATTAAAGTGACACAGCGATTCTCCGATTGACAATTTCTGTTACCTTAACAAGTGACTTGCGCCACTAGACATGGTTTTATTCCTTTTTTCTGCTTCTTTTCGTTCCTGTATCAGAATTCGGGTCTCTCTCCAACGTGGTTGAGGTGCTGTACACTGAATTGCCAAACATTTACTGTGATTTTCTGCAAACATTCAGGCCAAACGGGAACTCAGTGCAAATTGCATTGGAGCCCTAGAGATGGTTTCGGGAGCATGACAATAATGATCAGCCATGATCGTATAGAATGGCAGAACAGGCTCGAGGGGCTGAATGGCCTTCTCCTGGGTCTATATTTCTAATAACGCTCTCTTGTGGTGTAAACGAAGTGGGTACAAAATAGATGCCGTCGTTCCTCGTGGTCTGCTCATAGCATCTTGTTGGAAGCCCAGGAAATGCGAATGCACATTTTGATGTTATAAATAAATACGATCGCTTGACCAGCTCTTCCGGACCATTAAAAAAAACAATTGAAGTGTGGAGCAGGAAGCAGCATGATGTACTTCGAGCTGTGTAACAGCTGCACTCCCAGCAGTATCAGCTCAGCATAGGATGCTTCACCTTTGGCCTCTGAGTTGGGCCACACTTGGCAGTGCATTGCTGTGAATTGAGTGACAGACCACCATGACTAGGTGGTATCATTGATAAACAAGAGCAGGAGAAGGCTATTCAGCCAATATATAACCTGTTTCACCAGGTTACTAGATCTCGGTCGATCTTTTAATTCCACTCCCCGCCCTTGATGTTACGCCTTTCGCCATAACCCGAGTATGTGATTTTATAGCTATGATCGTTTCACCAAAAGGAAGAGTCGTCCACTGTCTAACCTGTTGATTCTTTTCATTATTTGAAATACCTTCATCAAATCACCCCCTAAACCATCTCGTTTCTAAGGAATCGGTCAACCCAACACGTCACATGTGTTTGTGAAGTAACACAAATGAAATTCCCTCCACTTGCGAGCCTCCTTCACCTGAGTGAATTTGACCATGTTCTGAAGCTGTTTTAAGCAGGATTCTGGTTATGTAGATGTCTGCGGGATATGACTAACTCATTGTGCATTATTGTGAGACGACGTGCCACAACACATCCATAAAGTATAAGGAGGAATGCTGTAGCTATGATGACTTCACTGGGCGCCGTACACTTCGAGATTCTACTTTGCATTGAATATCAGAACAGCCGGTAGGGAAACATGATGTTTGAATCAAGTCACTGACTTTAACTTCAATTTATTTGGCAGATATTAATCAGACCACTGACCTCAATTGAGAACCATCTCTCTCATTTGATGCTATATTTATGATTCTATTGTAAATCCGATGCATTTAAATATAATCATGAATATTATTGAAAATATTACTGTACAGCAATGACAACGACAACAAATTGCATTTACTGTTAGGCAGTAGTGGGGCAAGACCATGGAGGGATTTAAACGTGAGGACGAGGATCTTGAATTCGATCCTCTAGGACGTGCAGCCGGGTGAGGGGTTTGTGGAGCCCGATGCAGGAGAAGACACGAGCTGCAGCATTGCAGAAGAAGGGTGATGACAACTGTTTTCAATGCATACATTTGATATGACTTGGGTGTTGTTTATGGGACTAAAGCCGCCGATGGTGGAGGGAACGAGGGACAAGCAGGAGGCCAAAACCAGCTGAAGGGAGGCAGCGGGTAATGGAGTGGGGAGAAAGCATCACAGTAAAGTAGGGCGGCACCAAGGCTTGAAGGGATTTGTAGACGAGTGAGAGGATCTTGAAATTGATCTGTGATAGTCTATCTTACTTGGCACCGGATCCAAACGGCTAAAAGGTTCTGCGATATTCTCATGGAAATTGGGGAGCGTGTGAAGATGGGACTCAGCTCCGAGTCTCCAATGCCAAGTTTGTGAATCCTGCAATTCCCAGGGACATTTGAGTTTGTTGAAACTGACGAGTTGTGGGTTTTGGGCCGATAACTGCACTTATCAATTTATATACAAACTGGCCTGGTCAGAGGTTTGGGGGGATGACTTATCTCTTCCTTATTTTCAGCCACTGCTTAAACTTTTTCTTTTAAGTTGAAACTGCAAAGAGGTGTTGAAGTTCAATTTATTCCGCTGTTCCTGAAATTAACAAACTGTTCTAAAATGATGACCGCACAGCTCTATGCGGAGCTTGGTCACGTTTATTCTGTTAGTATTCCATTTGTTTTGTTGAAAGCCGCAATCTCTACAACGGGAGGCAAAACAACTTTATCTTCTGTCTCTTCAGTTGGTATCTAGTATTGTTCTATAATAATAATAATAATAATAATAATCCTTGCATTTGATATAGCGCTTTTCACGTCGGGAGGACGTCCCAAAGCGCTTCACAGAACACACTGTAAAGTGAATTGACTGTATATTTGTGGGCGGACGCGGCAGCCAATTGCGCACAGCAATGTCCCACAAACAGTCGTAGATTGAAAATGACCAATTTATTATTGTTTTTGGGTTTTTGGAGGGATTATTATTAGGCTCTGTGTGGAGTAAGGAAACTTGCCCGAGGTTTCGCCCTGTGCCTGGAATTGAACTCAGGTCTCTCACTTGCAAAGCGAGTGCTCTAACCACTGAGCTACAGGACTCCACAAATAGTTCTATTTCCGGAAAGAAAAAAACCTGATAGCGTTGATTACATAGTCTCTGCCTCTCTCTTGTAACCCGTCCCCATCACTCCCCTTTACAATCCAGAACCCGTTTAGCAGCAAAACGAAGCATGCTTTGCAAGTAATTTCGAAGTGTCTTTACTCCTTCCAACCCTGGCTCAGTAGGAACTGCTCTTTATTATTTTACAAGTAGAAGTATTCCTGTTAAATCTTGGCCTGAGGCTCATCGGAAAAGAATTGGGGTTCGTGTGATTCTTCCCACTTCAGGGCAGATTTTTCATCTGATGCAACAGCCATTGCATTGTCACTGTAGTTAACCTGTCACAGACACGCACAGGGCAACCTCGAGCTTCCACTCACCACGAGTTGCCATTAATTGGCTCCATTGATGAGTCTGAATCGGCTCGTGAGGTTCGCCGGAAATTACTACTGAGTGCCTTGCAAATGGAGCCAATCACTGAAAGTATTCTCATTGCCCGTCTTACAGAATCTTTCTCTACTCAGATGTATTTGGGGGCCTTATGGTTATTAACCTTTCCTGGGAAATACTGTCTGTTTCTGGAGAATAGTTTCCGTTGGATAAACTGGATTGAAAAATATTTTATTGGACTGATTCGGTTCAGCGAATGCTCATGAGTCAGGTTGAGACTATGTGCTGACAGGATAGGTGTTTAGATTAGGCTGTGGACCCCGAAGTGCTGGCCAAGCAGGACAGAGGGTGGACTCGGCACGGAGCAGGCTGCCAGCACTCTGCTCACACAATAGTTGCAGCTTTGTGAATTCAGGCTCTGTCAGCTGAGTTAAAAGCTGACGTGTTTGAATTCAAATGTTTTTGCCTCAATTTTGGAACATTTTGTCGCGTCAGCGGAGCCAATACAAAGGAGGACTATGTTAGGGAATGTTGCGTACTCCTCACTGAAGGTACCCTCTGTAACTGTGCTGTCACGACCAGCGATGGAGCTGGAATATTTAAACAACTATATTAAAAGCATTAGTGGAGCCTTATTGTTGTACTTCTGATTAAATTGTCCCCATTGTATTTGCTCTTTGCTGCTGCTCGTTTCCTGTCAGAGTGCACTCATGTGGCGCAGGAAATGAGAAAATAAAGTTGATTTTTAGCCATTGTTTAATAAACTGATTCTATTATCCAGGTCCCCTTCACTGTAAACAGTCAACTATTGCGGTATTTCGGTGGTGTGAGTATTAATGGGCAACCAAATAGACATTTGATTTCGAGGAATCTTGTCCAATTCAAAAGAAGGAATATTTTTTAAAAACCTTCTCTTTTTCCGACAGTACTTTCTTCATAGGTTTGTCCTTTAAGTTTCGGTATTGATCTAACCATCTCCTGCTGACAACTGAATATCATTTTGGAACAGGGAGCTCGAACCTTCACACCGTACCCCTTGTTTTTTTCATTGAGGTTAGATACAATTTGAAACCAGCGATGATAATTTATCCCCTTAGCTATATATCCCAACATTTTCGCATTTTTCTTAACTTTCCTGAGAACATTATACGATGGGTCTACTAACGCATGGTCTCTGTTATAACCAAGTATAGTGACTGAATATTTGTAGGAAAATGCAACAGATCTTTTATGCATAAGGTCCCACAAACAGTCATAAGTGAATTACCAGTTAATCTGGAGCATTAGTGGCCGGATCACCGGGAGAAACTCCCTTCTCTTCTTGAATAATACCGTGGGATCTTTAATGACCGCCTGAACAGGCAAACGGGACCTCAGTTTAAAATCTCGTCCACACCTCTGAAAATACAATGTTCCCCCAATGCTGAATGGAATGGTAACCTAGACCATGAGCTCAAAGACTCTTGAACCCAAAACCTTCTAAGCCAGAGGCAATTCTGTCCACAGAATAGTCAGTTCACTTTACAGTATATTCTGTGAAGCGCTTTGAGACGTCTCGAAGACATGACAAGGTGCTATACCAAATGCAAGGGTTATTATTATGAAGAACGCAACCAATTTAGTCAAGCTTACAATAACGTGCCGCAACTCCTATTTGTATGTGGTAACTCTGGAGACAGTAAAATCTCTTTGAAAGTGGGCAAACTGCGACACCTTCTGGCAATTCTTTGCAATCAACCACACCTATTACACACAGTTTGAATTCTGAATACCGTAACCTTGAGGTTTTATTGTGAATGACCTCATGCTTTTCAGGTCAATGTTGAGATACGTAGCAAGTCTATTGGACTCTGCTTGCATTTCTCTCGCTGATTTGCCATGGTTTTCTGTTAATCTGCTGTAGGATTTTGCAAGTCATTTTTCTTCTACCTTGTTATGTCTGCCACAACATTTCCCGGCTGAAATAGTTATCAGGCGATCTGTATTCCCATACCCTGCCAAGGATTAGATTGAAGACACTGCGGGGAGAAACGTAAGAAGGGTATGAGTAATTTGCCTCTGTTTTGGCCTGCTCCAGAATGGTTGTTAAAATGAAGGATTTGCCAAAAGAAACTTGGGGTAAAATTACATCTGTTGTTTGGTGGCATCTTTCCTCTCTGTCTCGTCTTTCCTCAATGTGCTAATTTGTGCCATCACTTATAGTAAGGACTAGTCTGATGACAAACACACAGTCAATTCACCTGAATAAATCTTGTGAAGCATTTTGAGATATTTTTACAAGTCACAATACCAAATGTAAATATTGGCTATTAATTGCCAATAGATGTCCTCCTCAAGTCTGTATCCGCCTGTGGACAGTGGATGTTCAAACAATCTCAGCCGGGCTTCTGACCTCAACATGCATCCATTATCTTCCAAGACTTTGGCTGATTTTTTTCCTCCTTCCAAATCCAGGACCATGAGGCCAATTGTAAAACCCTTTACTTTCGCCCCACTAATTCCCTTTGGAATGTTTTTCTGAAAGGGCAAGAGTAAGGTTGGAAAATACCCTGCACACAGGTGTAACTTGCGTTCTTACTCTATCCTTTGACGCCAGTGCTTACATTCCATTCCATAAATACCCCCAGTGTACTTTAACATCTTCATGCAGGCTTTCGAGAAAAAATGTCCAGAATGTTGCAATTATTTATACTGGTTTAGTTGTCTACTTACATGGTGTTTGTAGGACTTTTCTTTGCTGCATTGAGTCTGTTGGCACAGGTGTATGTACTGTTATGGTAGTGTGACATACTTCAAGACTGGTGGTGGTGGTGGTGGTGGCGGGGAGGGGTGGGGGAGAGCCAGGCAGAGGTGTTAAAGTGAAGCTGAACCCACTGGAACCATGTTCCGGATTTCAACCCAAAATGAAAGGCAGAGTAATGGAAGTAAGTCCCAGACAACACTCCTAAAGCTCTGCCTTTTGCTGTGGATTGGAACTGGCCTCTCAAAGAAACTGGCTGGACAAGTGAGGTGGGAAGTGTGAGCGGGTTATAGTAGTAATCCTTGTATCTGATGTAGCGTCTATAACGTCAGAATATCACAAAGCGCTTCGCAGGTGATTGTCAAGCGTATTTGTAGGCTGAATTTTTGGGCTCATCAGCAGTGATAATATGCCCTTGTGTAGCACATTTCGTTTAGAAGGGCACCACGAAGATTGTGGGAGCCGGAGCTGGGATGCGATAGGGGAGAGATGGCTGAAGTCCCAGTCGGAGGTTTTAGAATGGTTTCTAAAATGAGGTTATGCTTCAGTGTTTTTCTGGATTACTTGCCACAGCTGGAAAAATAGCCATATCCTGATGATAGTCTCTTACTAAGAACACGTGGGGAGGTCTATTATTCAACTACCTTCATGTGTTTTGTTTGCACTATGGTAAATTCTGTTTTCCAGTTGTGTTCCATCATTGTGACAATTACTAATACGTCAAGACAAAATCTTTTTTAAAATGTTATAATATATAATAATCCTTGCATTGGATACAGCGCCTCATCGGACGTCTCAAAGCGCTTCACAGGATGTACTGTAAAGTGAATTGACTGTATATTTTGTGGGCGAATCATGGCAGCCAATTGTGCACAGTAGCGTCCCACGAACAGTCGTGGATTGAGTGACCAAATTAATACAACAACAGCTTACACTTATATAGCACCCTCCATGCATGGTAGCGTCTCAGAGCGTTTATTATTTATTTATTTGAAGGGATTATTACCCCGGAAAAGCGATCCGCCAATCGACTAACAACCGGGTTCCTACTTACTGTTAGGTAAACAGAGGCGTGTGGAGTATGGAAACTTGCCCAACGTTTCCCTGCCTGGGAATCGAGCCCAGCTCCCTCGCTTGCGAGGCAAGTGCTCTAACCACTGAGCTACAGGACTTGTTTATTTGTGACATTGTGAGGTAACTATTAGATAGTTGGGAGGGAACCAAATGGTATTTTTCGAACATTTTTTTATAATGAAATCCTTGCCCCTCTGTGCATTTAAGAAAAGAAAGTTTGATGCAGCATTACTTGGTGAACGCCAATTTTCTAAAAAGTGAAGGTAGCATTTTGAGCAGTTAACATTCAGAAATCCAAATCAGTTCCTAGCATCACTGATTCCTGGGCACCAGAACTAAGGGAAAATTGTCTTTTGTGAGAGAATGACTTACTTATTCAATGCCACAGTAGAGAACAATGCTGAATTCATGCAGGGGTGAGAATGCTGCACAACAACACTTGCTTTTATCGGTCTTCACTTAAACAGCACTTGCTTTTATAGAATCATAGAATTATACAGCACAGAAGCAGGCCCATCGTGCTCTTGAAAAAGCTATCCAAATCAATCCCTATCCCCCGCTCTAGCTTCGCAAATTTAGAGATTGTGTCATAGAACTTGTGTTCAAAAACACTTCTTTCTTAACTGGAGTGTCCAGTAGTTTTTTCCCCCCCGCACTTCTTAAAGTTTTTCCACGTTCTGATGTTGGGATAAAGGATTAAGTGAGAATTGTTTTGTATCTGAAGTTGGATTTCCTTGTTCTTGTTTTGCTGAGTTACACAGTTGTACACTGGAGTTAAAAATGAGTAACGTGTCCAGAATGATGAATTTTCTTTTTAAAGATTGTTGTCAACATCACTTTCTTTTTTCTCCAGCCAGATGTTCTCACCAGTCACTTTGTCCCACCCACACACATCATAGAAGTCGCCTACAATGTGCAACCTATACTTAGTTTTTATTTTTTTTAATGTGTTTGTAAAGGATGTTGGCTCTGGTTCCTGACTTGCAGCACAACGACCCCATGACCCTCCGGATCGGCTGTGAATAGCATGGAAATAAACAGCAATCGCATTAAAATAGACGTACTTTCAACCTACAAACATGACCATTTGTACGGGAATGGTTCGAATTTGTGACTTTAAAATCTCTGGTTACAAATGTGTTCAGTGATGTGGCTGTTCAAAGTAAAAGGAACATTTTTTTTTAGAGCCACAGAAATTACAGTCCAGCATGTCATGTCGGTGCTGGCTCTTTGAAGCGCTCCGAGATGTTGCCCCACATTATGTCAATGCAAGTTGTCGTTGAAAGAGCAACCTGTTCAGTTTCATTTACCTGCCTTTCCCCTAAACCCCTGCAAATTACTCCTTCAGGCGACACAATAAACCAAAGCCATGTCTGCCTGTTGGGAAAATGCTAAAGATCCCATGGCACTATTCGAGAAGAGGAAGGGAGTTTCTCCTGGTGTCCTGGCCAAAAATTCCCCAAATAGAATTGGCCATAGCTGTTTGTGGGACACTGCTGTGCACAAATTGGCAGCCGCGTTTGCCCACAAAAAACAGTCATTCCACTCCACAAAATATTCTGTGAAGCTCTTTGAGATGAGCTCCTGACTTGAAAGGCACTATACCAAAAGCCAGGATTATTGTATAATAATAATAATTTGGCCGCTCAATCCGCGGCTGTTTGTGGGACGCTGCTGTGCGCAATTGGCTGCCGTGTTTCACCCACAAAATACAAGGTCAATTCACTTTACAGTATATTCTGTGAAGCGCTTTGAGACGTCTCGAAGACGCTGATAAGGTGCTACACCAAACACAAGGATTCTTATTGTATCTGGTATCCTCTTGAAAACAAATCTGGATATGATCCGGCTTCCCCCACTGCACGTGCCATCATCACGGCTCTGTATAAAACAATTCTCTTATCAACTCAGTGTTAGTTTATTGACCACAAAGTTCAGAGGAAGAGCATGTGTACCATTCTTCCGGTGCTGTTAGCTTCCAAAAGGAAAAGAGATTTCAGAAAATAAAGCAACACTCAACTGGTGAGGAAGCAGAAGTAGAATAGCCAAATTTTGGCAGTGTTTTTCGGTTGAAGTTTTTATTAAAACTAGAGTTGAATTCAATTTGCATTCCATGAGGGGTGTGAATGCGGCCAGAGTGAGTCATCTATAGCATATAGCATATAGTTTATGCTTTACGTACTGGAGGACAATAACAACTTACATTTTTACAGCACCTTTTAAGTGCGGTAATGACTCAGTGCAAGAGGCCAAGCAAGCAGGGTGGGGAAGGAGGGAGAAGGGAAGGGTTTTCAGGAGGCTTTTGAAAAATTAAGTATAGGAGGTGAAGCAGAGGGATTGAAGAGGGAGGGGGCAGAGAGTATGGGTATAGGTTTAAAGCTTGTCATAGCGTAGGTGGGGATGTGAATTTAGGATAAGCTGGAGCTTGTGGACGGTAGATTGAGGGAAGCTGGTGAGGAGAGCGCTGGAGACGTGGAGCCTGAACATCACAACAACAGCAAAATTACATTTGTAAAGTGCCTTTCATGTCGGAAGGACGTCCCAAGGCACTGACCAGTCGGGAATCAGGACCCGAGCATGGCGTGGATGGGGGGCGCGAGGGCAGGGTTAGGATGACGGAAGGCAGAGAGGTAGGAGGGCGGCTGAAGGCACGGTCGAAAAGAAGGGTCTTGAGCTGTGCCTTGAAGGAGGCAAGGGAGGGAGCAAGGCGAAGGGATTGTGGGATGAAGGTAATGACTAAGGGTTTCAAGCGCATTGAGATAGGGATGGAGGCAGGAGATGTGGTGAAGATGAAGAAAAAGAGGCTTAGTCCGGATGGGCACTATATCAAATACAAGGATTATTATCATTATTAAAAAAGAGTTGAGGTTTGATCAGAATGCCAAGGTTGCGCATTGGCTCATTGAGGTGGAGCGAGCGACTGGGAAGGTTGCTATATAATCACTGGCCAAGAATAGCAAATGTGCCTGTCATGTTAAATTCCACAGCCTGGAATTTGTGTTGTTTTTCTTAAGACAGTCAGCCCACCCTAAACATTCACGAAATCATCATCCTGAATGAGAATAATAGTGGTATTCTCTCTGCCAAAGTATTAATAATAAATAATAATAGTCTTTGCATTTGATACAGCGCCTTATCACATTTTCAAAGCGCTTCATAGAATTTATCAAGTGAATGGACTGTATATTTTGTGGGTGAAACACAGAAGCCAATTACGCACAGCACTGTCCCACAAACAGCCGTGGAGTGAGTGACCAAATTGTTATTTTTTTTAAGGAATTATTACCTGCAGAAAAGTGATCCGCCAATCGACTAACAACCAGATTCCTAATTACTGCTTGGTAAACAGAGGCACGTGGAGTAAGGAAACTTGCCTAACATTTTGTCCTGCGCAGGGATCAAACACAGGTCCTTTCGCTTGCGAGCCATTATATTAGAAGTGAAAGGCAAAATACTGCAGGTGCTGGAAATCTGAAGTAAAACAGAAGTGGCTGGGAACACTCAGCAGGTCAGGCAGCATCTATGGAGAGAGGAAAATTAGTGAATGTTTCAAGTCGATGACCTTTCGTCATCTTGTGAGGTATTGTTACTCCGAAAAGCTGTTTCTAGTAATCAGTAAATGTAAATGTGTATATGAGACCTCAGCAGCTGTGCTGTTAATGTCAGCAGAGTTTACGTGATAATGAGTTGACAGTGTGGGATATCCTGCCCCCGCATCATGAGAGCGTGTCAAAAGGAAATCTCTTTGTCCTGTTTGTGTTGAACGTGTGTTGTACGTTTTGATTCCAAAAGACTTGAACCGAGACAGCTTTGCAAGTATAAGTTAAGGGTCGCAGAGAAAATTTTACATCTATAATAAAGCGATTTACATTTGTTTAGCGCCTTTCATGTTGGGACAAAAATGATAATCCTAATGATAATGATATTAGTGTATTACTACTAATACTATTATTACTTCGGTGTATGTGACCGGCTCTACAAGGCTACAGCAGGGTTTTCTCATCTGTCCACTAAAGGATTCCATGCCATCAAAAGCTGTCTCTGTCTTATTACTAGGGATCAGACTAACTGCAGAGATCTCACCCTGTTACATTGTGAAACAGACTCCTTAAACCTGGATGAAATGCTTCCAGGTAGTTGTGTATGATATACAGCTAATAGGTAACCAGTCACGTACAGCAATTAAACAGCGTCAGCTCTGATTTCACTAAGAAAGTTGTATTTTTTACTAACATACTTTCTCCAGAAACCAAGTCTTGTGGGATCTCTGGTTCCCTTTTTGAGGTATTGTTATTCAGTATCTGCTCAGCTTGAGCTTGCAGCTATTTGAAACTCTATTCTATGAATAAAAAGTTAGTTTGGCCCGTGTGCAGATCGAGCGAATGTCTGCCTACACAGTGTGCTAACTTTCACTCAGCTCCCTGAGACCATCTGGTGGCAGAAGACTTGTACCACTGCCGAGATCCTTGTAAAGGCCATGACACTGACCTAGAAATTACGCTGTTAAACAAGAACACAGTGTTTGAAAAGTTAATATTGCCGTCAACAAAGAGCTTAGTCTGTTCCACCAATTATTGTGGAAACTCCAATGTGGGAGACCACTTGAGGTAAATAAAACCGGGTTAATTATAGGATCCTGAAGTTTTCTGCCATGGTTTTGCACAATCTGGTTCTTTTGATGTATCTTTCTTTAACAATGCATTTCCTTTTCACATAATTACTCCATAAACCTTTTTTTTTTGGCAAGTAGGCCGGAGCTGTCCTCAATATCAAAGCTAGTATCAATGTGTGTTTATTCCAGAGGCGACTTTGACCTTATTGTGCAGCAAGACCCCACAAGTCATTTTTTTTTCTCTCATGAAATTTCTCATTGCGGGAAGGATGTCGCAACGCACTGACACGAGGACAACTATTTCCTTCTTTGGCTTTCAATGACCTTGAACTACACTTAATATTCGGAGGTCAGAGACCCAGTTCGGACAAGACACTAAATTGCTAATGAAAATGTTGGCAATGAATGCTGGATTAGTATTCGGTAATGTTCATACCATGTTACACAATAGGATTAGAATTATACTGTCAGGAGGTAAAGTTGTACACTCACTGACATCCTCAAGAACCCGGCCTATCTGCCCACCACTCTTTCCGGGTGATGTGATCCCATTTACGTGGATAATTTTCTCCTGATTTTTTTTCTTCCAATTCGTTTTTTTTTTTGTGGTGGTGGCGGGGGAATGATGGATAGTTGTTTGAGATTCAAACATTTTGTCTGTTTTCTAAAATCTACAGTCAAAAGTCTACAGTTCTCGGATTTGGGTTCTGTCCTTTTGAATGGTTAAGTTGAGTATATAATATAGTGAAGACCAAAGGTAATACAGGAGTTGGGATCAGTAAATACCATCCAGCGTAACGGAGCAGTCGATTTTCAGCGCTTCTCCTGACATGAAAGGCTCTATGTCAAATGCAACAATTATATATTTTTTATTACTGACATAGCACCTTTCACGTCAGAACATCTCAAACTGCTTCACAAGATTTAGTGTAAAGTGTTGTGTATGTTTTAGGCAACTGCAGTGGCCAACTTGTACTCAGCAATGTCCTACAAACAGCACTGAAGTGAATAATAATAATCCTTGCATTTGATACAGCGTCGTATCACATCTTCAAGACGTCTCAAAGCACTTCATAGAATATACTGTAAAGTGAATTGATTATATTTTGTGGGCGAAACACGGCAGCCAATTGTGTACAGCAGTGTCCCACAAACAGTCGTTAATTGAGTGACCCAATTTATTATTTTTTTTTAAGTAATTATTACCCCAGAAAGGTGACCCGCCAATCAACTAACAACCGGGTTCCTACCTACTGCCAGGAGGTGTGTGGAATAAGGAAACTTGCCCAACATTTCGCCCTGCCTGGAACCGAACCCAGGTCTCTCGCTTACGAGGCGAGTTTTCTAACCACTGAGCGACAGGACGCCACATGATCAATGTTTTCACCAGGACTTGTCGGCCAGGACATTGTGAAAACTCCCTTCGCGTTTAGAGCAGTGCCGTTGGATCTTTAACGTCTACTTCAATAGGAAGATGGGATATCGGTTTAACGTCTCATCTGAAGAATGGCACCTCAGAGAGTGCAGCGCATTGTCAGCCGAGACTATGCGTTCAAGGTTCTGACTTGGAGCTTAAACCCACAACCTTCTGACTCGGAAGCAAACGTTACCAATTGAGCAATGCTGACACCCAAGTGTTTTCTGATGGCATAAGCTGTGGGGAAACCCCTTTGAGATTCCTCATCGTTAAAGTCTTATGTAGTGGCGTTAGGAATTTCTCCCCCACATATATTACTCAGCCTGTGGAAAATCTAATCTTTTGGAAAATAAGACAGCCACAGCTTTATAGAAACCGGCCAAGAGGGAGAAGTTGCTTCCGTTGCCAATCGTGGAAAGTGGAATCGTTTTAATTACATTTTTCTTCAGGTTGCTATCAGAATTTTTCCATGAAGAGGATGGAAAATGTCCCACAATTCTCCAGATAAGATTTTATGTGGAAAAAGATAGCAATTTAAAATGGCTTTGACATTTCTCGGAATGCATTTCAGAGGCATGCAGCAGCCTGAAGCAAGAGATAAATTCTGTGTCTCCTTTTTTTAAGATTCAAAATTCCTGCTCCTTTTACACGAGGGTGGATAAAAAGAAAATCAGAGGATTAAAATCTGTCGCGTTCTTATTCTTAAGGTTATAGTCTTAACATTTGAATCCCCCCCCCACTTGTCCTTGAATCCCCTATCAGTAGATTCATTTTTGTCACAAATAATTCGCCCAAATGCTTTAATTAGTACTTCTATAATTTCACCCCTTTCTCTGCTGCAATAGGAAGAGTTCTCATCTCTCTATCCTCTCCTCACAGCTATATTCTTGCATCTCCAATATCATCCTCATGAACCTATGGTGCACTTTCTCCCTATGTCTAACAACTTTTCTATACAATGTGGTGTCCAAAACTTCACACACTATTCTGGTTGTGGTTAACCAATGCATTACACGGATTCATCAGCACTTCCTTTTGCATTCAATCCAAGAGCATTGCATGCATTAGGACTGAGCCAATTCAGTTGTGCAATATTGTTTCATGGGAATGGAGTGAATGTGATTGATTTGTTATACATATACTAACCTCTTAAAATGCTAATGGTAGATACGATCTTACTGACTTGATGCATTTTGTTTTGGTCAGCCCGGGTGTTTGACATATGCAAGACACCATCACCCTGTTTAAGAGTATCCAAATCAAACTGAGTTCAATGCCTCCCATCTACATGTGGAAATTCTCATGCTTTGGAATGAATGTGCACTCTCTCCTGGAAGCGCGTATCCTGCTTGCCTAATACCGGAAAGTATTAGACTCAGGCTGGGCAGAGCCAAAGTGTGGGGATTCCAGAGTGTGCTGCTGGGAATATGCTGGATTTGAACCAGATAGAGCCAAAAAGATTGCCATTGAAAGCATTTCTGGCAAGCTTTCCACTGCTATCCACTGAGGATCACCTTACCCGGCTTGCCAGGTTAACAAGAATTGAATGGGAAGATTACTGATGAGCCACGATGGCTGGGCTGCCATCAGCAGTGCCCTGCATTCCTTTCTGCCTCAGGAGTACCATAGAGCACCATAGAGGGTTGACTCATTTCCAACGTTCCATAGACATGTTTACCTCCCTCCCCCCTTCCTGCCCCTCTACTTGACGCATCATGCAGAGGATGCTATAATATTTCACCTACAGGTATTTCATTTGTAATATTCAATTTAACATTCGGTGACAGGTAAAACCTCGCTGCCTCTGAACCTTTGTCCCATTTTTAAACCTATTAGTGGAGTTGTCAATGCTGGCCAGATGGCGCTGGCTGTGCAGGACTTCATTTTCATGAGATAGCATCTCAACCAGCGTCCAGGCAATCTCACAATGTCATCCTGAAAATAACTGACCCTTTATCATCACGTGGAAACATTCTGTATTGTAAGGCGCTTTATTATTAATACCTTCATTATTAGTACCGCAGAAGTCTTGTTTTAACAGTAGCACTTTGAGACGTCCTCCTGAAATGAAAGGCACTATATCAAATGCCAGGCTCGTTGTCGTTTACTGCACGAACAATGGCACAGAGAGGTTTAATTACCATTGTGTTAAAACATCCATTGGTCATTCAAAGGAACAAAATGCTTAAGACTTTTAATATCGAGAGACAAACGCCAAGATGTTTAATCTGTGTCCTTTCTGTTCATTTGCAGGACGAGGAAAATGGAAATGGAAGAGGTGAGTTTTTATTATGGATACCTTTACTGTGTGCTGACTCCCATTTCAACGCCAGTTTAAAAAGCAGTTTGTGTTTGCTGTTGTGGGTGAGGAAATAGTTTATTGACTCAAATCAGAGAGGATATTGTTGGTTTTAAAAAACAACTTTGTGGGTTTATTGCATGAGTCTGTCTGTACCTGTCGCTATATCAACCTGTCTGCTCCTTTCGCTCAGCAGGCTCCAGCCTGCCCCACGTCCCCGGCCTGGCCCGCCCCACCATCGGCAGTCTCTCTACTCCAACGCTTTGGAACTTCATCCCACAGTCTGTTCACCTTTCTCCCTCCCTTGCCTCCTGCAAGGCGTATTTCAAGACCTTCCTCTTCGACCGCACCTGCCCTCCACTTCTCCTGACCCAACCCCCAGCTTGGGTCCAAATCCCTGACCGTCCAGCGCATTGGGATGTGTTCACGTGTAGGAGGCATACATGTGTGGAACTGAGTCTGGCTTGGATGCTCTTAATAATAATAACAATAATAATAATACTCGCATTTGATTTACTGCTTTATCACGTCGTTGAGACGTCTCAAAGTGTTTCACAGAATATACTGTAAAGTGAATTGACTGTATATTTTGTGGGTGAAATGCGGCAGCCAATTGCGCACAGCAGCGTCCCACAGACAGTCGTAAATTGAGTGACCTTTTCTTTTGAGGGACTATTAGCCCTGGAAAGCAATCCGCTAATCGACTAACAACCAAGTTTTCTACTTACTGCTCGGTAAACAGAGGTCCAGTAAGGAAGGAAACGTGCCTAAGATTTTGCCCTGCCCAGTAATCAAACTCAGTCCTCTCGCTTGCGAGGCGAGTGCTCTAACCAATTCGCTACAGGACTCCAGAATTAAGCAAGTTGACGGGTTTCTGAATATGTCAAACATGTAGCTGACCCAAATAAAATCATTTTCAAATAGGGAGATGGCAAGTGACCTGAAATGGGAGATGTGCTATTTACTGGGTGTCCACAAGATGAGTTCGCCGCTGTATAATTTTGTTGATCTGTCGTCATTTAACTTCACAGGCCAGGAAAAGGGCAAAGTGGAGCCCATGGATACCATCTTTGTTAAAAGTGTGAAGGAAGGTGGACCGGCACATCAAGCTGGACTGTGTACAGGTAAAAGAAATTTAATTTCCCCCCCGAGATATTTTATATCTTCTTCCTGAAAGGGGTTAGACAACCCCAGTCAATAGGTACGCACAAATATGCTGCAGCTCAATGCACCCATTTCTCTATCAGCTACAGTTGGTGCAGACCGTACAAGCTTGGACAGGTTTGATATTCTCAAGCCATATTGATTCCTCTGGAGGAGACGATCTTAAAGGATTTTAAACAAGAGAAGCTAAACTGTGAGACTGGTTAACTCAGCGTTGACGTGTGACTATGCGGGTCGGTGCGAGAGCATTAAAATGCAAGCGTTGTGCAGTTTATATGAAATCCTGGCGTATTCATGCACTCGTGTTTTATTTGTGATATTTTGCACGAATAGCACAACTTAAATTAGTCAAAAACAAAATTTCATTGTAGAGCGCCTTTCAGGTCGGGAGGACGTCCCAAGGCGCTGGACAGTCAGTGCTTCCGACCCGAACGTGGCCTGCGGTGTGAGACAGTGGCGGAGCCGGGCGATGTTGCAGAGGTGGGGGAAGGCAGAGCGGGTCATGGCGCAGGTGTGGGATAAAAAAGGATGGTTGAGGGTCAAACAAGACCCCAAGGTTCCGGACATGGTGGATGCGCCTGAGGTGTGGAGGCGCTGACGGGAGCCGATCAGGAGGCCCTCAGTTTTGCTCACGTTCAACTGAAGAAAGTTAGCTTTGTTCACGCTTCATATTGGTGTGTTTATCCATTGTGTTCTATCACTGAACGCGCATTTGAAATAAACAAAACGTTTTTACTTTGGTTTTTAACGTATTCGAAAATTCATTGAATAGTTTCAGTAAAAGTTGGCCGGTCGTACAGAAAGCTGGCAAATTCTGAGTGTTGTTAGAGTGAAATCCTTTAACACACAGACACTCGTTTGATGTGAAAATAACGTGTAACGATCCAAGTTCATGACTTAAGCAGTGATAGTAAGTAGCTCTATTTGCAAGCTGCCCCTGCTCAGTGTATTTTTCCAGGAACTGATTGAAATACTCACCTTGCAGAAAAGTCAATATACACCATCAGCAGGAAAAACAATCTTCCTGTGGAGCACACAAGGAAGACATTTATGTCTTCTCCATGTGCTTGGTTGTCCACTCTATTGGTACCAATTGTTTGCAGTACAACTCAGAGGTGTTCGATCTTACACAGAATGGTTTCAGAGTGCTTAGGATCATTTCTGCTTGCTTAACCCGTGCTGGCAATTATCATCCGCCACCCACACAGCTTTGGTGATGGGTGCTATCCTAATCGGAATTTTATAACCATTCCCCCTCCTCCCAAACAGATGTTTCATGGTACCTGAGGGTCACACGTCGACAGGACTAATAAATTTTGTAAAGCAATTATTTTGGGTTTCTGCTGCCTCATTGTGTTAATGTCAATGTCGAGTCCAGCGATGAACCGGGGAGAGATTGTTTTAGATGTTAGCGTTACTTGTGAGCCCCACATATCAGCTGAAAATGGCATCAGAGAACAAGATAAAGGGAACAGAACCCCGGCATGGACACTCGGTGACAGTGCCGGGACTGGTTGGGTGTTTAGTGTATGTGCATGGTTTGTGTTTCCATGTCTCCGGGTGTTTTGGTTTGTGTTGCCGTGCGTGTGTGTGTACTGTGCACATCGAGGGCCATCCGTGATCGGCAAATGAGCTCTAGCACATGTATGTAACGCACACAAGACGTTCCCCCATCCTGTTTAAAGAGAGTGTCCTCCCAAAATGTGTGCACATCCTGTGTGTTAACCTGTCTGCACTCCCCATAAAGAGGGCCGGGTTGGCAGAGGGAGAGGGTACTAGACGCACCGTGTAACTGTGGTCTGTAAAACAGAACCCCCGGGGGAAGCCTCAGCCCCTCCGTGTGGGTTTACTCTGTGACCAGAATCAGCACTGAGCTTAATTACCTAAATGCTTCGCCTTTCCATCTGAGCTTACGTTGCTTGCAAAGTTTAAAAAAAAATCAACCTACTCACTTAACAACAACAACAACAACTTTCACTCATACAGAGCCCTCCATGAAGGGTAGCATCGCAGAGCGCTTAACAGTGGCGGAGCATTATTCCGAACCGGGGGCGGGGAGGTGGCCGTAACCACGGTCGAAGAGGAAGGTTTTGAGGCGGGACTTGAAAGAGGGGAGCGAGGGGTCAAGGCGGAGGGATTGAGGGAGAGTGTTCCAGAGTTTTGGGACGGAGTGCCTGAAAGCGCGACCTTCGATGGTGGGGGGGCGGAGGGCGCGAGGGACGAGCAAGAGGCCGGTACCAGTCGAGCAGAGGCGCCGGGTGGTGGATTGGGGAGTGAGGAGGTCGGAGAGGTCGGGAGGAGCCAGAGAATGAAGGGATTTGAACACGAGTGTGAGGATCTTGAAGTTGATTCTTTCGGTGATGGGGAGCCTGGGCCGGAACTGGCGAGATGTGGGTACGGCGTTTGGTCCGGGTCAGTGTGCGGGCGGCAGAGTTCTGAATGAGCTGGATCTTTTGAAAAGTGGAGCTGTTGAGACCGACGAGGAGTGCGTTTGAGTACTTATTTCCATAAAATAAGCGCAACTTATAGCTAAAGGGGTTTTTAAAAAGAACTTAAAATTATTTTACTTTAGTTTTTTATTGCACTGACTGAAAATGGGTCGGGCAGTTATTAATGTTGCTCTGTTGAAGTCCAGGATTCACTTTGAAATCGCCTCGCCTGGCGAGAGGGTATGATATCTAACTGCACATTAAAGCAAGCCAGAATGTTACCGACAGATTGGCGCGAAATTAAGAGTTGTACGTTTCAGGCTTTATCTGATTTTCTATATAAGCTTTCTTGACTGCTTGTATTTACTGTTGGTCAACACTTTAGTTTGCTTTTTGTTTTGTTCATCTACTAGTCATTTGGCATCAAGTTTCTTTTGTGGGCTGGTAACCCAGAGCCTGTTTTACTAACATTAATCCACTCTGTCCGAGTCCATCTTGGGAACTTTCCAGTGCCACAGCTCTGAACAATAGCATCTGTGATTCAGTTCCTGTTGTGGGCTGGTGCAACAATATAATGTCAAAGATAGATTATTGTTTAGTCTGTCTCAAGGCTTTAAATGTCAGCCTGATATATGGGTGATGGATTGATACTACCTACACTTATTTCAGTAATACAGTTTTAAAGTTACTTTTTATTTTCTTGTTCACACATCAGGAATTTCCTTAACAGCTGCCTCTGCCTTATGTTGCATATACAGCTGCAAACTGCGCTTGTTATTTGCTTTCTGGGTGCGAAAGATTATTTTGTTCATTTCTAGTCGAAGATGAATCGAGACTGGAGGCTCGAGCGTACGTGACCTAACTTGCATGGAGGTGCTGACAAGGAACGGGAGGAGAAAAGCAATGCTGATATGCAACAAAGAATGAGCATGCCAGTCTCATTCTTGCCAGAGGGAGGGAGTGCAAATTAAGTGACTAGGTGACTGTCTGGATACAGGGCGTGTTTTGGGGGAAATTATACTTTTGTAATACTTTTCAGAAGGAGGAAAGATTTCTATTAAAATAACCACCACCTGCCCTTTGGGAACAGATTAACTATTAAAGATGCCAAGCATTAGCGTAGCAGCTATACAGTGTGGACCTGAATAGAGAGTAACACCACACCGGGTAATGAAGAATGGACTAAGTTCTGACTGAATGGTGTTTAATAAACAGTGCTTTAATTGATTAATGCTGAGGTCTGAGAGATCCCGACCCCAACAGTGTGAACATTCATTTGCGTATAATGTTATTTCTCATTTGTCATCCCATTGTGGGTAAGTGAACATGTTAACAAAGCAAATAGTGGAACATTGAACATGTGTATTAAGCTTGAGAATTCAAAGTCTCCTCCTTGTATTTTTTAACAGGGGATCGCATTGTGAAAGTGAATGGAGAGAGTATAATTGGCAAAACGTATTCTCAAGTAATAGCCCTAATTCAAAACAGGTAAGTGAATCATGTTCAAAAGACACCTCTTTGTTTCGCTTGTGACTCAGCTCTTTGCCCAGGAGGAGAAGTCGTGTAATGCGAGTTTACAGAGGTCTGTTGTCCGCCAACAGGAAAATGATGTTTCTTGTACAAGTATAGAATGTCACAGCACAAAAACGGGCCATCGGCCGGTCAAATCTAAATTGGTGTTTTCTCCACTTGAGGCACCGAATCTGATCCACTCACGTGTTTCCTACTTATACCTTTTAATATTCTGAGCTGCCGAGTCTAGCCTTTCTTCCCCATTCTTCCTAGGAGAGACGGTCATTCCTCATTCATGAGCTGTATACAAACTGATAGAACTCACTATCAACAGCAACCCCTAGCAACCTTGACGCACTAGTTCTTTTCACCAACAATGATAAGGAACAGAGTGCAGCCCTGATAGTGATTGTGTATCTCCTTAATCTCCATACTATCCCCACCCACAGTATTTATCCAGCTCAGTTGTTGCAGAATCAACTGTTTGTTTTGATCGTTCACTACTGATCAGTCAATGGCAGGTGCTCCTTTTTGACTTTTGCTTTGCCTTTGTTTTTATAGGCTTTTAATTCATCAAATCGTTCATCAAATATATATATTGTATATATACTGTATATATAAAACACTGCTCCGCAAACCAAATTCTGGTCTGAATATAAATTTGTGAATTAGGTTAATTAGGATAATAATACCTTGTCATTCTTGCCTCCTCCATTCAGTAGCAAAATATTGGAGCTTTCAGTTATGCCAAAAGATGAAGACATTTTGCAGGTGGTAAGTTACACACAGTTTTAATTTCTTATTCTGATACTTTTGAGTCATATATGCACCCTTTACTGTGCTAGAAAAATGGTCAGTGTGATTTCCTTAGCCAAGTTCTTGATGGAATCACTGTTACATGTCATGGTGGTAAACTCATTCAATAGAAATGCAGGTAACTGCTAGAATCTTTAAAAATCGGAGCAAAGAAAGAGGCCATTCAGCCCATCTAGCTAATTCATCCACTAGCTCATCCGCTGGAGCTAGGGACTTTCAATCCTAATTCTCTGATTAGATGGGGGCATTTTTCATCAAGTCATGTTGATATTAAAATCTTTCTACTGTATTTAAATGCAGTGATTTCTAATGGGCTTCTTCAAATCACTGTCAACAACCCCTTTTCCCAGGAACCCTGCTCCAGAAGTCAATTTGGTTGGAGAGTTCACGTGGTTCTGAAGAACTGCTCATTTACAAGGCTCAGATTTCTTATTAAGGAATAGTACTAATACAAGCGAGAGACCTGTGTTTAATTCCAGGCAGGGCAAAATGTTGGGCAAGTTTCTTACTCCGCACGCCTCCATTTACCTAGCAGTAAGTAGAAACCCGGTTGTTAGTCGATTGGCAGATTGCTTTTCCGGGGATAATAGGCCCTCAAAAAAAAATTGATTACTCAATCCAAGACTGTTTGTGGGACGCTGCTGTGCACAATTGGCTACTGCGTTTCGCCCACAAAATATACAGTCCATCCACTTTACAGTATATTCTGTGCTTTGAGATGTCTAGAAGATGTGAAAAGCGCTATATCAAATGCAAGGATTGTTATTTATTGTTATTATTATCCGCCAAATAAATTGCAAAGCAATTTCTAGGAACCTGCAATTTGTAATTTGTTTGGATGGAATGGTTCTCTGCTCAAATACATAATGATAAATGCATATTGGATACTGGCATAATTTGCTTAATTGCCCGAAAGATAGCCAGTCAATTTCATTCTTACCAATATATGTAGTTAGTTTGGCTGATTGCATGGTTGAGCAGCTGACCTGTGAGTAGTGTTGCCAATTCAGTTTGGAAGTAGAATATTGCAGGAGGAATGGTTGCTGCCATAAAATGAGACAAATCGGTAATATCAGCCAGGACAACAGATAGCCTCATTGCTACTCAGAGACGTAGAAAAATGTAAGAAATTGAAAGAAAAGATGAAATGGAACAAATTAACCAGTGAAGCCAAGTTTTTTTTTACGCTTAAATTAAAATTGTGTACATTTAACCAACCAGAGTGTATAATAGGTTTATAACTATGTTGCAATGATTCATTTGTACAAGCTCAAACAGGCGCCTGTGAAGTGTTTACGCTGATTAATCAGTGGGAATGCGCATAAAAACAGACCGTCAGATACAAGGTTCTGGGTGCTATTCCTCAATCTCAGACACATTAATTTGTTCCGTATGCTTGTTCTGTGATGGTTCCATCATGGCTCCCAGTGTGCCCGTGTGTATCGGATATACAGCTTAATTGCCGTCAGGGAAGAGAAAGGTTAGACAAGGTTCCCATTGCCTGTTGATACGCAATGACTGCTGCTGAAGTTATTCTGTGTGGGAGTGTGTGTGAGAGAGAGAGAAAGAGAGTTGGGGGCGATGACGAACGTCAGGTGCAGACAGAATCACACTCTTGTTATCTCCCGACGGAATAGCCAGCCAGGGTTTCCTGGTCAGGCGCACACTATGAAGAATGGTGAATGAGGGACATTGAGACCCTCGGATGAATCAGCGAGTTTGAGAGGTGGGGAGTGAAAATTAAAGAGCTGAAAAACAAGAGGAAACGTTTAATTCCAGAATGAGCTTCGAGAATGACGTGATATATTCACGTTGCTGTTTCAAGCATGAGATCTTTATCTTGTAATTTAATCGCGCACAGTTGCTGAATGACAGAAAAGCTGCAGGTCCCACTTTAAGGGTTTGAATTCTGCTGGAGGTTTGGCTTTCAAAATCTCATCATCTTTCATGTAACATCTGCAAAATGGCTTTTTGGAGTTAAATTTAGAATTCTATCGTTTTCATAATCATTGGGGGCTGTGGATTTGCAGACCGTCATAAATCGACTCCATCTGGCTTGCCGCTACACAGCAGCTGGGATGGCTGTCATTGTATGTCAGCCCTGAAATGTTTTAGGTACAAAATCTCTGTGTTGGGTGATTGATTTTCAAGGCAAAGTGGCCGTTGTATAAAGACGGTAATGGCAGGAAAAAGAACCAGATAGGGATACCGCACTGCCCAGCCCATTTATCTGTGCCATTGGAGCCCAGTTGAAGGGGTCGATGACCTGACTCCCTTTGAAATGTTTTGTCACAAGGAACATTCCTCCTCCCTGAGCACATTAATTAGGCAGTGAACCCCACCAACACCATTAGGCGCTCTGAGACGCTACCCTGTGTGGAGGGCGCTGTATACATACAAGTTGTTGCTGTTGTACACCTTCCTCAACCCCCCCTCCGCCCGGCTCCTCACTCCATCCTTCTCCCAAGCAGTTAGCCGGTTCTCAGACACCGGGAAATCCGTCCCCGTGCTTAAGAGTATCAAAACCATCACAGGGGAGGGGGTAACCAAGGGAAGCCTTCTTGTTCCGCATTCCCAAACTTAATACTGTCTAGTGTGGGTGTTACATGGAAGAAAATTCCAATGGGAAATGGCACTATTTACAGAGTTGGCATATATATATTGATATGACAGTAATCGCACAGTAATATTGCTATGGTAAATTATTCTTCAGTCTCAAATGTATTATTATGTTATTATATAATATTTTAAGGTTAATTGTTTTCGGGGAATATTTGGTGCTAATCTGTCCAATCAAAAAACAACTTTTGTTTCAGCAACTAGATTTTGTAGTAATAAAGTTCTTTGCTTTGGGAAAGGTTCATGCTAACTTTTTTTTATTACTGCACTTTAATAGTCTCCGGCTGCTCCTTCCAAATCATATGTGTTCCTAGCCAAGCCCACATTAAGGGTGTAACTGCATTCTTGTGGTCTGTTCCACTAAGGTAAACTCGTGACGTGAGTCTGAAATGTTGCGTGAAGGCTTAGATCAAGTTAATGTGAGGGGAATGTGCTGCCACTGTTAGAATGCAGTTACGCTGTTCCGGAGCTGTTTTTACCTTGAGAATGTTTATGTGATTTATTTCTGAGCTCCTGATTCTGGATGGAAAAATGTGAACAATTGTAAAATGGCACACTCGTAAGCAAACCCAACCTGAGCTTGAGAGACATTGAGTGCAGTAATGATAAGTCAGGGTCATATAAATGACTAAAACCTGGCTTTTCTGTTTTAACAAGGGAACAACGCAGGTTAGTTGCTGGATTGTTTTAACTTTCGAGTAACCCAAGGTTATCGTTTCCATTATAAACTGATCTCATTATTTGGTGGTGTATTTCGGCATTTCTTTGGTACTTTTAGACTTGTTTTGGCAATCATTAGGTAATTGTATTGTAAAAGATTGACGGGTGCAAAGTTTCTGCTGGCAAGTCTCAGTGCAGGCTGCTGGTTGTATAATGCTTTTTATGGCTTCATTTATTCTGTCTACCTTTTTTTTAAAAAAAACTTTTTTTGAAATGTTCATTGCTGATGACCTAATCATTGATATTCCATGGAGGAAAAAGACTTTGGAAAGTGACCGAAGTTCATTGTGTGAATAAGATGAAGGACCTTGGGTTAATGACTCGTATCCAGTTCCATTCTATCCAGCCTGACAGCTCGCCCGACCCAATTGACTAATGAGACGACCTGGATTTAATGAGGTTGAAGTTACACGGTTTAGTTAAGGCTTGAGACCTTTAAAGCTCTGTCTTTTATCCAATTTCCGAAACATTGCAGTTTTTTTTACGAATAGTGCAGCCTTTTGGTGAGAGCTGGAGCTTACAGGTGAGAAGGTCTCTGCTTAGAATCCTGGTCAAGGCTGCGTCTGGCTGGTCGGGGCTGCGTCTGGCTGGTCGGGGCTGCGTCTGGCTGGTCGGGGCTGCGTCTGGCTGGTCGGGGCTGCGTCTGGCTGGTCGGGGCTGCGTCTGGCTGGTCGGGGCTGCGTCTGGCTGGTCGGGGCTGCGTCTGGCTGGTCGGGGCTGCGTCTGGCTGGTCGGGGCTACGTTTGGCTGCTGAGGGACTGTGTTTGGCTGCTGAAGGGCTGTGCCTGGCTGCTGAGGGGCTGTGTTTGGTTGGTCAGGGCTGTGTTTGGCTGGTCTCAGCCGCGTGGGGAAGCTAAATTGGGCCTAATTTTCCCAGGATAAGGAATGGGCTCCTGCTCCTAATTGTGTGAGGATGGGATCGCCAGGTGGGGAGAGGTCAGGGTGGTTTGTGACAGTTGAATAGAGTGCTGGTATTTACTGCCAAGGCTCGCATTTGAGCGATGGCCACTTGGGTGAAGAACTGGAGGTCAACCAGTGTCCGTGGATGACACCCAAGCAAGAGCAGACCAGGAGTGGACAAGCACATACCAGTGGGGAGAAATCACACAAAATTTATGAAAAATCTTAGCAATACGTTTAAACTAGATATTTCACATGACAGAAACTGAAAACGAATCATTTCTCTTAGGTGTTAGAAAAGGGATGTTAATGGTGATGTTTGTTCTTTAAATTGTGATGCGAAATGTATTTATTGTGCACCTTCCTATTGAAATAATCTAACACAACTTGTTCCTCCATCGTTTCTCATGGACCTTTGGCTTCTGTGCTGTTTTTCTCCCTCGCAGCTCAAAACCCACTTCACTTCTTCTTTTAATCCTAACCTCCTTGACAACTGAAGTCTTCTCAGCCTGTTCTTTAATGTATGTTTCCCATTGTTCTTTCCTCGTTCTTGCCTCCATGCAGCCCCCTTCATCTGGGAGGGCAGGCGAGCAAGCTGTGTACTTCTGCATAACCTCAGCACCAATGCCATTCCATGCTCAGCTGACAGGAGACACTTGTGAGGTGAGATTCCCGAAATTAGCTATTAGCCAAACCATCCCTCTTACTCTTGCCATGATTCTTCCACCAAGTATCCTGATGGAGAACTCATGGAACTAATCGCCAAAGGATTCATTGCTATTAAGGCATTGCCCAGCCTCCCATATCATGGGGAGCACTTTGGGATTCGCACAGTAAATGTGACTGACTGGTGCTTTATCGAGAAATAGTTTTACAATTTTTAAAAAAAAGCAATGTTTGATCAGTGTTTACTCCATATTCAACATGAGAGTTAATTAAGTGGACGTTTGGAAAACAGAACAGGAGGGATGGCATTAAGACTTCTTTGAGACCTCTCAGAGACCTCAAAGAAGGCGCTATATAAAATGCAAGGATAATTATTATATTATTAAGCATCGTGGAGCAGGGCAAATTGAGGATCTTTTGAAGCCTTTCGGGGTTAACTTTTCATAACCCTGACCACAAAGTAACTGAACAAGTCAAATCCTAAATTACAGCCTTTGCTGTAAATGCTAAGGAGATTGGCAAACAATGTCTCCCTGGATATTGTGTAATCCCAGAACCACTAACACAGTGCCAGGAAAGTGGCCTTCAATTAGCGGCATTGAAAATCAGATTGTAGGTAATTCCAACTCCCAAGAAGTTTCGAAAGGCGTTTTATAAGTTCCGTGACCAACTTGCCCTGAAATCTGAGTCATTTTGACATTGACTGGAATAATCTGTCACATCATTGGTTTGAGAACCATGCAGATCCACACTGGGGTCTTACAGTACAGGATCTTTATTCCCTGTCCCACGCTGACGCTAGTTTGACACACCTCGTGGGTGTGATTTGGGCCAGAGGCTAACAATGGGGTTTAATTTATGGTGACTCGAAATATATAATTGTACAGTTTCTAAAGCTTCAAATGTCCTGAAGAATGCCTTCAGTAATTCTTCATTTCTTATTAAAAAAAACCTTTATCTCAAATTAGACCTAATTTCTAGGCCCAAAGTTAAGATTAATTGTACCAGTTAACTATTTCAGGTCTTTATAATAGAAACATAGATATTTTCTGAACAGAAAAGCCCTTGTATCTTGTCACTTTTTCCTGTTTTTTTCCAATTTATTCTTTTAACAATGCACTTCTCAGTTCTTTCCCCATATTCTTAATGTTTTTACAGCTCAGACGTTTATCCAAGTTCTCTTTTGAACAATTCTGCTGACTCGGTCTCAACAGCAAATAAATTCCACCCTTTAATTTAAGAAATTCTTTCTAACCTCTTCACTATTCTGCTTAAAAATTGCTGATCCTAAGTCTTCACTTGCTGAGATTCTGGTCCAGGATACGGAAAGAGGAGATGTTCGGGCTTGGGACTTTAACAATGTGTGTATGTTTTGCAGGCGTACTCTCAGGATGCTTATCTGAAGGGCAATGATCCGTATTCTGGTAGTGCTTGCCATATTCCCGAGCCACCTCCTGTTTGCTACCCTCGACAGATCTTCACACACTCAGCAATGACCCAGACCAAGCAGCCTTTACTAAATGAATCTTCGCAGGGAAGGCAGATCGACAACAGGATTTACAACACTGGTTCTGACCGAGGATTCTATTCTGACCCCTCATCGCCACTGGAAAGTGCTCCCACCACCAGCCCCCCTGCCAGCGTGTGGGGCGAGGGAAGGACTAGAACACGGTCAGCAGATATTCTGGCTGAGGTTGGGGTAAGTCATTCAGGCCCCGTGCACCATTCAGAGGAGATACCGTATGGAACTAAACCACAGAGGTCAGTCCCGGTCAGAGGAAGGTCTGTTTCTTCCACTTCAAACATCACACCAGGTAGTTCTGTTATGCAGAATCCGATAAGCAGCAATTATATTTCAGTCACCTCTGCTATGCAAGAGAGGTATGGGAGACCTTCTAAAAATGTATCCACAGTTACAAACCACGGTGTTTACATGGGTCCAAAGAGCAACAAGGATCCAAGGAATTGCATAAGTTCCAAAGACACAAGGGCAAATGATCATTTTCATTCTGATAGGATTAAAGTAACATGGGAACATCTTGCACCCTCCAAAGCAATAGGTAAACGAGCAGGAGATTATCAATACAACCCTCCCAGTTGGCGCTCTGCCCAGTTACCTCGTCGCAGTTCATCCCAGGACCGCAGTTACAGTGATTTGGCCCCCAAATATAAGAGTTATTCTCAGGACCGGCTTGAAGAGACTTCTCTACACAAACACTGGCCTCATAGTGCTTCCCAGGATACATTACTTTCACCTGTGGGTGACTCGTGGAGTTATAGAACACACTCAGAAGACTATTTGGAACAATGTGGTCGATCTATGGAGAGCTTAACAGCGAACACTTCTGGGGGTGGATGGATATGGCCAAATTCAAGGTCTGGAGGAACAAGTGAAGGAGTTCACAGGTCTGGTGTATCAGAACAGATGCTTAGGCAACAGTACCGACAAGCTGGAGATCCACTGCTGCGCGGTCAGAAGCAGTCCCACACATCCCTACAGAACTCTAATGACTTGAACGCACCCTGCAAAAATGCTAACTCTAGGATGTTTAGTCCTCCCCAACAGCACTACAAGAATGACGCTGTGCCTGCTCACTCTGTAAAGCGGGCACATATTGCACCTGCAGGTCAACTCTCTGTCAGTGTTAATCAAGGTAAAATATATGTGGCAAACAGGACAGCATCTGGTTTTGTGCCAGCAGCCACAGTCGCCAGAGCTGATAAGTGTTCACCTGCTCAAGTCCAGCGAATCGACGTCCCTGCTGTTCAAGACCAAAGACTGACCAATCACGATCGGCAGGGCATCTTGTACCTAAAGCAGGTGGACAAGACTTCTGGTCGGGCCACGCACCATCAGGACACCAGACAGTTTGCTGTCACAAAGACGGCTGCTGGGGTTTCTGAAATCACGGAATGTGCCAGTGAAATTTCTCCGGGGTTTTCACACAAGGAACAGGAACAAACGCACACAAATGAAGCTGTCATTTTAAGGCAAAAGCCACCGACTGGGCGTAGAGTGCCACAACCTCTAAGACACCCATCATACATGATAGCTGTGGATTTGCCTGAACCTCTGCTGTCTGCCGACTCTCCTGGCCAGAGTCCTGTGGAGCAGACAAAGATGAAGGCAACGGACCTAAAGTCATCAGAGGACTCATTGGCTTCAATTCCGTATATAGGTACGTGAAAAACACTCAACAAATGTCAATGTGTGTGCTACATTTTTAAGACAAATGTTTTCAAGCTTCAGTGTGTCAGCGTGGCTCAATTGGTAGCACTCTTGCCCCGACTCAGCAAGTTGTGCACACATGTTGGGAGTCTGAGTTTAGGGTTTAGGCTAATATTCCATTACAGTTTGCTACCATTGTTGGAGATGCAGTTTTTTGGATGAGACGTTAAGCTGGTGTCTCATCGGCCTGTTCAGGTGGACGCTAGAGATCCCAGGGCACTATTAGAAAAGAGAAGAGAGTTTCTCCCTGTGTTATGGCCAATAATCCCAGGAAAAATGCATAATTCACAGTTATTATACAGTAAAATCCTGTGAAGCGCTTTGAGACGTGTCTACGACGTGATAAGGCACGACATTAAATGCAAGAATTATTATTATCTGGGACATCACGGTCCCCAGCCACCAATTAGTAGTTGAAACCAGCAAACAGCATTGCAACATTGCTAGAACAACAACAACAACTTGGATTTATATAGCGCCCTCCACGCCGGACGCCGTCTCAGAGCGCTTCTCAGTAACGGATCCCGGGGCTGAGCCGAGGGGGGAGGGGAGGAAGGTGACCAAAGGCGCGGTCGAAAAGAAAGGTCTTCAGCAGAGACCTGAAAATAGGAAGGGATGGAGCGAGGCGAAGGGAGTGAGGAAGTGAGTTCCAGAACCTCGGGGCATAGTGGCTGAAGGCACGGCCGCTGAGGGTGGAGCGGAGGACTCGGGGGACGGATGAGGAGGAGGCCAGATGCTTAGAACAGATGCTCCTAAGTGTTGGATAAAGGCAGGTCCTCACGAATGTACGGCAAGACCTTGTTAATTCAGGCACTGAGGATCCGTTCTTGGTCATCTGATTACACTTGAGGAGGACATGATACAGTAACTAGCTCATCTCCAAGGTTAAACAGGGAAAAATCAATGTGTTCCCATTTGCCCACAAATATACAGTCAATTCACTTTAGTGTGTTCTGTGAAGCGCTTTGGGACGTCCTCCCGACGTGAAAAGCGCTATATCAAATGCAAGGATTATTATTATTATTATTATTGATCTCCCTCTGTATGTCAGGTGAGAACAGAGCTTTCTGTCAGACAACCTGCCGACAATCACTGTCAAGTCTCAATCCAAAAAACTTGGTGAGACGGCAGCTAGAATATTGTGTGCTGTTTTGGTCTCCTTATTTAAGAAAGGACATACTCGCCTTAGAGGGGGTGCAGCATAGATTCACTAGGTTGGTTCCTGGGATGAGGGGGTTGACCTGTGAGGGCAGGTTGAGTAAACTAGGCCTATATTCTCTAGAATATGGAAGAATTAGAGGTGATCTTATAGAAACCTATAAGATTCTTAAGGGTCTTGACAAGAGATGCCATGAGACTGTTTAACCCTGCTGGGAGAATCTAAAATTAGGGGTCATAGTCTCAAGATTAAGGGTCAGTCAGCCTTTTCGAACTGAGTTGAGGAAACATTTCTTCACTCAGAGGGCAGTGAATTTGTGGAATTCTCTACCCAGGAAGGCTGTGGATGCTCAGTCCTTGAACATATTCAAGACTGAGGTTGATAGATTTCTAAAGGATAGAGGGATTAAGGGATATGGGGATTGGGCGGGTAAATGGAATTAGGTTAGAAGATCAGCCATGATCTTATTAAATGGCGGGGCAGGCTCGAGAGACCGAATGGCCTACTCCTGCTCCTACGTCTTATGATCTTAAGAACATAAGAACATAAGAATTAGGAGCAGGAGTAGGCCATTCGGCCCTTCGTGCCTGCCCCGCCATTCGATAAGATCATGGCTGATCTTCTCACCTAACTCTGATTACCTGCCCTATCCCCATATCCCCTAATCCCTCTATTTTTCAAGAATCTATCAGTCTCAGCCTTGAAAATGTTCAAGGACTGAGCATCTACAGCCTTCTGGGGTAGTGAATTCCATAAGTTCACTACCCTCTGAGTGAAGAAATGTTTCCTCAACTCTGTTCTAAAAGGCTGACCCTTAATTTTAAGACTGTGACCCCTGGTTATAGATTCTCCTACCAGGGGAAACAGTCCCTCTGTGTCTACTTTATCAGCCCTTTAAGAATCTTATAAGTTTCAATAAGATCCCCCTAATTCTTCTGTACTCTAGAGAATACAGCCCTAGTTTATTCAGCCTATCCTCATAGGTCAGTCCCCTCATCCCAGGAACTAACCGAGTGAATCTACGCTGCAACCCCTCGAGGGCAAGTGTGTCCTTTTTTAAATAAGGACCAAAACTGCACACAATACTCTCGGTGCGGTCTCACCAAAGCCCTATACAGTTGCAGCAAGACTTCCCTACTCTTATATTCTAAACCTTTCGAAATGAACGCTAACTGCCGTTCGCCTTCTTAGTTGCTGCTGCACCTGCAAACTAACTTTTTGGGACTGGTGTACAAGGACACCCAAATCCCTTTGAATACTAACTCTATCTAACTTCTCCCCTTCCAGAAAATAATCTGTTCTTTTATTCTTGCTACCTAGGTGAATAATTTCACACTTGCTAACATTGAATTCCATCTGCCACCTACTTGCCCACTCCCCGAGCCTATCTATATCTTGTTGCAATCTTTTTGCATCATCCTGAGAGCTCACTCTGCTACCGAGTTTAGTATCATCCGCGAATTTAGACACATTACATTCAATGTCCTCGTCCAGATCATTGATGTAAATGGTAAATAGCTGAGGCCCAAGCACTGATCCTTGTGGCACTCCACTAGTTACATCCTGCCAATTCGAGAATGATCCGTTTATCACTACTCTCTGCTTTCTACCCGATAGCCACTCTTCTATCCATGTTAATATTTTCCCATTAATCCCGTGGGCCTTGATCTTGAGTAACAGCCTTTTGTGTGGCAATATACCACATCTACTGGTTCCCCCTATCCAACCTGCAGATACATCCTCAAAATACTCTAAAAGGTTAGTCAAGCATGACTTCCCTTTTGTAAAGCCATGTTGACTCTGCCTAATCTTTTTATGGTCTTCCAGGTATCCCATAACTACGTCTTTTATTAAGGACTCAAGAATTTTCCCTACAACTGACGTCAAACTAACTGGTCTATAGTTTTCCCTATTTTCTCTCCCACCCTTCTTAAATAGTGGAGTTACGTTTGCAATCTTCCAATCAATGGGAACTTTTCCAGTATCCACAGACTTTTGGAAGATTATAGACATGCCATCCACTATCTCAGTAGCCACCTCCTTTAAAACTCTCGGATGCAGGCCATCCGGTCCAGGGGATTTATCGGTTTTAAGACCCGACAATTTACCTAGAACCATCTCTTTACTAATGTTAATCTCCCTAAGTTGCTCGCTAACATTGTCTTCTTGGTCCTCTATTTTTGGTATGTTTCCAGTGTCTTCTACGGTGAAGACTGTAGAAAAATACTTGTTTAATGACTCTGCCATGTCTTTGTCCCCTATTATAATTCCTCCGGTCTCTGCCTGTAATGGACCCACATTCACCCTCGCTCGCCTTTTCCTCTTTATATATTTGTAAAAACTCTTGGAGTCTGTTTTTATGTTCTTTGCTAGTTTGCCCTCGTAATCTATCTTCTCCCTTATTTGTGCTAAACTGATTCAAATGATCTGCAATAACTGCAGTAGAATCTCATATATTGCTTCTGGTTGAAATAAGAATTGTGATTGTGATTTTGATCGCAGTTGGCTGGTAGAACACTCTAATTGTACTCTGAGATGCAGAGCAGAAACATTGCTTTAAGGTGCATTTTATTGGAAATTGTCATTTACAGCATGTTGCATCATTCTTCCTGGGTTTACTCTGAAAACAGTCTTTTTCATGCTGTCATCTTTGGTGTAAGGGAAGATATAGTCTGTGAACGCAATGGTCTATTGCTGTGAGTGAATCATTGAGAATATCCTGCATGTTCGAACATGTGAACAAAAACCTGCTTTTGATGTGCTGATTACTAACATGACTATTGGCAGCAAACTGGTCAGAGTCAGCTGTTGTAGAGATCACATCCCACAGTCCCTCCGCCTCGATCCCTCCCTTGCCTCCTTCAAGAACTGTCTCAAGACCCTCCCTCTTCGTTCGTGCCTTCGGTCACCCTCCTACCCCTACCCTCCCCGCCCTCCACCCCTCCTAATCCCAACCGCCAGCTCGGGTGTGGATCCCTGACAGTTCAGCACCTTGGGACGTCCTCCTGATATGAAAGCTGCTATGTAAATGTAATTTGATGCTGGCAGGACAGTTTCCTTGTAAAAGGGGAGAGTACGTGTTTTTTGTTAACTCGAAGAGATAGTTGAGAGCTTCAAGCACTATGTGTCACTTTCTCCTTCGCTCAAATGAAATCAGTTCTAAACCAGGCTGGTATCTGGATTGGCACAGAATACGCCTTATCTCATAGGAGGATTTATATTATTATCTGCTGCTGTGCTGGTTATAGAGAGTGGCAATGGACTTCAGACTGCCCTTCCCTTAATTATTACTGGAAAAACCAACCTTTCCAGCCCAACAACATGTTGTTAACAGGATTGTTCTCTCAACCTGATGGCCATGGGTTTGAATTTTGAGCAGTTCCGCCCGCCACAGTTGGGATGAATTCTTTTTGATCCTTTGCCATGAGGTATGGCAGTGAAGGATCAAATAGAATACACTAGCTCCGAGACGCCACCCTGGGGTGAAGGGTGCTATCCAAATATAAATTGTTGTTGTAAGTATAAGTCCCAGCAACAGCGAAGTACAAGTAACTGGGGAAAATTGTCTCCTTCATCTCTCCTATTTGGATAGAAATGGAGCAAGATTGGTGCTCATCATAAAAAAAAAACTTCCAAACCTTCCAGCTTGGGAGACTGGGAAAGAATGAATTTATTTGGCTGCAATGTGGAGACGCAAAGTGGAAGGGCGGTAAACCATCGAGAGAGAGTGAGAGAGAGAGAGAGCGCAGGGATTTGGGAGTTCTTGATCTCAGCTGCACCGCTGTGAGGAACTACAGGGTGTTCACAAAGTCCTGTTACTCCCATGTTTTATTTCTACAGTGCACTGTCCAACACCTGAAACGTGGAAGAATGATGATAATTATATTTAGAACTGCTTAATTGTATACAGTACAAGGGTTTAACTGTATTTAGACATCCGGAGGATTGGTGTGTGTGAGTGCCATTATTTTCATAATGATCTGTGGCCATGTTCAGTGCCGCATCTTCCATAACATGGATGGGGACAGCGAGGAGGAAGTTACTGGTGTCAGACATTGTTACACCCCACTCACCTGCAACAGCAAATGCAAATTTATTGCAAGAGAAAAAAACACACAGCGGGGTAACAGGACTTTGTGAACACCCCGTGGAAGTGCAAGGTCTCTGAGCAGAAGGAAGAGAATCCGACGCTAGTCCTTGAGTACTTCCATGTGCCTTTCAACCAACTAACTAAAAGGCCAGCCTCACCGGGCGTCTGTAGATGTATGGACAAGGAGTAAAAGGAAGAAGATTAGAGGAATATCATAAATCTGATTTTTTTTTAAAAACGACAAAAATGTAAATATGAGTTCAGCTTGAAATGGAAAAAAAAAAAACCCCACCCCTTTCCTGTTAAGATTTCAGCAAACAGGTCAGAATTTGTTGAAACTTGCCTTGTTCTGAGTGTTTGGAAATGATCACTGTGGGTTTTGCTGAAGTAAAAAGGAATGCAAATCGTGGAAGAGGGGATCTTTCCAGTGAAAAGAGAAACAAGTTCAAACTGAGTATTGAAAAACAGGGGAGAGATTTGCAAACAGTCCCCAGGCTACGAGTCCAGAGGTTATTGATGTCATACAGCAACTTAAATGTATACAGCGCCCTCCATGTGGGGTAGCGTCCCAGAGCGCTTTACGGTGGCGGAGTCTGACCCCGAGCCAGGGGGAGAGGGAGGGGGGAGGTGACCCTAAGTACGATCAAAAAGGAAGGTCTTTAGGCTGGATTTGAAGGTGGGGGGAGAGGGGGCGAGGTGGTAGTAACATACACTTTACTATTATGAATTATTAGTTACCCACTTGTGCCATTTACCTATTAGACAACCAATTATAAAATAAATCTACGACTCCGCAAAACAGGAGGAATCTTGCATAAACAAATCTTATATTCTGAATATTTGTGCCTTAAAATATTACATTTGTAGTGAGCTGAGACAGAGCCCGAAGGGAGCAGCTTAGTGCCTGGAATCGGAATAACGGTTGTTAAATAAAGATGATCTCGATGGAAAAATAAAGTCTGATTTCAGTCATCCTTTCAACAACCGAGAGAGAACCAAGCATGTGTTTTGCATTTGCTCAGTTAGTTCTTAAAGAAGGTTACATACAGCGTAATGTAACATGAAAAGGCTCTCTTGTGCCGGCTTTTGTCAATGGCGCTTGTTCCCTTTTCACGTACAAGTAAATGCTGCATTTGTTAAAGTGCGGATGATACCGCACTCACTGGGTGATGAAAGAGTGCTCAGGGTAGACAGTAGTAAGGATGACATTCTGTGCCGATCATTCCCATCTTGACCTCAGTGGTGCACAAATGTGATTTTGTTGTTGTTGATCAGAAGTACCCACTGTTTATGATTAGTGCAATTTTCCACACTGTCTCTCGTAGGTACCTTTGAGTGAAGTTGCCCAATAAGTTTAAAATTACTAATGCTTCATATCGAGCAGTAAACTTATGGAACAGGCTCCCTCGGGAGACAGTGGAAGCAGAAAATTGTCATCGGTTTCAAGAACAAATTAGATAGATTTCTGCTGGAAAATAATATCTCAGGATAGATACAGTGTATAGTTTGGGACACGACATATCAAGCGATTGCCAAGATCGTGGAAGACGAATTAGATGGACCTTGGTCTTCTTCAGCCAAGAAAATTCTTATTTTCTTATGTTTCTGGGGTCAAGGAAACTCGGGAAGAGTGAAGGTGTTAGTGTTCCTGGGTTTGAGGCAAGAAGATTGGAAAGAGAAGCAACAAGTTCCTTAAAGTCCATTGAAGTATTCTCTTTAAAACTGCTTCTGATTGTAAATGATTAATACTCCTGGTACTTTATATTTATAATCCTGCCGCTGTTTTTTCTGATATACTCTCCAGATCTCTAGTGCCGTCCGTACACTATCAACATGACTTCATGTTGGGCCTAAAACAACAATCCATTGGAAGTTAAATTTTTAATTGTGAATTCAACTCATGTTAACGCTCCACAATCAAATACAAATAAATCTGATCCACAGTTCTCACGGCAGTCAAATGGGGCATGAGCAACATTAAAGCTGAGGTAGTTGATGGGAAGCCTGTATTATTATGTCTGCTCCAGTGTCGGAGACTGAGTGACTCATACCTGTCATGTCATTGTTGTCTGGCACGTCGGTAATGAATTAGTCTCCGCACAATATGCGGGTGTGTTGGGAGTGAAAACACCATCGTGATATCTCTTGTCTCCTGTCTGATCAATCACATTTGCCACTATAATTCCAGTTATCTGGTGATCAGCTACTTTGCAACGGGAAATTACGTAGGGGTTTCTTGACATGATTGTTCAGCAGCCTGGAGAGCATGATCAGGCCATCGCTGATCGTAAAATAATACAATGCAGTACACGGAAGTCCTGTAGCTCCTGTAGAGCGCTCACTTTGCAAGCGAGAGACCTGGGTTTGATTCCTGGCAGGACAAAACTTTCTTCACTCCACACGCCTGACAATAATCCCTCAAGAAAAAAAAGTAATAATAATAATTTGGTCATCAGTCCATGACTGTTTGTGGGACGCTGCTGTGCGCAATTGGCTGCCGTGTTTTGCCCACAAATATACAATCAATTCACTTTACAGTACATCCTGTGAAGCGCTTTGAGACGTCTCGAAGACGTGATGAGGCGCTGTATCAAACACAAGGATTATTATATTATAAAATTACATTTGTAATTTTTCACGTCGGGGGGGGGGGGTGGGGATGTCCCAAGGAGCTGATCAATCGGGGCTTTGGACCCCGGTGGTGGTGTGGGGGGTGGGATTGGGATCAGAGAGGGAGGAGGGTAGGAGGGCGGCTGAAGGCACAGTCGAAGAGGAGGGTCTTAAGACATGACTTGAAGGAAGCAAGGGAGGGAGAGAGACGAAGGGAATGTGGGATGAAGTTCCAAAGGTTGGGGGCAAAGAAGCTCAAGGCCTGAGCGCCGATGGTCGAGCGGGCCTGGCGGGGGACGTGGAGCAGACCGGATCCTGCTGAGCAAGGAAGTAAAGAGGAGGGTTACAACAAAAACTAAACAGCTTGTTTTTAAAAAAAACTGGCTCTGGGGTGTGAATTCATTCTTGCCTGGAAATGAATGAACTTGAATTATTTCGACGTTTCTAACCAGGTCTCAAGAAACAGTCAAGAACAATGTTGGCTCAGTACCATTTAGCAGCAGTTTCAGACTGAAGTTTCATAAATTATAAAACACTATATCTGGATATCAACAGCACAAGCTATTTGAGCAAACACAGAGATCTCTCGCAACCAGAAAGGGTGGAGTTACTTTACCGTTTCTGTTCTTTTCAAGATTTTTGGTGAAGAGCTCTTGCAGCAAAATATTTTTGTGACCGTTTATTGAAGTTTTGCAAAGCACAAACTTAATGGAACTGAAAAGGGAAGGAAGGGAATGGCAACGGTATATAAATCAGAATCCAGTAGCGTAGTATCGCAGGCAAGAGGACCTGGGTTTGATTCCCGGGCGGGGCCAAACTTTACGCAAATTTCCTTGCTCCATAAGCCTCTGTTTACCGAGCAGTAAGTAGGAACCCGGTTGTTAGTCAATTGGTGGATTGCTTTCTGGGGGCAAAGGAAAATTGCTCATTCATTCCTGTGTGCAATTGGCTGTCACATTTTGCCCACAATACATTCTATGAGGGGCTTTGAAACGTATCAACGATATGATTAGGCACTGTACCAAATGCAGGGATGTGGGGGAAAAGCTAACTGAAAGCACGGGCAAAGAGGAAGGTCTTGAAGGGACTCGGGAATGGAGAGTCAGGGCAGATAGGTTTTGAAGCCCGACCGCCGATGATGGAGGACATGAAGCAGGCCAGTGAACTGAGGGAGTGACCAGGTTGGGTTAGGGTTTGAGAAGGTCACAGAGATGGGTGGGGCAAGCGATTTAATGGTTAGGATGAGGATCTTAATCTAAAAAATTATTGGCTGGGATTCCAGGACCAGTTCCCTCTTATAAACTTCCTTCCCAGGTAAGCCATCCTCCAATTTACCTACCATGGAATGGGCCACTTTCCTGGTAAAAGATAGTGAGGTTTATTATGTGCTAATAGCTAACATTGGAGATGTTCCCTTTCTCGTTTAAAATAGGATATGCCATTGTTAGCTCATCAGAAGAGACAACTTTACCTGCAATAGTAAATCAATAAACATTGCATACCACAATGTGCAATAAATTTTATTTTCTAATTGATCTTAAATAGCATTTGACCATAACCATAATCTTCATATTGCAGTGGAGCAATATTTTCCATTGGAAGTTTAATTTTAGGTAAAATGTAATCTTACCGGGCTGTATTGCATGTCCCCAAACTGTATAACATCTTCTTTCCTTAACTGCAACATAAACCAGTTCTCTCATTAGTCTGGCACACACGGTTAAATTATCCTTCCTTCCCCACATCCGGTCCCTAACCAGGACCGCTTTCCTCCACCTTAGCCACATTGCCTGCCTCCGACCATATCTTACTCCAGCTGCAGCCGAAGCCCTCGTGCATACATTCGTCACCTCCCGCCTGGATTACTCAAACGCATTCCTCACCCGTCTCCCCAGCTCCACTATTCAAAAAATTCAGCTCATTCAGAACTCTGCTGCTCATATACTTACCCAGACCAAACTCTGTAGCCCCATCTCAGGCCTCCTGCTTGTCCCTCGCGCCCTCCGACACCATTGGAGATCACGCATTCAGCCAAGACTCCGGAACACTCTCCCTCAGTCGCTCCGCCTTGCCCCCCCCTCCCCTTTTTCCCGCCTGAAAACCTTCCATTTCGACAGTGCTTAACGGCCACCTTCCCCCACACCCCCACGCGCCCCCAGCTCGGAGTAAGGCTCCGCCACTGTTAATCGCTCTGGCGCAAGTTGTGGTTGTTATCCCTTGTTTTTCTCCCTCTTTCTGCAGACGAGCCAACAAGCCCAAGTATTGACCTGGTGGCAGATCACGTCCCAGCCTCCGCTGTTGTTTCCAGTGGACATAACTCAGCACCACGTATCATCACCAGCCCTGCGTCTCCAACCTTCGCATTCCCTCTCCCACGGCACTACTCACAGGACTGCAGTAAGTTGAGAGCGAGTCAATAACGAGAGTTAAGAAATAGATAGGTACCTGAAAAGGAAAAATTTGCACGAAAATGGTGAAGGAGCAGGGGAGTGGGACTGATTGGGTGGCTCTTCCAAAGAGCCAGCACAGGCACGATGGGCCGAATGGCCTCCTTCTGTGCCATAATATTCTATGACTCTATACGAAGTGATGTGCAAGTGGATTTGGCCAGTCAACAAAAAGGAGATGGTAATGAGATCAAGATATTTTTGAAATGCTCCCAAATTGTAATATGTTATAATCGAGAGTTCTGTCCTCAATCAGTGTACAGTATGGTATAAAAATGGAAGCAGAATCCTCTTTCAGTTAATCTGTCTGTTCTCGAAACACCAGGAAAAACTAATCTCGCCTCTTATTGTACATTGTAAGTCTTCTAAACGGAATAACTGAGAAATCCTACTATTACTCCCTGCCATCGTGGCAACAGATTGTATCTATCAGCTTGTGCATGAAGCGAGGTGACGTGTCGAAACTAAGGCCAGATTGCCAATGTAAATTAAATTGAAATTTTGATAAATCAATACTGTATTGAAACAGGTTAACCAGGTCAGTTATTTGATGATTATGACTATTTGGATTTTGCTTCTGTACTTAACGAGTATAATTCTGGGATCAATCACCAGATGCAGGAATTGCTGAAAGTAATCATCTTTTTTTCCATCTAATGAGAAGTCTTGACGGTCGGTTTCTGATCGCAAGAGTGGAACTTCACGAAAGGGTGCACAGGTTTTTACTGGTGAAAGAGAGTTTATTGCAATGCGCAATGTAGCAAGTTCAAATTGTACCTCTTTTTGAGTAGAACCCAGTAATAAATCAAAAGCATTGAAGCCAACCCAAAATTAACTGACCATCAATTCCACTAGGCTTAAATATCTACTGTCTTTGCCTCCACCCCAGGCCCCATTCACAGGGTGTCCACAACACATCCCTGTAGTCACAAGTGGGCAAACTAACTGATGATCTGACTATTTGGATTTGCTGGAGGTATCGACATGGTATTTCCACTGTCAAACAATGCAAATGGCAAACAAAAATGTTAAATGGTGAGAAAGAAGAAATTGTGTCACGGGGTTTTCGAAGCTGCATTGAACACTGCCCATCTTTTCCTTCCTTCCTTCCTTCCTTCCTTCCTTCCTTCCTTCCTTCCTTCCTTCCTTCCTTCCTTCCTTCCTTCCTTCCTTCCTTCCTTCCTTCCTTCCTTCCTTCCTTCCTTCCTTCCTTCCTTCCTTCCTTCCTTCCTTCCTTCCTTCCTTCCTTCCTTTTCAATTCTTGTTATGTGTGCTGCATTTTGTTTCATCAGGCAACATTAAAGCTAGCCGACGCTCCTCTTACCTTCTAGCTATAACGACCGAGAGATCAAAGTCATGTGATGAAGGATTAAATTCATATCGGGAAGAGCGAAAGGTCTACTCGTAAGTTTTTTCACGGGAACTTGGTTTGATGATCAAAACCTGTTGTCTTTCTGAAAAAAAATCAATGTGGAAATTAAACGGATTCACATCCTAGTGTGAGAGTGAGTGGGTGGGTGTGTGTGTGTGTGAAAGAGAGAGAGAGAGAGAGAGAGGTCCCTAGACTTAGATTTATTTGTCTAATGCTCCAGATTGTCTGATGCAAAAGAATAGATGGTACAAAAGAATAGATATCAAAACAAGTTGTAATTGGGATCCCTCAGCCTCGCCCATCCTCATCTATCTTTAAGTCTCACCTTGAAACCTACCCCTTAAACCAATTGTCACCTCCCACATACCCTTTTCCCTGACTCTGCAATCCAACCCCATCACCGACAAGCAGTCCAAGAGACGAGCCAACATGAAGGGAGCTATATCAATGCAAGTTGTTGCTGTTGCATACCTGGTTGACAATAATGTCTGGGGTTATGATTAAGGGGCCTATCTCACTACAAATGAATCTCCTTCATATTCAAAGATGTATTTTAATAGTTTATTCATCAGCTGAAGAGCTTTAGAAATTATTGGGATAAAATTTGGTCAGTGTATGAAGTTTCGGACCTTGGTGGGAGAGGCCATCTCAGTGTTTGGTATGAGATATTATCTGGGTGTCAGGAGATGTGAAGCATTGTGCGCAGCGCTGAGCTAATCCACATTGACTTTTACAAGTTATGATTTGTTTTAACCAAAGCAGCTTATAAACGATGATATCCTGCGGTGTATTTGATGCCTAGATTCTGTGCTAAATTGTACAGAGGTCAAGGAGACATTTTGATCCCTCATTTTGGTGTCTCTTTTTTTCCCTTAGGAAGCTGCCAAAACGAGTTCCGAGCCTTAAGATTCTGAAGAGTTTTTTCACAGACGGGGTAAGAGTCGATTTGTAAAAGTTGTAAAATTAAATCTCCATCGCTCACCAAAACCCGCTTATAAATCGTCAGAGATCAGCTGCATAAAGCTGCTGCTTAATTATAAATGAGGAGATTTACTTGGGGATTGGCCAGAATCAACTATTTGCAATTCTGGTCTCTGGGTGTTTCTGTACCCACGAATATGGTCATTCGCAGCAATTTTGTGAAAACAGCCTTGAAGTGAATGACTTATTTTTTTTTAATCTGGGGAATTGTTGACCAGGATACCGGGAGAATCTCCTATAGTCAACGCTTATGAGGAGAGTGAGCCTCTAATGTGAAATCCACTCTCAGGAGGATTGAGATTTTATTTCCAGGAGCCTCCGACTATGAAAACCATTGAATCTGTGGTGATGAATAAACCATTGTGTTGCGCGGAGTGAAACATTCTAGTAGACGTAAAATGCCTGAACGACAAAACTACCAAATTATTTATGAAAAGTACATTTTTAATTTCTGCCCCAAAATTAGTCAACCTGTTGTGGCCCCACAGGACTGAACCCAGGAAAGATGTTGTCTTGCGATCTGTAAATATTGTATGCCATTCACTGGAGATAAACCTGCATTCATCCAAAGTGCACCGATGAGCTTTTTATTTTTAATTATTGAGTGCTTGAAACACGAGCCAAACCTCAGTGATGTTTAGAAAGCAGAGTCCCGGAATCCTGCTGTTGTATGAGTTGCTCTGCATAAAGCTACTTCTTAAATATAAATGATCATTAAAGCACCAGTTCTTTGGAGGTGGCAGGTTGGCCAGAATCAACCATGTACAGATGTTTTCTCTGGGCCATTTGCCTGTGAACATAACTAGCCGCAATGTCCCTCAAACAGCCATGAAGTGAATGACCAATGATGTGGTGACTGAGTTCACTTTGGGGCCATTGGTGGCGTTAGGCATATCCAACCCATGCAATTGCAGGAAGCCCTGCAACTCGGTTACTTGTTGTCTCAAAATGGCGATGGATGAAATGATGGAGTGATGGGACACAAGGTCACAGCCTAAACACGGCTTCTCCAGGCCCACGTCGGCTACCTCCAGCCAATAGCCACAAGTCTCAGGTCCGGCACATCCCCCACTACGTGGAGTCCTGTAGCTCAGTGGTTAGAGCACTCGCTTTGCAAGCGAGACACCTGAGTTCAATTCCAGGCAGAGGGCGAAACCTTGGGCAAGTTTCCTTACTCCACACAGAGCCTAATAATAATCCCTCCAAAACCAAAAACAATAATAAATTGGTCATTTTCAATCTACGACTGTTTGTGGGACATTGCTGTGCGCAATTGGCTGCCGCGTTTCACCCATAAATATACAGTCAATTCACTTCACAGCCTCTTCTGTGAAGCACTTTGAGACGTCGAGAAGATGTGAAAAGCGCTATATCAAATGCAAGGATTATTATTATTATTATTACGTCCGGTTTCCTGGGGACTCGTTGCCAGTCTCCCAGCATCTGAGGAGAAGCCGTCCAGCTCTGGCCGGCGTTTGAGCTGTGCCACAAGCTGTCCTCACGGTGAGCGAGTCGTCACCCGCCACCTACTGACACGGGTACACTGGCAACACTGGCAGGGACCCTGGAAGCGAGCTTTGCCTGAGGCCTGCAGGACGAACACTGGCCTTCTTTGGGCTGATTTTACCGCTGGTGACTGGGACGCTATCCTGCGTGAGGGCGTTATATAAATGCAAATTGTTGTCGGTGGTGGTCACTTTCAGGGAACCTTAAACACGCTGGTTAACAAAATCTTCAGGACCGTCTGACCATTTAATGTTTGTTTGATCAGTCCCTAGATAGCTTGGACACCTCTGAAGACACGAGAACTAAGCGACATTCCACTTCCGACCTCTGTGACGTGACTTTCAGTGATGTCAGGAAAGAAGGATGGTTGCATTTTCGGCAACTCGTCGCAGAGAAGGGAAAGGCAAGTCCTATCTCTGACGTAGCATAGGTTTAAGTAGAAGCTTCCGTCAGCTAACATTTTCTATCATTGTTTAGTGACTCCGTTTTTAATATTATAACTTCCATCTCTCTCTTTCTCTTTCGCACACGTACAGACGCACTTTAATACATATAAAACTTGAACAGACTAATTGTTTATCTCTCTTACAAATTACTTTGCACTGTTTTTATTTTTCTGTTGTTTCCCTCTTCTATTTGAATTCAAGAGGAAACTTGATGCATGCATGTGGAGAAGGGAATAGAAAGGTAAATGAAGCAGGAATTAGGAGGCCCTTTGTGGAGCATAAACACAGCAAAGAGGAGGTGAACCAAATGGCCAACGTTGATGCTGTACGGTCTTCGTAATTCTATGGAATGGATATACTATGTTGGAGTGGCTGTAACAGTGAGATACTTCATTCAGCCACCCAGCTGAGATCTAATGAGTGCAAAGGCTAGTCTTCTCTTGCCTCATGTGTAGAGCTGGTCTTTCAAAAGAAAACGATCAATAGCTGAAAACAATGTAACACTGCAAGAAGCTACGTAATGATTGTGGCAGTGTGTGTTGGCCATTAATAATCAGTGGTGTGTTGCTCGAAACCTTACTCAAAGGTTAAATCCAATCCTGTAATCCTACTTTCCCAAATGCATCATGCTGGCCGAGTGGATTTGATTTCAGTCTCTTTCGTCCCTTTTCCCCTCACTGGAACTGAGTTTTCAATGAATGATGTGCTGTACGGTTCCCAAGTAAAGGTATACAATTAATAATTAATTTTGCAATAAGCTCTTGGGAAGTTTAATGTGAGATGATTCAATATTCTAGGAATCCTAATGGCCCCGGCTGCTTCCTTGAATATTTCATACAGCTATTGGAGCACATTTAGATGAAGTGCTCAGTAGTCGCTTGCATCACACTTGTTTTTCTTGACCGCTTCGAATGTAAGTACAGCATAAAATACTGTAGTTTCAACTAATATAATGGCTAACAAAATTATGTCCAAAAACACCCAACAAGACAGGTGCGTGGTTTCCTCACTAAGCTTGTAGCTGGTACAACCTGTCACATCTGAGGTATTGCAGTGTCATGTGGAAAAGTGGAAATATGTTTTATTATCAATTATGCATCTGTTAAAATGATGTTCTTACCAATGGAAATCTATCTTTTTGAACTGTTCACAATATAAATGAACGTATTACCTCCTGTACTGCAGCGGATTGGATAAAGCACTCGCGTCGCAAGCGAGAAGGTCTGGGTTTGATTCCCAGGCTGGGTGAAACCATAGGCAAGTTTCCTTACTCCACACGGCTATGTTTATCCAGCAGTAAGTGGGAATCTGGTTGTTAGTTGGTTGGCGGATCGCTTTTCCAGGGACAATAATTCCTTAAAAAAAATTAGAACAATTTGATCACTCACTCACGACTGTTTGTGGGACACTGCTGTGACAGTTAACTGCCACATTCACCCCAAAAATATACAGCCAATTCACTTTAGAGTATATTCTGTGAAGGGCTTTGAGACGTCTCGAAGACATGATAATGCGCTACATCAAATGCAAGGATTATTATAGTATTATTATAGTATTATAATATTTTAAGGATAATTGTTTCGAGGGAATATTTGGTGCTAATTTGTCCGATCAAAAAAGTCATGGAGTAACGAAACTTGCCTTCCATTTCGCCCTGTCCGGGAATCGAACCCAAGTCCTCTTGCTTGCGAGGCAAGTGCTCTAACCAATATGCTACATGACTCAATTTTGGGGTGAAGTTCTCATTGATGCTCTTAGTACACTTTGACAATGTGCACTTATAAAATGTAATCAAATTGACATAACATTACCCCTTCATTCTTTATCTGTTTGATGAAACACGCGTCTGTACATTGTGTTTCTGCTTCTGTGCAGACTTTGTATCATGTGAATTAGAAGCAAATAGAAATGACATGTCACAGCTAAAAACAGAGTTTGTGGCAGAAGAGCAGAGACGAATTAAAGGCTGCGCTTCTGGACGCTTACGAATGAGGTCCTGTCTGTGTGGGATCAGTTTTCAATGCTTTCCATTATTTCAAAATGCAAACAAATCGCATGTGCATCATTTTGAGGGGAGGGAATCGTTGTGAGGATATGGAATATTTAGAGCGTCCCTCCAGGGAGAGAGTGCGCATTCCATTCCAAAAATCTAGCTCCGTAATTTCCATGCGTAGGTGGGGTGTGTCGAATTCTCAGTTTGGTTTGGATTGCCGGGGGAGTCAGCAGGTCAGAGAGGTAGAGAGATGTCAGGGTGTGAAGGGATTTGTAGAGGAATGTGAGAATCTTCAAGTCGATTTGTTCGGGAGCCAGCGGAGCCTGGCAAGGACTGCAGTGATGGGGGTATGGAGTTTATGGGGGTATGGAGTGAGTGTACGGGCGGCAGAGTTTTTAACTATTTTGATTTTGTGGATAGTGGAAGGGGGAATAATTGAGGTGGTAGGTGCCAAAAGCGTGGATGAGGGTTTCAGCTGCGTGAGGGGTGATTTACGGTCAGAGGCAGGCAGTTAACAGAGGTGGAGGAAAGCGGACTTAGTTAGGGACTGGGTGTTGGGGTTGGAAGGACAGCTGTGGATCGAGACTGCAGAATATTTCGCTACGGCAATTTGGGTTCTGTAGGCTCTGTAGTGGCTGGTGTTGATTAGGTATCTTTGATGAATCCAGAATTAGTAAATGGTAATCCCAGGAGATTTTCAAGCGTGCCCAGCCTGCATAAGAGAAATAACTTATCTTCTTATATTTCTAATGCGAGTTCATTCCAGTGAGTTTTCTGTCAGAATTTGTTTCATTCCAGTGATGTATTGATCAAGAATGTAGTTTATGCGTGATTCAGGATTACAAACTGTTTATTTACGAGTCAATGAAATGAATAAGTAGATCGGAAGAAAATAAGGCACTGCAGTTTAAAATGAACTGTTGATTTTCCTGCAAATGCGTTGCTATTTGAATTGTTTTTCTTGATTATCTAGTGATTTGCTTCTTACTAATCTACTTTTCTTTTATCTGATGATTTATTGATTTATTTGCTTATCCATTATTCATGCCCTGCCATCGAGCTCTCAGCTGTTTCTGACGGTAACTGTTCTCCTTTGTTTTCCTATGTGTGGTACACATACTTTGTTTCTTCTGGATATTAGTGGTTCTTTCAAATGCGTAGGAAGATGAAACGCACAGCTTTTCAAAAGATTAAAATGGACAAGATATTCTATTGAAGTTTCACATCCATGGAGTTTTTTTTTAAAAAACCCAGCCTTTGCTGTTTTCCTTTCGCAGAGGATTGTGAGCAGCATTCGTCCTTGGAAACGGGTTTATGCCCTCCTGCGATCACATTCCTTGTACCTGTACAAAGATAAAAGGGATGCCGTGTCTGCCTCTTCCTCACAAGCTGATGACGAACAGCCCATTTGTATCAAGGCCTGTTTGATTGATATTTCATACAGTGAGACTAAAAGGAAGAACGTTTTTCGTCTGACTACATCGGACTTTTGTGACTATCTGTTCCAAGCTGAGGATAGGGACGACATGCTGAACTGGATTAAAATTATCCAAGAAAATAGTAAAACCGAGGGAGAAGTGAGTACTGTTTTTATTAAAAACATAAAGTATTCCAGCAGAGAAAAAGGCTATTCAACTGTTCCAGGTCTGCGCACTGTATTTCTCTACATGAAAGTAATGCAACTGTGGGATGTTTGCGGTGTGCAAATTGACTGCCTGCTTTTTGACTATAAAAATACACCTCATTGAATCTTGTGAAACTCTTCAAGACATCCTCCTGACATGGAAGGTGCTATGTCAAAAGCAACGATTATTGATTGATTATTATCAATCCCAATCTCCTGCTCGCACCCCAAACCCCTTAATATTCCTCCTCATCAAACATCTGTCTAATTTCCTTTTTAAAATAAATCATGGCCTCTGCCTCAGCCACAGTTTGTGGCAGAGAATTCCACATTCCAACTAAGCCTCTCTGAACAAATGTTTTCTTCCAACTTTCCCTTGAATTCTTTGAATTAAAAGTAGAATTATAATAATTCCTTACAAAAAGAATATGGGGCCTCTGGCTGTCAGAGTGGTAATAATAATACTAACCCTTTCATTTGATATAGCGCCTTATCATGTCATTGAGACGTCTCAAAGAGCTTCACAGAATATATTGTAAAGTGGATTTGCTTTATATTTTGTGATACAAAACCAGCCAATCACCCTGACTCAAACTCTGAATGTGAATTGCAAGTTATATTCTTCCCATCGTTTCAGCAGTTCACTGGATAGTGTATGGAGACTGAAAGAGTACTTCATACCATCCACCAATATAAGACATCATCCTCGGTTTAGACATCACTAGTGGTGGCCAACCATATGAATATTTCTTGAGTTATGGTCACCATATCAAAATCGCTACTCAGTAAACATTAATTTAACGCAGACTTGCCTGGACTAGTGCGAATGTTCAGCAGGACATTTCTTGATGGGCAATGGGTTGGCCACACTTGTTTTAGAGTGTGAGTGGGCAATCAATGGTATACCGTAGCATTTTGGTGATACTATTCTGTGCCGGAGTTGTTGGGACAAAGACTAAATCCTGGCAGAAATGCGGTGAGAGCCACTCTGACCCACAGGATAATATATCCTCAATATACCCGGAAATAAATCACAACATAATAAAAATAATAATCTTTAATTTGGATATTTGACATCGTTGAGACGTCCCAAATATATAAACACAGTGATACGTGTGGCAGAAATGTTTAGTGGATAATGGAAATGTTTTAAAAAAGGTATGTTTAACATAATTTGCCCTTGAGAGGAATTGTTTAACAAAACCTTTTAATTCTCTTTTTCTTTAAAATTAGGACACAAGTACAAAATTGATAGAAGTCAAATTGAAGGAGTACAGAAACCAGAGGTACCGAAACCTTTTTGTTGTTAAGTCACCTCTTTCATACATAGCACAGAGTGTTCAGCCAGTGCTGGATTAGACACTTGTTTGTTTCCTATCCAGTTCCTGGAATAAAGAGGTACTAATCTGTGTGTGTTGGTACTCGTTCACACGGCACCTGTGCTGAGGGAGTGTTGGGGCCTCCACCCAATCTGAGACGTCTGACTCATCATTATACCTCATTCCTCCCGATGTGTACTTTTCACAAAAAAAAGACTTAGTGAGAGATATGAGACAGTTTCTCTTACTGTGCTCTTTAATATATAAAGCCGTGTACTTATAATAAAGGCATAAATCACCACTGAAACCTGCTGACTGGTGCTCCTTAGACTGACTTTTGGGTTGTCTGTAATCTAGCTTTATTTACAATGGCTGACGTTGTCCTGACTTCAGGTCGGGGCCTGCTGTCGTCTGAAATTGGGAGCACCGTCACAAACTGTTCGTCTCGTGGCCACACTGGGACTAATGGGGAGAAATTCTACCTGGCTCTTCTTTTATTCTTATTTACCTCGCATTTATAGAGTGTCCAAAATTTGGCAACTTCTTAAATGCAACCTTAATGTTTAAGCTGATTTTCTTTTAAGAACTACAGATTTCTGCCAATAAAGAAACAGAACAGGCGAGATCACGAGCAGTCGTGTTTATTAAGATCAAATACAGAAGTCGCTGGGAGCGCTCAGCAGGTCAGGCAGCGTCTACGGAGAAAGGAAAGTGCGTCAATGTTTCGGGTCCACGACCCTTCGTAAGAACTCAGTTCTGCCAAAGAGTTGTGGCCCCGAGACATTGACTCACTTTCCTTTCTCCATAGAATCCGCCTGACCTGCTGAGCGTTCCCAGCCACTTCTTTTTTTGCTTCAGATTTCCAGTATTTTGCGGTTATGTTTATAAGGATGTTACGTTAACTGCTCCTCCTGCTGTCTGAAAGGAACACAGTGCTTATCCACCTTGTTCAGTGTGGCTATTAAAATGGGACTGAGGAAAAACGGAAATAACTAGAAAATAAAATATTATAGCGTTGGGAGCAAACGATGGGTTTACATCATTTTACGGCTTCACTAAATTATGAAACCTGCTGGCCGTGTGCCGAGCAGCTAACGTTACAGTCCTGCATTTAGTTTTACGATTGAGATAGGGTTTCTGGTTTGCCACACGGGCCAAACACTGGAAGTAGGTTTCAGTTGTTCTCAAATCGATTCTGGTTTAAAGCTGAGACCGCTGTGTGGATTGTGTTACAGCCCTGCAAATAACAAGTCAGACTCCTCTCCAAAAGGACCCCGCCATCATGTTATCCGAAGGCCACGATCACCCAGGCAAGATACCAACCTCAAAGGTAATTCCATTGCTCATGCCACGTGTTGTCACTCTCACCACGCCTGACAGTTTGAGAAACTTCCATCTGCCTCAATGATTCCCCGGCCCTTTCACCTCCGTTAAGAATTGAAGGTGGTTAGATTTGGTTACAGCAGTGGAGTGAGCGTGTGAGCTTTCATCAGCCGGCGACACTCTTTTCAGATGCTGGTTAAGCTGCTGCATCTTCAACACTTTCCTGTCTTTCACATCAGTAATCATGATGTGGTGTGGGAGATGATTCAGAATGTTGGGATTATCAGAGACCCAAGAGGTTCAGCATTCACGTGTGATTAGGTGGTAAAGAGAATGGATATAAATTGTGTTTCAGTCTCTTCAAATAATCTTATCAATGTAGGCTGTCTCAGTCTACCTGCAAGAGAGAAACCATGCAACAGAGGGCACCCTTGTTTCACAAAGTGACTTCAGTCTTTGCAAAAATCTATACTCTTAGGGAGGGACCACCTTCTTGGGACCTGGACAGCTGTCAGAGACCTGGACGCCGGTCACTGGCTTGGCCTCGCTGACCAATGGGACCAGCTGCGGGCAACACAGAGAATTATCTCACCAATCCGCCCCAGATTTTTCTGCAAAGAAACAAAATGACCGAATCGTTCCATTCTGAAACAAACCCTCTCAAGAGCTTATGGCGTTGAACTAAGATGGTTTAGTTGGGTGCACAGGGCGGGGAGTCAGAAAGGGGAGTCAGTCTACATCAAGTGTACCACAAGAACAACAACTTGCACTTATATAGCACTCTCCGCCCATAGTAGCGTCTCAGAGCACTTAGCAGTAGCTGAGCCTGACTCCAAGCCGGGGGAGTGGGGGAGGTGGCCGTAAGCACGGCGAACAGGAAAGCTTTTAGGCGGATTTTCGAATATTATGATTATTATTTATGTTTATAAAGCTACCTTCACGTAGGATAGCATCTCAGAGTGTATACAGTAGAATTTATATTTATATAGTGCCTTTCATGTAGGGAGGACGTCTCAAAATGCTTACAACTGCTTGCTGGACACTGAGCTAGGGGTGCAAGCCAAAGGAGGTGGGGATATTTAAACAAAGTTCCAACACCATACAGAATGGTAATAACAATAATAATCCTTGCATTTGATACAGCGCCTTATCACGTTTTCGAAATGTCTCAAAGCGCTTCACAGAATATACTGTAAAGTGAATTAACTATATTTTGTGGGCGAATCACGACAGCCAATTGCACACAGCAGTGTCCCACAAACAGTCGTGGATTAAGTGACCAAATTATTATTTTTTCGAAGGGTTTATTACCATCAGAAACTGATCTTGCAATCGACTAACAACCGGGTTCCTACTTACTGCTAGCTAAACGGGCGTGTGAGATAAAGAAACTTACCCAATGTTTTACCCTCCCAGAGAATCAAACCCAGGTCCTCTGGCTTGCGAGGCGAGTGCTCTAACCACTAAGCTACAGGACTCCATGTTTGATCTCTCAGAGTTTCTGATTGCTGTGAGCTCACACCACCTTCAGGAAGGCAATCAGAGTTAGAAGCACTAAGGTTGCCCACTTGTTCAGGATTCTGTCCCGATTGACGAGTTTCAATTGTGTTAATGGCTTTTGTAAGTTTGATGCCAGTCGACCGGAATAAAAAACAGAAAATCGAGGAAGTGGAATTGCACATCAGCTCGCTCAGTGTCAGAAAGAAGAACACAAGTGTGATCAGGGCTGAAGCAGCCAGGTCTAATGAAAGTTGACACCTCTTCAGATATTGAGTGACCTGCTGGCATTTTCAGTACTTTAGAGTTACCAGGTTGCTGTTTCTAGCTCTTCAGCCAACTGCCCTCAGTGCTAGTTCAGGTCAAGCTGCATAATTATCCTAACTAAAGACCAATCTGTCATAATAATACAACTTGCACTTACAGTGGAGTCCTGTAGCTCAGTGGTTAGAGCACTCGTCTTGCAAGCGAGACACCTGGGTTCAATTCCAGGCAGAGGGCGAAACCTTGGGCAAGTTTTCTTACTCCACACAGAGCCTAATAATAATCCCTCCAAAACAAAACAATAATTAATTGGTCATGTTCAATCCATGACTGTTTGTGGGACGCTGCTGTGCGCAATTGGCTGCCGCGTTTCGCCCACAAATATACGGTCAATTCACTTTACAGCATATTCTGGGAAGCACTTTGAGACTTCGAGAAGACGTGAAAAGCGCTATATCAAATGCAAGGATTATTATTATTATAGAGCACCCTCCACGCAAAGCAGAAAAAGGGGTGAAAAGGGGCAAGGCGGAGGGAGTGAGGGAGACTGAGGCAGAGGGATTGAGGGAGAGTGAGGTGGAGAGATTGAGGGAGAGTGAACAGGGATTGTGGGAGAGAGAGACCAGGAATAATAATAATCCTTGTCTTTGATAAAGCACCTTATCACGTCGCCAAAATATCTCAAAGCGCTTCACAGGATTTACTAGAAAGTGTAGTGACTGTGTATCCGAAGACACAGTTCCTGCATAGACTGTACGCTGCCGCATCTTCTGTACTTGTTTTAACCAACTTTCTGGGTTCTGAGAACAGCTTACATTATCGGGAGTCGATTTTGAGCATCAAGGCGCCTGACCGTGTGAAGGAGTTTCAGTAAAATATAATAATGGTTATTTGTCTGGTTGCTTTAGCCGTCTTATCGTTTAGACTCTGGCTCTGCCTAACACTGATGCTACAGATAGCGATCTTTCAGATAGGTATTCTTTATAGTGGTGAATGTAAAAAGAGTTCCCTGTGTGTGCAAACCCCACTCTCCCCCACGTTAAGCTCAGTAACACTCCTGCCCCATTCTTCAGTAATATGAATATTCACTCGTGAGGTTTTGATGATATTCATTCTTTCAAAGATCAGCCTTTTATCTCCAGGAACAAAGTAGTTGTGGCGTTGGGTTGATTGAGATATCAATTTAACACAAAATTCCACTGTGTGCAAATAGCAAAGGCAAACTAATTGTCTGCAGAGGGAATTTCCCAGGACTCGTGAAGCAGAGTTAGAGAAGACTGTGAAGCTTAGTCTATCTGATTAATTCCTAATCTTTTCATACTAATGACTGCTTTGTCAGAGTACATGGCAGAGCGACACGAAGAAAGACCAAGTTTCAAACCTATTTATGACATTTGTTCAAGACTTCAATTCATAGGAATATTTTTTCTTCCATTAAATGCGGTATTCTTCTATTATATGCTAATAATCCTGGCGCCTTTTACATCTTCAAAACATCTCAAAGATTCACTGAATTTTAAGGGGCAAACGTGGCAGCCGTTTTGTGCATCACAAGTGTCTGCGCACAGTCATGAAGTGAATGACCAAATTTTTAACTGGACAATTGTTGGCCAGGACACCAGGAGAAACCCCCTTCTCTATTTGATTAGTGCCACGCGGTCTTTCACATCCACCTGAAACAGACACAGACGTCTCATCAGAAGGGCAACACCTCCAGCAATGCCGCTCGCCCCCAGCATTGTATTTGAGTGTCAGTCTAGACTGTGAGTTCAAAGTCCTGACGTGGGACTTGAACTCACAACCCTCTGACTCAGAGGTGAAAGTGCGATCCGCTGAGTTAGGCTGATGCACTTATGAAAATGCTGACGACTGCTGGACATAAAACATAGTGACCAGTGTGGCTGTTTTGGGACATTCCTGTGGCTGCAATGTTTACCTACAAAATACACTTTACTCTAAATCCTGTGAGGAGTCAACTTGACCTGAAAGGTACTATAAAATGCAAGTATCATTAGATTTTGCTCTGCTCGGTTGGAGAATAACCTTTTGTCTGCCTGTATTTTGCACAGATGAAAGCAGCCCACCAAAGGACAAAACTTCCTGGTTGAATATAATAAAGAAGGCTAAGAAACCTGTTCTGGGAGCAGCATTTGGTGTTCGACTGGAGGACTGTCAGCATGGTGTTAATAACAAGGTAACTGCAATGTGCTAACAGGGTAATTACCGAAATCTTGCCTTCTCCTTGACTTTGGCTTCACCTCTTTATTTTGGTTGATGTAAAGAGCTTTTTGTGTTCTTTAAATAGCGTGAAGTGAGGGTTGTTTTGAGCAGAAGGCTTTGATGTGTTGCATTTTGATGTGTGTCTTTGTTCCTTTTTTCTTACAGTTTATTCCGTTAATAGTGGAGATTTGTTGTAAGTTGGTGGAGGAGAAGGGTCTGGAGTACACAGGGATTTATAGGGTGCCAGGGAACAATGCCATGGTCTCCAGTCTACAGGAGCAACTTAATAAGGGAACGACTGATCTAAATACCTCAGAAGAAGTAAGCCTTCAGTTCTGCTATTGACAATGTGACTCCTTTCATCGGCTATTTTCACAATATCTTCACTATCTATCCTCTAATGGCTTCTCTTCGCACTCCCACATGGTCACCTCTGGTGTGCCTTTGTGGGCATGGGGTCAGTTTCCGTCAGATGACGCACAACTCTGCCTTTTTACTTCTCTCCTTGATCCCAGCACATTGCTGTTCTGGCCCATTGCCTGTCAGACGTCAAGTCCTGAATGAGCTTTAATTGCCTTCAGCTTAGCATCAACAACAGAATACAAAAGTCAGGAAGTTATGATGGTTAGACCGCAGCTGGAGACTGTGTTCAGTTCTGGGTACCACCCAGGAGAGGTAGAGAAGCTGGGATTATTCTCCTTGGAGCAGAGAAGGTTAAGCGGAGACTTAATAGAAGTTTTATTTTCAAAATTATGGGGGGGATTTGATAGGGTGAAAAAGGAGAAACTGTTTGCACTGGTGGGTGGGTCGGTAACCCGAGGACACCGATTTAAAACAGTTGTTAAAAGAGACAGAGGGGAGGTGAGGAGAAGTGTTTTCATACAGCGAGTTTGGATCTGGATTGCATTGCCTGAAAGGCTGGGGGAAGCCGATTCGATAATTTTTAAGAGAGAAGTAGATAACTATTTGGGGAGGACAAGTTTGCAGGGCTATGGGGAGAGAGCGGGGGAGTGGGGTTGATCAGGGCTATGGGGAGAGCGCGGGGGAGTGGGGTTGATCAGGGCTATGGGGAGAGAGCGGGGGAGTGGGGTTGATTTGGAAGCTCTTTTCAAAGAGCCGGCACAGACACGATGGGCCGAATGGCCTCCTTCTGTGCTGTATAATTCTATGATTCTATAAACATTGAAGCCATCATGTTCAGCTCTCTCCAGCACCTTTTTGCCTCTGGCTCCGACTCCGCTCACCTCATGCACCGCTGCTCGGCCCTGCTAACTACGCCGGTGTGTAACCTTGGCCTTCTATGTAACTCCGGCTCGGCTTCAAACCCTGCACCTCATTCTTTTATCACGTTCTTCCATATTCGTCACATTACCTGCTTGTGGTGGTTTTTAATTCACAAAAAAATTGTTTACTGCATAGCCTGGTACTTGAGGGATTAGCTGGGACCCTCTCTGCCCCCACCCTCTGCCTCACCCCCTGCCTCCCATCGCACAGTCCCTCCACCTCGCCCCCTCTCTCCACTGCCCCCCCCTTCCATCAAGACCCACCTCAAGACCCTCCTACCCCTACCCTCTCTCCACCTGTCTTGATCCCAACTCCCAGCTCGGGTGCAGATCTCTGACTGTCCAGCGCCTTGCGACATCCTCCTGACGTGAAAGACCCTTTACCGATGTCATTTTTTGCAGTGGCTGTTGACCACCCCGTCAGGCTTTGGCCCACAGGGCTAAGGACATCTTTGTACTCGGGTCTGCCTGACTGCCATTTCCAGGAGGTCAAAAGTCAGAGGAAAAGAGATCCAAAGAATATTTTATTTCTTTTGGGCTGTTCCTTTATAGACAGGATGACCTGACCACAACTCAATTCATGGTGGTCCTGAATTCATGGCATAAAAAACAGAGTCCTTTTGAAGCTGCCCTCAGAGAGGCCATAAAGAACATCAAATTGACCCAACGTTTCAAGAAACTATCTTGAGGGCTTTTTTTTCATGCTTCTAAATTGTTCAACGAAAGACTGGTAAAGGGTATACCCTTTTTGTGTAGGTCAGGCTGTTATACTCGAGTGGTATCACAAACGTGGCTTTATCACACTGACTCCCCTTGTCTTTACAGAAGTGGCAGGATCTGAATGTGATAAGTAGTTTGCTTAAATTGTTCTTCCGAAAACTTCCCGAGCCTCTCTTCACAGATGGTGAGTAAAAACCTTTTCAGTGTGGCACTGAGAACAATAAGGCACTGTTACAATTCTTGGACACTTTAGAAGTCATTGCACTAAAAGTACAGCAATAGCCTTTTTATCTTGTGTTACATTTGTAAGCACTTCATTTGTCAGGTGGTAATAATTAATAAGAGGTTTATTATTGAATCATGAAATCTTCATTATATTTATGCCTCCAGCTAACTTTGTACGTGGGTGTTTCCTATGCTTTATAGATAAATATGGTGACTTTATTGAAGCCAATAGACTGGAGGATTCAGCAGAAAGACTTCAAACATTTAAGAAATTGGTGAGTTAAACTGGTGTATATTATGTCCTGTTAAACTCTTGACACAACGTTCTGCCATTGGTTGGTAACAGCAGATCAACAGGAGGGGTGAATAATAACAATTCACATTGATATGGGAAGGCAGTGGGGGTTAGAGTAGAAATTTCTGCTAATTTAGAGTAGCAAATCCTGAAATTGATATTGTACAGAAATACCTCGATATTAATGTTAGGCCTCATGATTACAGCTTCGTAACCTACCAGAACATTATTATGAAACCCTGAAGTTCCTCACAGGACACCTGAAGACTGTTGCGGATCACTCAGAAAAAAATAAGGTAATGTTCCCCTTTAGCTCCTTCAGTTGCTCTGGCACTGGCACGATGGGAAATTTTAGGATCCTACATGCACAATGTAAACTCGCCAGTTACATTTTGGTGATGTGTTAAACCATAATGGATCTTTCTCTCCCCAACCCAGGGTTGCTGAGGTCAATTGTAGATTTCCAAGCTAAGATCAGCTAACTCAGCCCAGACCAGGAATCAAAGCTGTAATTCCAGTCTGTGTAGCCCAGTGCTAAGATTGAGACCATGTAGACAATTGGAAAAGCTCCTGTGTATGCATTTTTATCCTTTAATAAAATATTAACAACAGTTCAACCCTTCTCTAGTTGCTGCATGTTTAGTTGTGCCCTGGATTCTTCTTGACAGAAATCTCAATTGCTTTACACTCAGATGGAACCTCGTAATTTAGCTTTGGTGTTTGGCCCCACTCTTGTCAGAACATCAGAAGACAACATGATTGACATGGTGACGCACATGCAAGATCGGTACAAGATAATCGAAACCTTAATCCAGCATGTAAGTTTAAAGCCGTCAATTTGTGATGTGTTTCCGTGGCCATCGTTGCATTGAGAGATATGGCAATGCTATTTCAAAGGCAGCCATTTGGGTATGTAGGTTTATTACCTCCATCATCGCACCTAAGAAAGAGTTGTCTTTTTATCTGGTGGAGTAGCGCTGAGGAAAGAGGAGAGAAGGAGAGATGACCATAGCTGTGTGTGGTGGAAGTGGTAGATTTTTAGGCAGACTTAAAGACATAGCGAGCGTGCGAGATAGAAGGCATTCCAGAGGTTAAGGGTGTAGCAGGGGAAGGCTCGATCACCAATGGTGGAATGTAGGGTTGGAGAAGGCCTGAGTTACCTGAGCCAGAGAGGGCTCGTGACTCGAGTTATGTTTTTTGTGGTCAGCCGAGTATCTGGCTTGGGGACCCCAGAATGTGCATTGGGGGTAACTGCTGGGGTTTAACCTGCTCAAACCACGTAGCTTGCCATTGAGAAATGATGATTCCTTATTATTATATATTGTTGATTTTTTTTTATGATTCCCTTGGTGATTAAGTGATAATACAACAGCACAGACAGATGTATGATCAATCTCATACATTATGCTGGGCATTTAGAAAAGAATTGGACAAACACATCAACAGAAGAGCATTGGAAAGTATAGGGAAAGAGATAGGGAATTGGCATAAGAATGGATGGCATCTTGGAAGAGCAAAAACGGCAAAATAGGCCGAGTGTATAAAACAAAACATAACAGTAGTTTACAAGTGTGACTCAGCCAAAAGTTCTTCTACATGTACTTATTTTATTCAAGATCCTCACCTGTAAATCCCTTCATGCCCTCGCCACATCTCTTACCCCTCTGTTCTGCTCGTTCCCTCAACTCACCTCCCTCCGCTCGTCCTCCTACCTGTCCCTGTAAAGTGCTCCAAGACACTACCCTATGTGAAGGGCACTGGCAAGTGAAAGTTGTAGTTGGATTTTATTGCCAACTGGCAAGCTTTCTCTTTCATCAAGTAACCTGTAGCAGTCGTTGTCCTGTGTGTCACTGCTGATTACTATGTTTTGTTTCAAACCAGTGTGTTTCCCTTTTTCAGTACGAGTGGTTTTTCAGTGAAGATCAGGACAAGGATGAAGAGGTAAGTTATGGTTTTGTGCTGGACAATACCAGATTATATCATTTTTATTCCTAACAGCCCATATACGGCACGGGGTGAATGGAGAAGAGAACTAGGGAGCATATTATAAGCTTAAAAAAAACTCAAGCTAAATTTGAGTTGTTGAAGCCTCATAATATTATTAATCACACATCCGCTGCTTATTGCCGTGAACTCAGTTAATACATTTAGGACAGAAACTGTCAGCTGATTGATTGATTGATTGTGTGTGTGTGTGTGTGTGAGCGAGAGAGAAAGAGAGAGAAACAAAATGAGATCGACTTAGCGCTAAGGCAGGAGAGCTGAAAGCTGTCTGAGGCAGGTAACGTACATGGACCCAAAAAGATTTACATGGTTGGTGTTCATGAACTGCGTGTTATGAAGATTGACTGTGTGTAGCATGGGTGGGCATTCCAATACCCCAACTGAAGCAATCCCAGATGTTATGTACCAATCGTAAAAATGGACCATTTCAATTCTTTCAGGTGTGTGACAAATTCCTCAGTGTTAAAAGAACCTTTTGATTAGTAACGCTCTTGCTGAATTTGCTGCACTGTATGGTGTAATTTCACCCTTTGCCGTACAGCACTAGACATTCAGCAAAGATTTAAAATCTACCGTTGTGTTATGCTGAAACCCGCTGTGTACAGCGAGCAGATCTCTGCAGTCGTCAAACATTTGCTTCTCAGTGTGATCCAGGAGGAATGTGTCTCTGTGTCACTCTGCAATTTCATCTCCTGTCACCTGCTTAGCATTGAGGGATGCCTGCCAGTGCGATGGAGGATTCTGCTCATCATTTGACTGCTCCCCCAGCTGAACGCAAACACAGAAAAGCAAAATAAGATATTAAAACAATGTAAAAGCAATTGCTTACATTTTGAGACAGAATCAGACTAATTATTTGTACATTTTGATGTTCCAGGCTCCAGTTGACCCTATAGGTAACACTGACTTACAGCCAGTCCCAAACATAGACCATCTGTTGTCAAACATTGGGAGAACAGGAGGAGCACCGGGAGATATCTCAGGTAACAGAACACATTCTGCACTGTGATATTCTGATTTTGTCTTACAGTAGAGTAGATAATAGCAGATTGTACCTGTACGTCTCTATAGTTCTGGAGTATACAGTATTTATTCCCGATTTTATAGTATCTAATCTGTTTCTAAATGTTGGTTTGGTTTGAAGATTACTTTTTTAGCTCATAACATCTCAATTGTACGCAAGCCTAAAGACTAAGATACAGTCGTTGTTGGGTTTGTTGAGCAAAATAATGCAATTCCTTGTAATCAGGTCTGCAGGGCATTTCCTGCAAGTAGCAGGAGATGGTTTCAGTGAAAAACATTCTCTCTCCATTTCAGCACCATAAACATCTCGGGAACCTCAGTCAGTTGATGTGGAACCAGAACCTTACCCAACCCGTCACCTTTTTCGCTGTATTAAAATAAATGCCCTGCATGTTCATTTGGTTCTGGGGGTAAGCGGTATCTCCCTGAGGTTGAACTTGATCCCCAAAAACATAGAATTGCGTAGTAACAGTACACCTTACAGCACAGAAATAGACCATTCCACACAGTTTGTTGAGTTAGCTCAGTTTCCAATCAAATGACTGTACAGGTTGTCCTGCATCGCCGTCAGAATGTCTGATGAGTAGCAGGTCTGTATAATTATCCTTTCAGTAGGTAGTGGATCGATGGCCATCACTCAATCTGAAAATCAGAGAGCAGCGAACAGCACTATTTCCACAATCCCAGCACAATAGTGATCATTTCTGTCCCCTGGTAACCACTCACAAGTTCAACTCAGAGTCACCCGTGTAACTGAGCTTTACATGGTTTGCTTGTGACAAAACACTAATGGAAAAGAAGAGTTATTCTGATTTGCTCGAAGAAATAAGCAGTTTGATTTGTGCGAGGCAGTCTCGTGATTGTGGTGTGAGGAGTGCAGGCTCCTCTAGTCACAGGCAAGCTGATTTGCGACATTGGTAATATGATTTGGAAATGTCAAATCCTGTGCGTAACCCGCTGATATTGTTTCCAATGCTGTGAAGCACACAGCACGTCAGTACTGGGACATCTTGACTAGAGTTCCAGCAGGTTACTGCAGGATCTGATATTTCCTCTTCATGGAATTATGCAAATTAAATCTCATTATAAAAATATAAACCCAGTTGCTGGCCCATCAAATTAGTGTGCTGTCCTGGGCTGAAAGATCCATTTCAAGTCCTAGCCATCCCTCAGACATGGAGCTGATCTTTCTCAGGTTGTCAGATACAACACTAAGGAACAGGCATTGCCAACAATTAGTTCTGACTTAAATCAGATTTCAGCCACTGTCAGCACCACCAGCTAACTACAGAGCAGCACCGGGGAAGATTCACTGACCTATCCACAGTTACTGAGCCATCCTTTCAATCTCATGGTCCTGGAGTATCATCTAATACTGGGGATGGGTGGGGCGGGGGGGAGCAGTGTCTTCCTGGAGTTGAACTGGCTCTGAGGAGGGACCACAGAGACCATCACGTCTGAGACTTGGAGGTTTAACGATGTCCTCAACCTGAAGCCCTAGTGCATTGGATGTTCCTGTGAAGTGTGTGTGTGTGCTTCAAACGGGTTGTTCAATACAGTTCTTATTGTATGAGGGGCTATACCTGGGAACTCAAAATAACAACAACAAATAATCCTTGCAATTGAAAAGGCAGAAAATAGAGAGAGAATATTCAAAGCTAAACATTTACAGTAACAATAATCCAGAGGCTACTTTATGAAGACCCGTGATCATAATCCCATCAACGATCTGATCTGATTAGAGAGATCTGACCACACACATGGTGCAGGGCAGTGATCATAAGAAAAGGATAGTGATAGGAAGAACAGATTTTATTCATGGTTTGTCCTAAAGGATTATGTTACAGTCTTTAATTTCTCTCATTTACGCCTTTCTCATTCAGTTTTAATAATCAAAATCCATATTGTACGTTTTCAGCAGAATGTGGTAGAGTGGCTGAACATTCAGACTCCCCAGAGACAATGGTCTGAAAGTCATCACAACAAAACAGGCCTTTTATTTTTTTTTCCTTTGGATTTTTTTTGTGTTTGTTCCTACTGGAGTTTTTTTTTCTAATATATGTGTTCTCTCTAATGGTTGTTGCTCTGGCAAAAGACTCCCATCAGTCTATATCATGTCATTTATCACCTATTGAAGGGACTTGATACAGTTTGTTGAATATAGACCAATGCTGTGAGAGGCATTGTGATACAGTGTGAATGGAATGCCTTGAGGCAGAGAGAATACAATAAAATTAAATTCTATTGACAATATCATTGGCATTTCCCGCCTACGTTGGGTTCTGTGAATGAAGTGCATTGCACACAACAGCGAAGCTAATTTATACAGTAGTGGCCTGGATTCCCGACTATCCCTGGGCCTCGATGGACACCAGGCAGGGATTTTGCAAGAAAAGCCTCTTGAACTATCTGCAGGAAACCCTCGGGCCCATGATCGACACGTTCCCAAACACAAGATGTGTGGCTTTCCCCTGCTTCCTGAACCCAGAACTTCCTGAGAAGTTTTAGCTGGAGTGCATGGTCTGCCTTTCTTTACTCAAACGGCTTGGTGTTCTTTCCTCTGTCCCCTCACCTTTGATGCATGGGGAGATAAACCCGTTAAGTGAAAGAATACAGAGCCTTAAGTGGAGGCTAAACACGGGTGATAATGATGATCAGATGAAGGAGTCTTAACTGATTTGCTATTTTTTTCTAATTTCCTCTCTTTGATGACTGTTTTCTTACTTTCTACTGTCTCTTATTCCTAAAGCGGACCTTGTGGAGAAATAAAACGGGTATGATCTGGCTCCTCTGTTGCAATGTCAGTAAAAACATGTTTGTCATCAAGGCAGAGTGACTGGGACTTGGGTTTGTGTATTTCAATCCCTCGAGCGTGCTGGTGTATTATCAGGAGCGTTCTCCAGATGTCTGCTTCACATCCATCCACATCAATTGACTGCTGTAAAGTTTTGATTGGGAAAAAACTGAAAAATTTATGTCTTATCCGGACTTGAATTTGCTCGCACCAAGCTAATGTCCAAAAAGCTATGTAGTATTTAGGTTTTAACAGATCCCAAAACGGTGTATATCCAATTATTATATTGAATGGCAGCCTAGTGGGTGCTTCTGGACATGAGTCTTAAAAACATGCTCCACAAGGAACCCGGCAAGTGCGTAGCTTAGTGACGTCTGAGACTTGCATTTCCACTATCTGAAAATAAACTGCATGCATCCGATCAATAGCAAATACAGAGGACACATTTGTCAATAATAACAATAATAATCCTTGCATTTGATGTAGCGCCTTATCACATCGTTGAGGCGTCTCAAGAGAGCTTCACAGAATAAACTGTCAAGTGAATTGACTGTATAGTTTGTGGGCGAATTGGCGAAATGTCTACACAGCAGATGGTATTCCTTTGCAATGTAAAGCACATTCTTGGTGACTTTTTAAAAATATATATATGAATATTTCCTCTTCCATCATGTCCACCCACAAAAAATATTATTTAATTCGCTAGACATGATGAGTATTGAATAGTATCAAACAAACCCTGGCCACTAATATCTCCCACACACGTCACCTAGATACAGCTAAATGGCTAGACTTGACCATTGCTCCCTATTGTTTGTAAGCTTGGTTTTCCATTGGTTTTTCATACTCAAACCTTGTGTTCCCTCCCACTCTTCCTTGTGACTGCAGCTGCAATTACCATCTCATGCAGAGTGTACACTATACAGCAGCGTTTAACCCTCTTGAGAACTGTGATAGCATTAATCTTTACCATCTCAACAATAATGCAACGCGGCAGATAAGTGAGGAAGGCTCCTTGTTCCTGTCCTCTGAATCATGTTTATTCTAGGTACGGCAAGACAAAAAACATTTTTTTTTGTTAGTTTTGCAAAAAAAAAACACATTTTGAATACTTAAAGAAATTGTTTTTATACGTACGTCGCAACATTTGACAATAAAACCAAGGTTGGGCATTCCAATGGTTATATCAGCATAGATTAAGCTGATTACTGCTCTCTCTCTCTCTCTCTCTCTCTCTTTCTCTCCCAATCTTTATGCTGGAATACACTGCGTTAGCTCTGTGGTAGAGTAGCTGGTAATTACAATGCAATCTCTGCCAGTTGGAGGGAAGACATTTTGGCTGATTTTAGGGTTGTAGGCTTTAATTTTTCTCAACTGAAGTCCTTTTTCGGTTTTACAAAGGATTCCAAATGGCATCGAATTCTGCCCTAAAATGAGGCAGATTGTATTTATATCCATAGCATAGTTAATGTGTGGATTACAGACGTATTTGCAGCAGCGTCATAAAGTGATTACAGATTACTTCTCTACTTTCGGACTCTCTGAGCCACATCCCATTCCCTGAATTAAGTTGGAAAAGCAGATGATTCCTTGTTGTCTACCAAGGCTGCTTTAAAGTGCAAGGCTGCGTGTGCAAGAATCGTCCGTGCATTATTTTTGGGCACCCGAGTGTCAGTGACACAGGCGGTAGGTAACCCATCATCAAGCTTGAGCAGTCCAAACCAGACTTAAGAGTTCCACAGATGCATGGAAATTTCCCTTGATCTGGAACGGGATGCGTGCTCCAGCCCCAATTATTTTCATTCCCTTTGGATGGGAAGCTTGCAGCCTCCGCTGACCCTTTCCCAGATCACCAAGTCTGCAAGCAGGAAGCGCGCGCTCGTTATGCAACTGTGTTTTTTCAGACTTGATTCTTAACGAGAACTCTTGGGGCATTGCGATGTCTATATTAGCATTGAGCGTAGCAGATCAGTGGATGGAGATGAGTCCTAGGATTCAGTGGCCTTCCGGTTCAAGAAGGGTCAACAACAACAACGTGCATTTATATAATTCCCTTCGCACGGGATAGAGTCCCGGGGCGCTTTTTACCCCCGGTTCTCTTAGCATCTTTGTGGAAGGATGACTTTCTGCCCTCTAGTACAGATTCATACACGGAGACAAAAATACCACAAGCATCCTAATAAAAAATACTTTTTTTTAGAAAATACTGATAACCTAGATTTAAAAAAAAAACCACTTTTGTAGAGTATAAAAATCTTGTAATTTGAGCTGGATCTTATTAAACTTCAGGTTGCCTTGTTGCTGTCTTTAATATTGAGGTGCAATTTGTTGTCTAAAACAAAAACCGCCGATTCCATACTGCGGAATTGACGTTCTAGAATTTCGATGGTTTTGCACATTTCTTATTAAGAAATCTGTTAAAGAAATGTCGCAAATTAACCCCCTTCAAACATATAGTGACATCACAGAGTGCCCAGCTCTGAGGAGAATAGACACACAATTCTTTATTGGTGAAGACACAGGGGTAGGTTTAGTTTATCATGTAACATAGTTTGCACTCTGCAAAGATTTCCTATTTTCTTCACATTTCATCCTTTGTTCCATTTTGTTTTTTGCACTTACTGTGTGGAGATTGATATTAACCCGTTTGATTTTGATTCTAGCGGCTTTGCTACATGAGACAAAACAATTCACTTCCTTCTGTTGAGCAGCATTTTGTCTCTGTGGTACTACTGTGCCAATATTTTAAAAACAACACTTAAACAACCAATTTAGTAGCTGGATTCAGCGCTAAATATATCTCGAGTCTCCGGTTCACAAAAGGCTTTCAATGAGACGCTTATTTGTGGTAAAAGAAAAAAATAAATATTTTGATGTCATTTGGAAACTGTGAAGTATGCTGCAATCCTGTGAAAGGCTGCAGGCTTTTTCTGTCTTTGTGGCAATGTGTTCATGAGGTTTTTGAGGATCTTTCAACAGCAAAAAATCAGTATGTGGAGCTTTGCACAGTTGATACTGCACTGTCAGGATCTGAACAAACTATCCACACCCTAGCAAGCCAGAATGATGAGCTCCTGATACAGTTGAGTTCCTTTTAAGATGACACCAGCCACATACAGTATATAAATACAGTATATTTTCGACGGATTACTCAATTGTAATTCATATTCCTATTTATTCGGTGTATATTCACACTTTTCATTGTCTTTCCAAATCGTTTGAGTGGGAGTGTTCACCTCCACTTATTTTTTTATATAGGACTAAGAACACAGGTTAATTTGAAGTGCTGGATGCCTGAATATTGATGATAATAATAATAATAATAACGCCTGATAATAATCCCTCAAAAAAATAATAAATTCGCTTCAACCCAAGACTGTTTGTGGGACGCTGCTGTACACAATTGGCTGCCGCTTTTCGCCCACAAATATACAGTCAATTCACTTTACAGTATATTCTGTGAGGCACTTTGAGACATCTAGAAGACGTGAAAAGTGCCATGTCAAATGCAAGGATTATTATTATCCTGGTTGCAAAGTTCAGCTGGTAATGACCACGTCGCTAATGGACTGAGTCTTTTAAAACAAGACTTGCAGAATGCAGTGAGCTGCAACAGTTTCAGTGACTGTCCGGACTTCTGGACACTGCCAAATCCCGCTGAGGGTCAACATCTAGAATAAGATCAGCCTATCTTAGCACAGTCCTTCAGTGAGCAATTCAGTAACTTGCACGTCAGTAAAGAAGCTGTGTGGCATTATTTCCCCTGCGCTTTAGCAAGATGCGCTATATTTTCATTGTCACCAACTGTTTGCAGAAAGTTACCAAACAGACATCTGAATGCAGGAAAAGTGGTGAATCAAATTGTCTCTCGCTTCATAAACCCAACCATTTGCCTGTTCAGATTTGACTCTGTTACTGCGCAAAAGCACAAAATGAACCAACAGAAATCTACAGATATTGAGCATAAATAAACCTGAACTCCACTTCGATCACAAAGCAATGATCTTGCCTAGTAAGGCCTAGGTGTGAAAGTTGATGTCAGGTTTCCACTGATCGAGTCTTGCGAGGTAGCTGGATGTCTCCGAGCCCTGTCCACTGGAGCCCCTCTCAGACCCCTCTCAGACTCTCTGCATTGGCCACAATTCAGCTTCACAGCCATTGGAACTGAGATCAGTGTCAGAGCACAATTCCAGCGGTCAGACTCCAGGACAACCAGTTGCCTTGGCTCAGGATAGTGAGAGCTATCAAACTGGTGGTGATAAGTCACCCAGATCTCATTGACCTCACCTTCTCGATCCCCAGCACAGCCACCAGCAGCAAGCCATGAGCATGATCTGTTATAATCATTTTGCGTTGAAGACGACAAAGGTTACTTTGCGAGAGGCTTGGCTGAGTGCTTGCGTTACAGTTAACAATGAGCCTGTTTGTCGAATAAATTTCACTTATACATAATCAGACCTTTGCATTTTCAGATTTTGCCCAGTTCTGCGGAAAATATTACGTCACCTACAGAAACCTTTCAATCGAGCACGCAGTTAGCCTCTGTTTCTGCCTTTGTAGGTCATTTACAATCAGTTTTTCAAACAGTAAATGTAAAACCGTTCATACAAATATTCAATTCCTTTCCCCCTTGATGGGGACAAAAAGATCAATAAACCTGAAAATGCAAATAAGTATTGTAAGTCCATTGCCTTGCCGTGATCTCCATGTTGCACAAAGTGCTGCTTTTTTCGTGGCCTGCTATTATAGCTTTGTCCTGTCACCTTCCTGCCCCTAACTCTTGACCATTAACAATTGTGTTACAGTGTTAACTAATGGGCTGAGCTGCCCCTAATGTGTGCTTGTCTTTGTTGCACTTACAGATTCAACCACTAGTGACTCAGCAAAGTCCAAGGTAAGGACTAAAGACCCATAGCCCATTGGGTGGGAGAGTATTTGGGGAGTCACTCCTCTTATTTAGCGTCGACAGGGTGTCCACAAAGCCCTGTTACCCCCATGTTTTACTTCTACAGTGCACTGACCAACAACTGAAACGTGTAGAAGAATGACGATCGTTGTGTTCAGAAGCACTTGATTGTATTCAGTCCAAGGGTCTAACTGTATTTAGACGTCCAGAGGATCAGTGTGTGTGCGCGAGTGCCATCATTCTCATGGCAGGTAGAGTGAGGAGGCAAAATGCATCTCTGAAAGTTTGTTTCAGCTCCTCCATAGTCTCATAAACGCTGTATTGTAACAGGGGGTAACAGGTCTTTGTGAACTCCCAGCACTTTGGGCTAGGATCAGTTTGATTCAGCGCTCTCGTTTTTGGGTCCAAAGTTTGTAATATTTACCATTTTACATAAAGATCGCAAATCATTTTATTAATTTGTGCTAATATTCCTAATCCTCTTTTAATCCAGCCACCTGCAGGTAATGTGAATATTAATTATCTATTACTGGTAAAGTAGAGGAAAAATGTAAAGCTGCATCCTATGGAAATTTCACCAGTGTCGAAAAATATCTCCTTGAATTTGTCTAGTGACACTGCATTTTGTGGGTTAAACTAAATGCATTGTTTTAGGTTAAATATGATTTTTGGGACAGCACAGAGCCACACAGACCAGACCGAGGCTGATCCCTGCTGAAGTAGCCATAACATTTGACATTTCTCATGACTGCCATTGACTCTCTTCGGCCTAGAAACGGCACTGTCAGGTCCCGAGTCTGATTAGCCATACTCTGTGAATTCCTCTCAGTCCAGAGTAGGCAAGTGGCCAATATAACTGGATGCTGCCTATTTGCACGGCTACACAAATGGTGCTGGTGCTGTCTGTCCTGGTACTGTGAGTGCAGCAGCAGCAGCTGTCTTTGATCTGCCTTGTCTCCCTCAACATGCCCGTGAGACGTAGCTCTCCGTGCCTCGCAATTGGCTTCCCAGGGTATCCGAGCCAAGTCGGATGGAACAACAATGAGCTTTCGTTCTGGTTCAACCCATTGCGCAGAGACTGGGCAAACAATTTGGCTTCAATTGGAAGTAGTGAAATCTTGGAAGGAAACTCCGAAATATTGGAAAGTTTGTTTAAAATAATTCAAGAGCATTTAGGGATCTGGTCATCTCATGGCGGAGGGGAGGTTTTTCGTGTGAGCTCCCGAAGCCTTTGGATAAAGGGCATGTGGAGCCGCACATGAATGAAACCCACTGTAAGCACTAAACATGTTCAATCGTGTGAAAGCCTGTTTTGATCTGTGTGTAATTGCAGGGATCCTGGGGATCCAGGAAGGATCTGTACAGCAGGGAACTTCTGGTGATATCAATCTTTGCATCGGTCAATCGTAAGAGAAAAAAGCAAAAAGAGGCGAAGGTGCCTGAAAGCAGCACCGATGACGATTCAGAGCATGAACCTATTAAGGCTATTAACAAAGAGGGATCAGCGAACAGAAAGGAAGCAGACAGACAGAAGGAGATGGAAGGGCGTAAAGAGAAGGAGGCAGCGAGCAGCAGAAGTGTGGTGTTGGAGCAATTTCACCAGTCCATTGCTGATAAGGAAGATCATAAACTAGTGGGGGAAACCGGTCATTCCAAGCAGCCGTGCAGGCGGGTATGTCGGGGGGAGGCTGGCGACGTAGCTAATCAGAACTCGTTGTCCAGTTCACTTCTCAGTCCGTCCTCAGCTGGTCCTGAGGGATTGTTCAAAGACGGCGCCTCCCCCAAATCGCTCAACTCAGACCCAAGTAACGGTTCAGGGGACAAACTAGCCGTTACCTCTCCTCCGTCTCAGAGCGCCAGTGACTCGCACTCTAAAAGAAACCGATTCCGGCTGTGGAGAAGCGCCGAAGTGGAACACAGGGAGAGCCTTCCAACCGACGCCAGCTCCATTGTGTCGGGATATTCCACCATCTCGTCCACTGTGACCACCCTGGACCACACGTTGAGTTCCGAGGTGCAGTCGATCGCGGAGAGCCGAGGCGACGAGGCAGACGACGAAAGAAGTGAGCTGGTCAGTGACGGCGGCCACATCGAAACCGACAATGAAAGTGGCTACCAGACCCGGCCACTGCCCAGCAAGGCTTCCCGCTGCTCGCAGCAGCCAAAGGGGAGACCTGGTCGCCGCGAGTCAGACAGCAACGCGAGCTCCGACAAAGAAGGGAGCGTAACCCAAAAGCTAAGTTGTCGACCGACGTTCAATTCCCACAGGTTAATTCAGTGTGACACTTTGGCCAGAAAAAAATTGTCCAAGCCAAAAGGAGACTGGGACTCTAAACTGAAACTTAAAGAAGAGAAAGAGCCCCCAAAAGCTTCGCTAATGTTAGAGAACGCAAATAATCCCACATCTACCACCAGCCGTGACCTTCACAAAAACGAGAATGACAAGGAAGATTCAACTCAAACGTCCAAACGAACGCTGGCTGATCACGTAAAACTGCGTCTTAAAACCTCGGCGGATGATATGTTTGGAGTGGGGCTGAGGAAGCAGAGCTCACCAGAGACGCGCAGGAAGAAGAACATTCGAAGGAGACACACTGTGGTCGTGCAGAACGATTTGCCCGAATTAAACTTCAGAGAATGGAAGGAGAAGCAGCCAGAAAGCAAGAACAGTGGAGGCAAGACACCTGCTGTCGACCAGTTTAGGCATCGGGTTGAATCTTCGATCAGTGGTAGAATTGCACAGCCAGTCACAGGCACCGAAACATGTACAACAGACCTGTCCCATGTTTCACAACCACACACTGGGGGGCCTCACCAGAGCGGCAAAGCAATGGCTGGCAGTGTGAGTGCAAGTATCACTAACAGCTCGGGACGGAGGTCAGCTTCCTCCTCCTCCTCCTCCTCCTCCTCGGGTCTCTCTGCGGCACCACCTTCAGGCCCAGGCAAAGACCGAGACCCTGACTCCAATTCAACCAAATCTCCAACGGACACAAAGGCACCTAAACACACAGCCTCCTCCCGATTCCATCAGTACCTATGATGGAATCTGCAGGTAACTGGCTAAAGTACTCAGGAGCTAAGTCAGTCTGTGGCTTTGTTTCTCTATCCTCTCCCCTCCCCTCCCCTACGCCCCGGTTCCAACTCGCTATGGGTTACCGAATCCGAGTTCTTTTAAAAGGGAAAAAAAATAGTTTTATATTGTTCGTCAGAAATTAACAATATAATGCGATCTACCAGAACTCTTTAAGAAGGGGATTAAGTACGTCTATTTCCCATTCGTCTGGGGCTGTTTGCTATTTGTACAGGAAAAAAATCTGCACTGAATTTCTCAATGTTTTAAAGAGATTTCACTCATTTTTCCATGAAGGGGAACACAGTGTAAAGAAGAGAAAAAGAATGCAACTACTTTTTCCTTTGGTACGAATAGCACCATCTTCCTGACAGCTGCCAATAATGGGCGACAAACTCTTGAGAGTGTGGGCGGGAGGGGGGGCCCTCTCCGCACCCCAAAAATGACCGATAAAGTACTTTGTCTTTAGTAAACCTCCACTTGCTTTCACTGGAGGAACACAGCGCTTGAGTTTATATTGTGTAATAATCAAAATGACCAGGCAATGGCTAAAGTGCTGAGGCTGATGTCACTGGGAGTCCTGAAATCGCTGAAGCTATTGGTATAAAAAGTCCTTTGGGGTTTTTAAAAATAAGTAAATCCTTCGAATAGTCATCAATTTACACAGAAATCTGACACAGTACAGCTGGGAGGTCACTGCTGCGGATCAGCTGCTGTGTTGGTCTGTACAACAACATTCACTTCACTTCCAATCAACTTTTCTTTTGTAAAGTGCTTTGAGACGTATATTTTTTATGGGAAAAGGGGACGCTGTATAATAAGTGCAACTTGATATTATATTACCCAGCAGCAAAAAAAGAATAGCTGGAGGGTTTATTAGCAAATACTGGATTAAAAATATAACACAAACATACTGTTTGCACCTGTAGTTGTGTTTGCCAGCAACGTCAGGGTCTGGGATAAGCTGATTGGTATAAATAGCCACGTTTAGGCCTTCTAATGGGAAATCCTGATCGGAATATAATGGAACATTTGGATTTGGTACCCATCACTACCAGCCGTTCTGTGGCAAAGACGTCTGCAAATCTTCAGTCATCTATTGTTTCATTGAATTATCCTCTTTTTGTTTGTTTCACCTACATCTACAGCAATTAATCATTCCCCGAGGCTTGTGTGAGCACTCTCCCTCGCAGTCAGAGAAATGGCATTTTAATACAAGCAGAATATTACATTTTTAAAAAAAATTCCGAATGCTTTCATTTTTCTACTCTTCCCCACTCCGAGTCTCAGAGCTGAGGGGCGTCGGAGCTCAACATAATTGCTCTCTGACTAGGTACAGGGAGCCATGCTTTAGTAAATGATTTGGCAAGCAATTAACAGCGTTTAGCCCACAAAATGCACAGTCACTAACTTTACAGTGTATTCTGTGAAGCACTTCGAGATGTCTCGAAGACGTGATGAGGCACTATATCAAATGCAAGGATTATTATTGTTCATGTTGAGATTAGTGGCTGAGTGGCTGGCCTGATTGCTTTCTATTCATATCTTAATGGCTAATGACTGATAGGGAATGATGCCAGTCGGTGTCAGAGAACCCATATGTTTTTTTGGTCAGCCGGGTATTGCCATGTTCAAGAGAATCCGAACCAGAGTTTTACATACGTATGCCACCACCTACATCCGGAAATGCTCTATTTGTCCTGTTTATACCCTGTTTACCTAATTCCAGAAAGCATTAGGTTCACATCGGTGCGAGCCAAAGCTTGGGGGACCCCGGAGCGTGTGTTGAGGTACTGGCTGGAGTTTAGCCGGCTCAAACAACAGCAACAAGTCGCATTTATATGACATCCCAAGGCCCCGGACAGTTGAGCGTTTGCGTAGTTTGCCATTGTGACCAGTTGGTCGCGTTTCTTGCTGCTTGTTCACCTCGGACCGATCTACCTGTTCTCACAGGCTTGCCAAGAGCTGAGATCGGCCTCTCCCGAGACCTGTGACGAGCCAGGCTGGCTGGTCTGTCATCTCCAGTGCCCAGGCAAGTCACCTTGGAGCCAGTTCCACCCTGATAAGAGGCTGCTCAGCACTGACCTCGTTGCCTTCTCTGTCCCCCCTATACCACCCCATCCCCCCTCCCACCCCCCCCCCCCCCCACACACACACACACACGAGAAGGAAGGTCACTCGTTGCTAATTGGACATCAACCAGCTCGCAGGGATATGGCGATGTCTGGGATTGAGACTTAGCTCCAGGCAATTGGAATTTTCCTGTAGAGAAGGGAAAGGATTAGAATGAATACTTCTGACTCCCGGGAACGTGCCCTTAAAACACTGCTTTACATGGCAACTTTTCAACTGGTACAAAGCTGCGAGGAGGATGAGTGGACTGACTCTGGGCCAGTTCGCTTTAGGCATACGCTGCAGATCAGCGTCTACTGAAACACCCTACTTTCTTTTTCCAAGTTTTGTGTTTGTCCTGGGAATTACAAAGGAGACCACGGTAACAATTCAATTTAATAAACTCTAAAAGCAGAAATGGACAGATGTAAAATTTAAGAAATGTATATACAGTTTATATAAACTAATGATAATTATACTAATCATTGAATTATTTATATTTCTACTTATTTATTAATTTAAAGGTTAGATTTACAATCTAACGGGTTAACCTTTTGTAAGTCTTTATTTAAAGAAAAATGAGCACTGTCTGCCTTTAGATAGGCGGCGTCTCCACGAGGAAATGCAGTTCTTTGTCGAGCTATTTCTTGTTAGAGAGGAATAGTCAGCAACAATGTCTGTCATTGTGCGCAGCTCAGGTGATGATCCATTGTGTTACAGTTTAGGTCAGTGTATCGTGGTTTTAAGCAAATGTAGATAAGATTTGACAAACGTCCTTTAACGTGGAATTCTATTGTCCTGGCACCGTTCAGAACTTGCAGCGAGGTGATCCGTGAATTGGAAATCCAATTTAAGATTAATTACAAAGAACGGATCCATGATCGGGTCTAAATGTTCCAGTGTCTGGTCGCTGAGCTCCACTCCCTTCTGATACTCTATCTGCAGCCTGCCCTGTGGCAAACAGCCAGCGAAGCTACTGACCTACTTAACCTGTGATCAATAGATCCTTGTGCTCATTAGGAAGCTGGAGAGAAGAGATTTTTTTTTAAAAAAATTGTGGAAATATAATTTTCTTAGATTCCCCTCTATTTATATTCTCTCTCTCCCTCTCCCTACCTGGTCAGTACCTTCATTAATCATCAGCTGGCGAATCTGAGAACACTGCTCACAGCCTGACACAACAAGATTAGTTTACCCGGACTTCTGGGACCCAAGCCTAGCCTCGAGGACTAGTACCCAATTTACCTGTCACGTGAACTCTGTACAACAGCACCACTGTGTTACAATCCCTCGGAGCTTCCATTAAGACTCAACAAATTCAAGCCTCGGATTTCATTCGATTTGAAAGGAGATCTATTGTGTAGCTCGTTAATGTAGAGCAAATGGCAGAACGTTCAACACCTTTCTATCTGACAGTCTGCCCGTGATTTCATCTCATTTCGAAAAGGTTTATAATCTGGGTTTGGCTGCAGCTTCATCTTGCCGCCCACACGCAGCCCACTCCTGTGGCACATTGACAGATGGGCTCGGCTCACTACTGTGTCCCATCACCTCAAACCATCTGGAGGGAGGGAAACACGACTCTTGTCCTACAGAAAGCATCCCACCCCCCCCCCCCCCCCATAAAATAATGAGCTTGCACATGTTAATACTTATGCAATCCACATTTAATCTCCAGGATGAATTCATTTGTTCCTGTGAAGCTGGGATGCATTGGATTTTTTTTTGCTATAAGGGAGAATATTCGGCAAAACCATCATGATTGATTTTACAGAAGGCAACTAAATAAGAGGCCTCATTCCGCACACGTGCTATTCTCTCTCGCAATGATGGCTTCCCAGAGGCTTGCGTGCTTATGCCGTTTACTCTTTCATCATGTAATTGTGCAATTAATTAATTATCTGCATTAAGAGTTCTAGTGTAGGATTTTTCAAGCTGTTTCCTGCAGTAGAGGCATCCAGAATTAGTTTGTATCTGCAATAATAATAATCTCAAATATCTCCTGCGTCTATGCCTGTCGCCCATAGGAGCAACCGGAAGCTGTTGTTTGTTAAAATTTGGTTCAAAAATGTAACTGTGATCCCTCTCCCATCCTCCCTCCCCACATGAAATGTTCAGGGAGGACAAGATTGCAGGGCTATGGGCAGAGAACGGGGCAGTGGGATTGATTTGGATAGCTCTTTTCAAAGAGCTGGCGGCGCAGACAGAATGGGCCAAAATAGCCTCGTTCTGTGCTGTCCAATTCTCCGATTCTATGATTGCTTCGGATCGTTGCATGCATTTCCATCTGATTATTAACACGTCTGTGTCCCTTCTGTTTTAAACTTCGATTCCGATGATCCAGCTTGGGTTTCAGAGAGAGAGAGAGAGAGAGAGCGGCGCTTTCTGCCCTTACTGTGTAACAAGTTTCACCGACTGTCCCTGAACACGCCGAGGCTGGGTTGTAGTTTGTGGGGAAGAAAAACAACAGTCAAATTGCCATTAGCTCCTGAACACTTTTAGCCCTACGCAGTTGTGTCTGTATAGTTTTGTATTAGAGATTGCTCATTTAACCCTAATATGTGTGTCTGTATATATATATATATAATATATTATGTTTGCATTGTTTACATTAGTGCTTCTGTGCACATTTTTGTCTCCACTGTTACTTGAATTTTTAATTCTCAATACTTTTCCTCCACAGCTTCACATTACACACCTGTCCCTTAAGTCTTTCTGAGAGACGGGGTTTAACATTTAGCCACAGATGTGAACTTTAGTGCCACGTTACTACATTATGTTCAGTTAAATTGCCAACAAGCACTGGGTGCAGACTAGCACTGAGACCTGAACAGCTTGACAGCAAAAAAAAAACTCCTGAATCTTCTCGAGCTCAAGGCTTTCAGTAAAATAACCAAAAGACATGAAACCGCAGGATAGGGAAGTAAGACCCAAAAAGCCATTCTGAAGTTGAATTTATGGACAAATAAGCAACTAGCAATAATCCATAATAATAATCCTTGCATTTGATTTCAAGTCAGGAGGACGCCTCGAAGTGCTTCACAGGATAATAGTGTAAAGTGACTAGTGACTGTGTGTTTTGCGGACTGTTGAAGTCTCAGAAACCTGAATCAAAGCTCACAGGAGTTTTCCCCAGTTGCCAGTCACTGAGGTGATTAGGATCAGTCAACGAGTGTGAAAACAAATCTCTTTAATGCAGCGCAAGCGATTGAGTAAAATAAAAGCCATTCTCAAGTTGGGTACCTCAGAAATTCTGTTCGTCAAATAATGACGTGTAGAAAAATATTTGGACATGACATATTGTTCCATTTAGGCAACTGGTTGTCATTTAGATCAGGTATTTACTGAAAGAACGTGGGAGCAGTACTACAAATAATGTTTTCATTGTAATATGGCCTCAGACTCCCTACTGTAATATTTCACGACAAAGAATCTTAATTATAATTTCCACAGATTAACAAATTGATCACTAATGGGATCCGAGGGGTTGGGGACAGGATAATGTTTTTATCAGCTGCTTTCCTTTGTACGTCCAACGGATTGAACCAAACTCTAAGCCGCAGTGACTTAAAATAGTGTTTGCACAAGTGCTTTGAGTGAAACTTACTTAAGACATTCACTGGATGTACTTCAGCCAAATTAGTCTCCTGAAGGTGACAGGCTGCCCTCTGTGCCGGTCTGCGTCAGGCCTGCTGGTCACCAAATACAGCAGACAGCAGGAAACTGCTGGGATATGGCAAAAGGGCAGATACATGGGACTGAAAGGATTGCTTTTAAAGGAATCAGCCCAAGACCTGATGAGCCAAATGGCCGCTTTCTGTGCTGCAAATTTCTGTGGTTTCTGCCGTAAAGTGGTGATGGTATTCAAGCGGAATTAGTACCGCAGTTGGCAAGGCTGGCTGATTTAAAGTGCTTTGTGTGTAAGCTGCGCTGCCCGAGAATCATTGAAATTTTACAACAGCGAATTACATTTGTACGGCTCCTTACACTACAGAAGGTTCTGCTCATTGAGTCTGCACGACTCTCACCGCAAGGTGTTCATTCAATCCCTCTGCCCGTCCTAACCCACACTAACCCCGTACCTCCAGCGGACAATCCCTGACTTCTTGAAACTGAGAGAACAATAAGTGTTTTGAGAACAACCAGAACTTTTAATCAGTCTGGGTCAGATTGCAGACCATTCAGGGTAGAAACCTGGCACTAAATGATCACAGCAATCTCTCTAACCAACAGTGCCAGACACCAGCCAGATTCGCTGTACTTTAATATTAACCATTTGTTTGTGAGGCCCACTCCCCAAACTAACAAAACTTGCCAAGACGTCTCCTCGTAAACAATTCTGTTTAGGGCATCTTACTCTGGACGTTGTCTTGAAAGTTTAGAGAACAGGTTCAACATTCTGACTGAGAGAGAGAGAAAACATTATCACAGTATTTGCAAAAGCACCTTAATACATGCCATGTAGTTTAGCGATGAGTTCGTAGTCTTAGTCTTTAGAGCTGGTTCAGTCATTGTTTATTTGCGGTTCCTTGTAAAGTGCCTCATTCGTGCAAAACCTTTCATACTGCCACACGTTTACGTTCCTACAGTGTTTTATGTTAATATAACTTTCTTAAGTTTTTTTTTTAAATTTAAGTACATTTTAGTTTCATGAACTGAGCTGGAAAAGTTGTGACACAAGGACTGTTAATGTGTGGGTATTTCTTCACGAGATCCTCAGCAAGGAGTCATTATATGTGGGGGACATTCTCATCTCCCAGCCAAAACAGTAACACTCCCAACACAATCTGCCAGAGCTGGGACCCCAGCGCTAGCATCGTTACATTTCTCTGACTTGCTCATTTCATTGAGGAATTTAGGGTTGCTCGAGCTGGGGCTGTTTCTCTGTCCACCTCGATTTCAGGCACAAAACCTTCCCACAGTCAGAATCAATTTGGATCTGGACTGAACTTGATGAAATTGGGTGGAGTTGTGGGGGCGAAGAGAAGAGTTGAAGCCTTCGGGAGCTTTAGGGTGTGAGGTTCATTATCCTGGCAACATTAGACACAAAGCACTGATGATCACCTGCGGTGTAAATAACGTTGGCGGCTTTTCTGGCAGAGAAACCACTCGGACCACCCCCTTAACAAGGTGCTAGAGGATCAATTAATAACGGCCAAGTGAAGCCGAGGGGAAAGGCAACCCATCACTCACTTTTCCAGCTCGTCTTTTGTTTGCTTCTCAGTGAGTATTCCTGTTTACCTGCAGTATTTGAGAGCCTGGTCAGCGGGCAGGCAACTTCAGAGCTTCCATTACAGTCAGGCATTCCAAAGCGGCCTTGAATAAAGCTGTCGACACACAACCTTTCTCTGTACAGTGTGCAGTTTACTGAATTATGCAAACCTGCTGTAAAATTATTGCTTTTTGTAAATATGTTCTCCAATGTGGAGCCTGACCAACGCCGTGTAACATAGTTATATAAATTTGTGTTTTTTTCCTCGTTTTTTTGCCCCACTTCGCCAGTTGGCTATAAAAGACCGAAATGATATTAAACTCTGCATGATCGCCCTTCTCTGGTTTACAAGTGTACATGCAAACAATGCTGTAAATAATGCAACAACCTATTTTAAAACAAAATGGAAATAAACTGACTTCCCCTGCAGTTTCAAATGTGTGGTTTTATAATTTCCCCCCAAGATTGGGGGCGGTAGAGGGGGGTGGGGGTGTGGGGTGGGGTTCATTCTCCTCCACTTGGCCTTCCTTTGACAGCGTGAGTTTAAAAATTTACAGATGAGAGAAGAATAACTCACCAGAGAACTGAACATCGCTCTTTGAAATTCTCAATGGTTTTGAAGGAACAAAGATGGAACAGGTAAGTTATTCCAACCGGTTGTTGCGTCATAGCCAAAGATTGTCAGTGAAAGAGTGAAGGGAAGTTTTTTTTTTACACAGACATTACTTTGAGACAGCCTTTCTCTCCCCACCCCCCGAATCTCACATCCTACATTCCCACAATTTAGCAATCCGTTCAGGTAATCTCCACGACCTTTCTCAGAATGGAATTTGAAAGGTTGCGTCACAGGAGCAGACTTGCCTTCGCAGCTCGAGGTTCTTGTTTACTCCAGAATATCAAAGCGATAACCTTGCGTTTGTGTAATGCAGGAAGTGTGATTGAGACCAGGACATTGGGAGTCATTGATGCTGCAGTGGGTTGGTGTTCTTGGCAGGATGTGTTAAATGAGCCAAAACCAAAGCGTCTTGTGATATAGTTCAGGAATGCTCACTCGTTATGGAGGAGAGATCACATCTGACAATATAATTCTTGTAACTTGTATTACCTTGTAACTTAAAAGCAATTTCCTCAGGCGGCTCCTGTATGTCTTTACATAGCTGGTTTATGACGAGATGCCAGTGATATACTGAACTGCGTTTGCGAACCCAAGTATTTATCAATGTCATTGACAAGTCGAGAGCTTTACACTTACAGCAGCTGTCTGAGGCAGTGTTGTAAGTGACAACCACTCATATTAATAAACATGTAACTGCAGACAAATTTTTAAAACACTCGCTTTTATCACATCTTGTCAGTTACGCTCACTGTGTAAGTGCTACGGGCGGATTAGTTGTGGCACAGAGCTGCCCAGTGACCCATGATCAGTCTGTGTGAACTGGTGATTACGTGCCATACGGTCCTTCAAATCCTTAAGCTTTGTTGGGAGAGGAGAATTTGCGTACGCCTTTGAATCCGTTTCCAGCACAGAAAGAAATCGGTGGGCCGTCATGATGCTGGCTTCCCTGGCCCTGTCTCCACTAATCTCGTTTCCTGCGCTGGAGCAAACCACTCTGGATCCCATTCCCCTGATCTTTCCTCCTACCTTCCAATCTCAAGTATATTTCTTGTGTTTTTCTTGCCAAGTTTACTTTCCAAAAATAAATTTTTAAAAAATGAAGCACGTGTTAGTTGGCTCTCTCTCACCTGCTCAGAGCAGGATCCTATCCACTGATACTATAATTGAGTTGCTCCTGATTGCGTCCAGGGACCTCGAATTCTCGTTGAGCACCAAGGATATTTCACAGATTGCTGCTTTACCTTCCGTTCCCTTTGTTAAAATAGGGCAACAGCATAAAGACTCAGCTCAGAGTCTTCTATGTAAATAGAATTAAAAACCAGCCCAGCACGATGCCACGGCGGCTAATTCTGGGTCGTTTGTGGTTACAATAGACTGGCCGAGCTGTATTAAACCCTTTGGGATTGCAGCCTGAATACATGTTAACCTCAGATAGATATTATAGAAAGACATTCCAAACCATCCACACCTGTAAGAATCGTAGAATCAATCGTGCAGCACAAAAAGAGGCCATTCGGCCCATCGAGTTTGTGTCGGCTCTTTGAATAGAGCAATTCATGTCAATCCCACTCCCCGGCCCTTTCCCCATATCCCTGCAGACCCGTCGTCCTCAAATACCCGTCCACCGCGTTTTTAAAAGTTGTTATCGAATCGGCCTCGACCGCCCTTTCAGGCGATGCGTTCCAGATTCGAACAACTCGCTGCGTGAAAAAAATTCTTCTCACCTCTCCCCTCGGCTTCTTTTAGAGACTATTTTGAATCTGTGACCTCGAGTCTCTGACGCACCCACCAGTGGGAACAGCTTTTCCCTTTCTAACCTAACAAATCCCCTCATGATTTTGAAGACCTCTTATCAGGTCTTCAGATTGTATTACCCCCCATTCTTTCTACCAAAATGCATTACTTCGCATGTCTCCACATTGAAACTCATCTGCCATGTGTCGCCCATTTTACCATCTGTCTATGTCTTCCTGCAGTCGGCTCCTATCCTTCTCACTGTTTACCCCCCTACCCAACTCTGTGTCGTCCGCAAACTTGGAAATGCTGCTTGCTGTACCCAAGTCCAGATCATTTATGTATAACTCAAGAAAAAGAAATTTCAACAGGACCTTTCTACCCTTTAACACTCTGCACTCCTCCTCATCTACCTGTTGTACATAGGAAATGGGAGTCATCTGTTGTGCTGATTTCTTCAAAAGGAGGCATAGGATTAAATGCATTTCCAAATGCCCATAAATCATAACAGCCACATTTTAACACACAGTATGAATAGACTTATAATCAGCAAAATCTATAATCCCTGATATCTCGGTCCAACTCAAATCATGGTACAGTACAGAGTTCTTTAAAAGAACCAATGGATTCAGCGCTGTAAACCTCTGGTTCTGTCCTCAGCTCAGGTTCTGTGCTCCAATCACAGGGGGAAAATCTGTCTTAAGGGTTCTGCTATTTCCGGATTCCAATTTCCTTATGGATTCTGCCACAACACATTCTGCGCACCAGCCAATAAAGGAAAAAATTAAACGTCGTGTAAATGACAGCCACCCAGGGAAGGTGGAGTGAGAGCAGATCAAGGCGACGCCGATGGAAATGCAACGCCTCAGAGATACAAACGGCATTTATCAGCTTCGTTCTAAACATCAGGCAATTGAGGAGCGACTCAAAGTGCTTTACAAAAACGCAATCTCTTTATTTCTCTTCACAAAAAACACATTAACTTACAGATTGTCATGGCATTGACTCGAGTTAACACATCTCACTACTCTACAAATGGAAGATCCCAGGTTTACAAAACTCTAAATGGTCCAGATATAGTCTTTCAAACACAGTTACTGATTACAGCTGTTACTGACAGACAGTAAAGGCCCATGCTTCGGAAAAAAAAAATCCTATTCAAAACATTGTCCTACCTTTCAGAATTTCACAAATTCATTTTTTTTAAGATATTAAGATTCACATCCAGACAATAAAGTTTGTTGCATCGTGCACTTTGTTTCAGCTTATACACATGCATAATTATAACATTTTATCTTTTTTTTTAAAAGCAGGAATAAAGTGGATTTTTCGTAATGTTTTACACCGTTGCTTTAACGTGGTTCAGGCGACAATGAAAATGTCATCACATCCATGTAAAAAAAAAAGGAATGATTTTTTTTTGAATTTTAACAAAAAAAGGCAAAAGACAATTAAAAGTATCTCTCAATTTACAACCAGGAATTTGCTTAAATAGAATTTAAAAACACAATTTTGTTTCGATATACTGTATGTCAAAACAATCACATCCTTTGAATCAGAAAGAAAATTCAATGGCTTTTTTACAGCCATTTTTAGCACATTCTTTTACAATTATATATAATATATAATATATGTATATATAAACAGCTAATGTGAATGGAAATGCCTGCCCACTTAAGTCGTTACTATTTACATCTCCTGTTTGGGGGAAGAATCCATTACTTGTACAACTCCACTGTGTTATTGACGTGAACTTTAATTCTATCAATTGCCCCATATACTCAATGGCATTCTTGTGGAGAGTGGAAGGGAGGAGGTGGTGGTGGTGGGTGGGGAGGGGGTGTGGGGGCGGGAATGGGAGGGGAGTGAAATACTTGTGCTTTATTAAGGTGACAGGGATTGAAAATGTTCTTCTTGGAACTGCAGATCTGCCGCTGAATTACATTAATCAAGAGTGCGTCCCTCCGGGCTGGTGGGAGGGGGACGAGGGGAGGCGAGAGAGTGCGTATACCGTACCAGATCCAGGAAAGCTTCTATGTAGAAGTGTGTGCGACCGACTCCCATTTAGTTTGGAGCCAAGTGAGTGATGGGTTTTCACGTGTCAAACACTGGCCTGAACTACCACCCCCACCCCCCCCACCACCAAGCTCACTGCCTGTCACGCGTTGATGTGGCTACTAGTGAGGCTGCCATGTTTTGCTGTGTTGGGAGCCACAGTTGTCTATGAGGCGCATTCTTTCCACCAACGTCTTATTCTCACACCGAACCCATCAGCCTGCAGTTTCCGTTCCTTCCTCCCCTTGACTCGCCCTCGGCTAATCTTCGCTGACAAGGAAGGGTTTGCAGATCGCTGCAGGAGATACTGGCCCCAACCCTTGGGTGGGGGGTCGGGGGGTGGGGAGAGCCGTAAACAGGAATAATCGTTGCATCAATGTGACCACCTCGTGTTCTCACGGCAACACTGAGGAGGCCAGGGTGGTGGGGGGGGGGGGGGGTGGAGGGGGAGTGATGGGAGGGTGGGCTCTGGGGATGGGGGGAAAAGAATGGCCCCAAATCAATTAAAAACCTATGATGGCATTTTCCATTCCTGGCTGCGTAAATCTGACATCCCCCTCCCACTATAGCAGCTGATGGGTACCTGAGAGGAGGTTGGACAGGTTATTATGTATGTGTGTGTGTGTGTGTGGGGGTGGGGGGGTGGGGGGTTCTGTAAGTTCTCCTGCCACAGGCGCTGGTGAATTGATGAAGGTAAAGGTCTCACTGCTGGAACTGCCGTCACTACAAATCACTGTGGGATCTGCACTGGAACGTGAAGCGCATTCGAAGCTAATATTCATCACCAGAGATTCCCTCACTTGCAGAGCTCAGCCTTCACAGTGCAATATACAATACAGCGGCTTTTACATGGGGGGGGGCATCTCAAATGGCTTGGCATTGAGATGGGGGTGGGTGAGAGGGGCGGGTGGAGGGGGTGATGAGATGGAGGTGGGGAGGAGGAGGCGAAACTGCTTTGAGGCGAAGCAACACAGGAATGTGGGACATAGATCAAATCCCAACCATTAGTTGGTTATTCTGCAGACGTACGTTCCTCGCGGAAGAGATTTGATAGAACCTCTCGCCCGGAGGGAAGCTCTTGCTTGGGATGGAATTGTGTCGAGAGAAAGACATCGGACGATTAACTCTTTTGAGTACCAATGATGGATGGAGGAACAGAGCCAGAAGTCGGTTGTCATTCGGGGCGAGGGTGAAATGAGGGGTGGGGGGGTGGGCGGGGGGTTGTGGGGAAGGAGTGAATACATGGATGAATTCTATATGAAAGTTTCATCTATTAATTATTGTTGAAACTCGTTCTCATCCATCTCCATTATTGTCTCTAACCCCCCCACCCCACCCCCCACCCCCACCCCCCCATACAGTGGTACCTTTCACTCCCTCCCACAAACAGGGCTGTGACAAACAGGAAGATTTCCATTAAAACACAGAAGTGAGGCAGATATTTCTCTTCGTCTTTCGTAAACAGAAAATCGATTCCCTTTAGTCAGTGGAACGTCCTACAGCAAGCTTCACCCAGCTGTGCTCACACTCACACACACTCACACACTCACACACACACAGAGACTCTCACACACTCACACACACACAGAGACTCTCACACACTCACACACACACTCACACACACAGAGATTCTCACACACTCACACACAGAGACTCACACACTCACACACACACAGATACTCTCACACACTCACACACACAGAGACTCTCACACACTCACACACACACACAGAGACTCTCACACACTCACACACACACACACAGAGACTCTCACACACTCACACACACACAGACACACACACAGACACACACACACACTCACACACACACAGAGACTCCACACACTCACAACACACACCACACACACACCACACCACACACAGACACACACACAGACACACACAAACACACACACACTCACACACTCACACAGACACACACACACACAGACACTCACACAGACACACACAGAGACACTCACACACACACAGACACACACACACACACACACACAGACTCACACACACACATAGACACACACACAGACACACACACACACAGACACTCACACAGACACACAGAGAGACACACACACACACACACTCTCACACACATAGACACACACACACACACAAAGACACAGACACTCACAGATACACACACACACACACACACAGACTCACAGACACTCACACACAGAGACACACACAGACAGACACACGCACGCACACTCGCAGACACACTCACACAGAGACACTCACACACACACACACACACACAGAGTCACACACACAGATACTCACACAGACACTCACACACACTCACACAGACACACAGACACACAGACACTCACACACACACACAGACGCTCTCTCGCACACACGTCCTTTCAGCAGGTCCCACTCTCAGGTGAGATCCCATTCACAAACTGGACATCAGTGCAAACTAATGGCGCAAAGACTCCGAAAGCAAAACAGGTTCAAACAGCAACACTGCACAGAAGTAAAGGCGGTCCGTACAATTCACATCAACTTAATAGATTAAGTGTTAAAAGACTTCACTTAAAATGTAAAGCACTTTTTCCCGCAATTCCAAGTGATTGCTTTTAGTGAATATTATTCTTTGTACAAAAAACTATTAAATATACAAAAAAGAATAAGTGAACACATCATATCCGGCCGCGTGTTCCAGATCTCACGAACGCATCCTTTCTCAACGTTTCCCTTTGTTTTCCCAATTCTGTGCTTGCCTTCTGGATTGTGTTTTTTTTCTTTTAGAAATGATTTGCAGGTAAAGCTTCGACACTCTACCCCCCCCACCCCCCCTTCCCCCCATTCCCAGCCACCCCCCACCCCACACCCCAACACCTTCACCCCCTGTAATTACTGCATTGTGAGCTGATGTGGAAATGTCACATCCCAATTGGGAATATGTTGAGGCTGAGATCATATGATGATTGTTGGGGAGTGGCAGAGACACGAAGATGGGCAGAGAGAGTGAGAGACAGACAGTGTGAGAGAGAGAGACAGACAGACAGAGAGAGAGAGTGAGAAAGAGAGAGAGAGACAGAAAAAGGGGGAGAGAGAGACTTTGACCACCAGCCAAAGCAGAGGCAGACAGACACACGTACACAAACATATATAGAGTGAGAGACACATACACAGGGACACAGGTGGACACAAACATAGTTACAGAGTGAGGGGACAGGGAGAGGAAAGAGGAGAGGTGGTGGTGGGGATGGGGGCGGTGTGGGAGCTCTGTACCTGAGCCCAGGACACAGTGAGACTCGGTCACAGCCGTCAAATGACAGAGGACATCAAGGCTCTGGAGGGAGGGAGGCTCCTGGTGACAATCAGATTGATCATTCACTGCAATTCACAGGCTCTCTCTCTCTACTTCCGTCTGTCTTTCTCTCCATCTTTCCATCTCTTTGTCCATCTCGTTCTTTCACTCTCTCTCTCTCCATCTCTCGTTCTTTCACTCTCTCTCTCTCTCTCTCCGTCTCTTTTCATCTATCTTCTCTCTCCCCCCCCACCCATTGTTTCGCCCACAAAACAGTCAAAACCGCTTTACAGCGTATCCTGCGAAGAGCTTTGAGACGTCTCGACGACGTGATAAGGCGCTAGATCAAATGCAAGGATTACTGCTATAATTCTCTCTCTCCCTCTAAGGCCTGTGGCGATCGAGAAATAAACTCATATAAAAAAAACGCGTGCGTTGTTGGCAAAGTCGGTGATGCTGAGAAGCTGCTTAAAACGCCCGAGTCTCTGAGTGTCGCCTCCTCTCGGCGCGAGGATGGGTGTTGCTTGGAGCAGGTGAAATGGAAGCCGAGGTTCCTGACAGCTGGGGTGCATTTAGCAGCGAGAGCGGAGAGGGAGAGAGAGAGAGAGAGAAACATGGTGCGGACAGAGGGGAAGGGGGGAACGGGAGAAGACAATGGATGAATAAGATGTGGGGTGGGGGTTGGGGGGGAATGATAGGCAGTGTGTTGCGTTGTGCTGGGTATTAAAGCGAGAGAGTGAGCACAGAGGTGAGTGAGTGCAAGAGCTGGAGATCGCAGCTTAAAAGCAGAAAAAGCCTTCGCTCTGCCCTGTCTCTGCAAATATCCCTCCTCTCCATTGCCATTCCCTCTCTCCCTTCACCCTCGTAGAACCAGGAGATGATGCCGGGAGGAGGGGGGGGGGGGGGGGAGGGGGAGTGGGGGGGTGGGAAACGAGAGAATTCCACCTGGATCGCACATTATATTCTAGGCATTTCTGAGTGGGCAGAATTGGGTCTTAAACCTGAAGCCCATATTAAGGACTTGCGGAACCGAGGCTTCAAAGTGAGGAGGGAGTTTTAAGAATTTGTTCATTATTCTCTGAGTGTCTGAATCGCTGAGAGAATCAGGTAAGTCTAGATTTCTTAAATGCCCCCCCCCCCCCCCCATCCACCTGCACCCACCCACCTGCACCCACCCACCCCCCAAATTCTCAGAAATCGCAGAGAACTGACATCTACTGAAAGAGCAGGGACAGAGCATTGGTTTACTGGACAGGATAGGGTTAAAGAGCCAGGGTGGGTGGGGTGGGGTTTTTTTTTAGAGGTGGGGGGAGGGGAGGGGGAGGGGGGGGTGAAGGGGGCGAACAGACCACAGGGAAGGGGTCGGGGAGGGGGGGCAAAGCAGGGAAGATGAGGAGGAAACAAACAAAATAATTATTGTTAGAATCTTCACTCTGCACCGCCAGTGGTGGGTAATTTGCTGCGAATTGGAGCTTCAGAGAGAGTCGGATCAGGTGCGCCGCGTCGGGGCGGGTGTTGAACGGGGAGAGAGTGGTCTCTTGGCTGCGGTGTGAATTTCAGTGACAGTCAGGACTTGGAGGTTTGTACATAGCTACTCAGGGATGGTGATAGACTGGGTGGTGGGGGGGGGGGGGGGGGGGGTGAGGGGAGAAGTGAGGGGTTGAGAGGTGGGGGTGGGGGGGAAAGAGATGGACAGCGACGACCTTCCTGGTGAAAGGGTATCTTTCCTACGAGGCAGCGCCAAAAACTGCTGCTATTGTTCCTCCGGCTTCCTCTGGTTCTACAAGAAGTGTCCGGGAGGAGCTTTCACAGTCACCCAGAAACCCCCCCCCCCACCCCCCCTCCCCGCACCCCCCTCTCCCCCCCCCCCCCCCACCCCCAACACACCCACTTCCCAATTTCACCCGGTCAAAACTTTGTATCCTTCACCTGGGAATTTCCATGTGTAGGTGGGACGCATGGAATTCTCATTTGGTTTGGAGACCAATGATGGCAATGGTTTCCGCATGTGGCAGACACCCAGCTGACCCCTCCCCTACCCCAAAAAAACTCCGGGGGCTTGAGTAAGCAACTGCCCCCTCCCCCTCCTTTGCCCCGGCTTCTTTGGAAGAATTAAGGCAAGGAAAGGCCACGAACAGGCGGAAACCCTTCACTGCTCTCTCCACTGCTTCATCCTCGGCCCACCGAGGTGCTCATGTCCACAGTTGACACACTCCCGCCATCTAGTGGCGAAGTCTTCCTACTGCAAAGCCAGTCTCCGGTAAGTGTGAACACAGAGTTTATTTTGCGCCGTGTGTAAAGGCAGGTGATACAGCGGGAAATTACAGCTCTTCGTTAGCCGCCAATGAAAAGGGCTAATTGCACAATAAATAAATCCCTTTTATTGATACAAAGCGACTCCTCTCAGCGAGTGGAACCTGAGCCCCCAACTCCGGGGTGGGGTGGTGGAGGGTGGGGGGGTGGGGGTTGGGGGGGGGGTTGCAGAATTACCATACAACAACTCTTTCTCATCAGAGACTGTGATGAAGTCAGTGACCACCCCCCCACCCCACCCTCCGCCAAATCACCATCAGTGACCAGTAAAGTATGTGAGTGCACGTGTGTTTCTGTGCCTATTTATATCAGCGATTATGTGATTATGTACACAACACTTGATATGTATCTGTGACTGTACATATATATATATAAATGACAATATATTATACTGTGTTTGTACGTATGTGTGTCTGTGTAAGAGTGGGTGTATATATATATGTCTGTGTGGCTATATGACTATATATTATGTACGACTGTGTGTGTTTATTGGGTCTCTTCAATGCTGGGCTCCTGGCCCCACCTTCACTGTCAAACAAGTGAGCGGTGTGGAGAGTGTGGATTAACGAGCGACAGAATTGATCCCGATACTGGGTGGGTCTGGGTTGTAATGAGCAGCAGGAGCCATGTGCTGTGGCGGAGTGTGTGGCATGTGGCGTGCGAGGTGCATGTGTGGTTTGTGTATGCGTCGGGGAGTGGGGGGGGGGGGGGGGGGGGCGGGGAGACCACACAGGGTGATGTATAATGGTGTCTCGCAGGTTAGAAGTAAACTACCTGCTGGCTGCCCTGCTGTTGCCTTTGCAGGTTCAGATACTCCTCTCGCTGTTTGTTCATCTTCATCTTGTCTGTGCTTCCGTGCATCGGCTTCAGTTTGGGAGCGGGAGGGATGGCTGTTCGGGTGATGGGGGATGGCATGTTTCCACCCTGGGATATAGAGAGAGAGAGAGAGAAGGGATGGGGGGAAGACAGTGAGATCAGGACAAATCGTAACTTGCATCACAGTCACTGTGTTCAAAGCCGGAGAATCATCAGTACAGTCAGCGCTGACAGCAAAGCCCAACACCAGAGAGAAACAGACAGACAGACACCCAGTTCCACCTCTTGAGACCCACAAATAAATTCTCTCCCCCCCCCCTCCCCCCCCCCGCCGCTCTGTGAGGAGGGAAGATATTTTTCTTAAAACAATAATAATTTGGACTGTTTGTTGGGCTGTTTGTTGGGCACAATTTGGACTGTGCCCAATTGGCTGCCTCGTTTGGTCTGCAAAACATCCAGTGGATTCTGTCAAGCGTTTTGAGACCTCTCGACGATGCGATAGCGCCGCTGTATCGAACACGAGGATTATTTATTCCTAATCTGTTTAAAATCCAAACGACTGTTCCGCCAGTCTCCGACACTGGAGAATTTACTCTTATCCCAATTCCCTCTCCTTTCCTTGTAAGATTTGACGCCAAAGAGTCTAGGTTTTATATCCCAGCCGACGGGGGAAACAAATCTCGCGGCTTAAAAACTCAGCAGAATTTTTAAATCCTCGCCCGTCCTGCGAGAGCAAAACTGGGAAAAAAAACACCCAATTTGGAGCCGCGAAGTCCTTGGGCGTCATGATAATTTGCCAGTCGTTTGGGTTTAAAGGGGCCCGTGGATCATATGAGCAAAAAAAGTGTTATGGGGCAGAACGAGGTGTCCCTTTAAATCCTCACACACCACCACAGATAGGTCCCACAACCGTCCTCCCCCCACCACCCCACTGGAGTATCAATGTCCCTTTAAGAAGTAACTATCACAGCCACAAAAGTTGCGACCAGCTTCATAGAATCATAAGAATCCTGGAATATTACAGCGCAGAAAGAGGCCATTCGGCTCACTGCGTCTGCGCTGGCTCTTTGGAAGAGTTTCCCCGTCAGTCCCACTCCCCCGCTCTTTCCCCAAAACCCCCGCAGCGTTTCCTTTTCGAGTACCTGTCAGATTCCCTTTGGAAAGTTGTTGCTGAATCTGTCATTGAAAAGGTTCATTGGAGGAAACCAGAAAATCCCGATTTCAAAAAAGGATTAGTGAAGCGAGAGAGAGAGAGAGCGAGAGAGAGAGAGAGAGAGAGAGAGAGCGAGAGAGAGACCGAGATCAGACAGAACTGAGATCAGTGACAGATTTTTATTCATCAAACTCTACGAGGGCAGGTACAAGGTTTTAGGAGGAGGATTCAATTAAAAAAGCACTTAAGAAGTAAGGCAGCAAAACTGCCGATTTTGGTGTGCGGTCGACAGGCAAAGGGAGGAACAGAGACAAGGCGTCGGGAGCGAGGAGCCTGAGGGAGGTCACAGCGGAGACGGCGGTCAAAGGGCAGAGGGAGGAGAGCGGAACCTTTGCGTTGCCGGGTGGGATGTGCGGCTTCGGCAGGAGCGGGGGCTTGGTCCTGGAGGTCGGAGACTTCTTCGTGGGGGAGGGGAGAGGCTGGACGTCTGCCGCGGCACTGGCCTGACTCTCTCCCCCCGCTCCAGGCGGACGGTCACTCCCAAACAGCTCGGGGTCATCGACCAGCTGCTCCAGGGACTCGGCAGGCTTCGGCTCGGCCAGGAACCCTTTGGAGAACAAGTACTCGGTGGAGGGGTGTTGGCTGATCTCACTGAGGGTGGATTCCAGCTCGCGGATGGTCTCCTCCAGGCTGTCGAGCCGTCGGTAGGTCTTGTTCTTGATGTCCTCGGTGCGGGGGTAGGTGTTGGCGGTGATCGCTGGGGGCTTCGGGAGCTGCTGGATCTCGTACTTCTTCACGGTGGCTGTCTGCAGTCGCCCCGTCTCCCGGTCCATCTTCTCCTCCTCCTCGTAGATGACAACCTGCAGGGTTTTCTGCCCGGTCCTCGTGCCGCACTGGATGGCCTTGGTCAGCGCGCTGAGCTGCTGCTTGGGGAACCGGATCTTCAGCGGATTGGAGTCTTTCTCCGGGACACACGGTCTGTCCGGGGCGTTGCTGTCCGGCCGTTTCACATCCGCTGTCTCGGGGGATTGAGACCGGTCGGCCCTGGGCTCAGTGAGGCCGAAGCCATCAGCCGCCTCCTCGATGGGAGCTAACGCTGAACCTTGCTGCTCGCCCGGGATGGCAAGTGATCGACAGTAGCCGCTCTCCCCCATTATCGCCTCGAATTCTTCGTCGCATTCCTCGAAAACGGTGGACAGTCTCTTGTAGGCCGTGCAGATGTCCATGGGCTCCGGGAAGATGATTATTATCGGCTTCTTGTCCAGCGAGACGATGGGTCCTTGATTCTGGTCCCGAGGAACGAACTCCACGTCCGGCGACATTCCCTCCTTGTGCGAGGACACGCTCAGGGTCTGCACTCCCTCGCCCTTCGCGCTCACTATCTCCTGGACCTCGCTCCCCGACAGAGCCTGGATCTGGCTCTCGGTGATCATGAAGGCCACGTTCTCCTGGTCCTGCCCGGCCGGTAAGCGAGCCTCAGCCCGAGGGGACGGGGAATCGAGGTCCTCCGAGGAATCAGAGCTGGCGGGTTCACCATCGTCACACGGCTGGGCGGGTTTCGCCCGCGAGCTTTCCTGCTCCACAATAAGCACATGCTCAGAGCTGCTCAGAGGATCGTAGCTCAACTCGAGACCTTCGGGCTGACCCTCACAGGGGACAAACAGGCCTGTGGTTTCTGCGCTCGATTCCTCCTGTTGGCTCCACGCGGTTAAAGAGTCCAATTCAATTGCGGGCACTTCACAGACCTCTGAGGCTCCATCGTCTCCCTGCGCGTCGCTGTCTCCCGTGGCTCCAGGCTGGTGCTCCTCAACATCGGGGGGTTCAGGAGACGAGGATACGGAGGTCCAGGAGGACCGAGGACTCAGCACAACGGCAGGAAGCTGTGCCGAGCCTGGAGACACCGGGGTCTCTATTTCCTACACAAGCAGATGGCAACAACACAGCGAGTGAATGAATAAAAACAGTGAAGCGCAAAGTGACGGTCACTCCCGGAGGTTCACACTGTCCGAGCCGTCAATCCCGGCCTCACAACCTGGTGCACTTGCCGGTTCGTCCGTACCCACCTGTCTGCTCCCTCCGTTCAGGGGTGGGGGGGGGGACTCCGGCCTCCTCCGCGGCCCCCCAACCCCCCCACGCGCGGCCTGGCCCACCCCACCATCGCCGGTCGGGCCTTCAGCCCCTCTGCCCCCCCACGCTTTGGATCTCCTACCCCGCAGCTGGTTACAGATGCAGCGTCTGCTGAGGCGAGAACCCAGAGCAGCTTTGCCCGTCCACCACATGCACACAACAGGGATGTGTCTGACAATGGCTGTCCATCGGTGGCAAGAAATTCTCCCCCTTTCCTCACCCAGGGTCAACTCCAGCCCCCACTGCTGCCCCGGCTGAGATCGGCTCTGTGTGCGGGGGTGGGGGGCAAGCCCCGATTTTACATACAACTTCGAGGCAGTGGACACAAAGGCAATCGGCTGTGGCAGCAACGTGTAAACAGCCCCGAATCTAACTGACTCTACAGCAACGTGAGAGTGTTTGGCAGCTTGTGACGGAGCGGGTAGGTGGGTTAGTGCGGGGGGTTGGGGGGGGGGGGTGGGGTGGGGGGAGTGGAGAGACAGCTCAGGAATTGCAGGACTCCGAGAAGCGACTTCAAAAGCACCGATTGCCGTGCAGTCACTGGGGCTCTGAACCCCAGAGACGTCAGTAACACTGCGCCAAACACTGCGCCAAACCCCCGCCCACCCCCACGCACATACACACACACCCCTCCCCAGGGAGGGAGAGCAAGAGAGAGAGAGAGAGGGAGAGAGAGAGCAGCACCCAGTGTGAGGTTAGTGAGGTCAGTGGAGTGAGAGCAGATCAGGCTGGTTAGAGGGCAGCAGGCAGAGGCTTTACCTTCCGTCCTCTGGCTGGGGTCGCCTCGCGCCTGATATCTGTGACCTGGTCAGTTACGGCCTGTGAGCCTGTGAGAAGCACAGGGTTTCTCTGAAACACCTGGTATATGGGGGTGGGGGTGATGGAGGGGAGCGGGGGGGAGTGAGGGAGAGAGAGAGAGAGAGAGAGAGAGAGAAGGTGTGAAACCAGGGCTGGAACGGTGTGTAAAACAAAATGCTCCAAACATGGGCTGGAGATGAGGGCGGAAACCCCTGACCAGACTGACCTGTGTGTGTGGGTGTGTGTGGGGGTGGGTGTGGGGGGGTGGGGGCTGACATGGCGCTCGCACACACGGCACTGCGTGACTGGCGACAAATACGCTGTGGTTCTTGTTGCTGCATTGCAGGGCAGAGAGTTCCCGAGGTCTGGCTTCCCGCTGATACCGATGAAGATCTTTGTCGAAGGAAGATGGCTGAACTCTGTGGCCGGCGCTGGTGGCTGGGCTTGGGGCTGGGCCCTCGCCCTCTCCTCGCGCCCCCTGTCCCACCCCTGGCGGCCAAGTCTTCATCCACAACGTCCACCTGCTCACAAAGTTTCCCCCAAAACCCTTTGCCTTTCCTTTCAGTCTTGTGAACCTCTCTGTCTATCTCTCTCTCTCTCTCCCTTCATGGCCCCCTCCCCCTTCTCTCTCTCTTTCTCTCTCTCTCTGACCATTAAATAAGAAGCTGCCTTTTGTTTTCTCACTACTCGATGAACACCCCCCCCCACCCCACCCCCAAACCATTGCCTTTGCTGGGACTTGTTCGCAGATGAAAGGCTCCACGTGCTGTTGCGATGGACAAGCAACCAGTGGAGATGTCTCTCAGCCTCAGGGCTCACTGTCTAGACCAGATCTGTCTCTTCAATCAAGAGCTGATTCGAGGCCATTCCTCTCAAACCAATTCGGAGGAAGAACAGATAGCGATGCAAGACCAGCGTCTGGGGGGCAGGGGGCAGGGGCAGGGGGCTGGGGGGTAGACAACCCAACCGGGCCTGGAATTTGTCAGCCGTCCATCATGTTGAGGTTGGATTCCTTGTGGGTTTCGTTCAAGAGTCACAAAGAAAAAAAGCTTGAAAGCTGAGGCTGGACACAAGCAAATCAACACAAACACAGGGTCTCCGTCTCACTCCGGTACCAGGAGACATTCCCCCACGTGGAGAACTCCCAATGTCTCCTGGCCGCAGCCATGTCCACCGACCGGCCAGAGCCCCCACACGCGCGCACACACCCTACCTCCAGCTCGGCCATGATCCTCTCTTCCTCATCCTCGTCATCGCGGACGGCAGAGGCCACGATGGGGGGGGGCGTGGAAGGGGGCTTCACATCCGACACCGTGCGCCGCAGCTTGACGTGTGGTCTCTGGGTCTCTGTGTCATCGGACTCGGCTTTCTGTAACAGGACAGCGGCTGATGGGACGAGGAGCTCCTCAAACATCTCCTGAATACCACCCCCCCAATAGGGGCTAGAAGCTCAACACCGACTGCATTCCGTCTCCTCATCGCCCCCCCACCCCCACAAACCCCACCCACAATTCATCAAAATACACAGCCCCTCCCCCGGAAATCCGATCTCTCTCCCCCTCCAACCCAAAAAAAAATCACCCCCCACGCCCTCCCAGAACCTCCCTCCCCACCCCTCAAAAATCCCCCTCCCGAGAAATCCCCCCCGTCAGGTATCTCCGCCCTCCCCACTCCACCACCGTGTGAGGTGCCCCCGCACCCACCTTCAGGCTGGCCTCCTTCTTGTTGGTGATGATGACCTCTCCGGAGCGGCCGGTGGTCAGGCCGTGAACTGAGGGGAAGCTGCGGCGAGGGGGGGGCGGGGGCGGGGACTTCGATGGCTTCTCTGTTCGGTACTTGTGGACCGTCAGCTCCTCTGCAAAGCAACAACATCCCGTCAGTCAGCAACGACCAGACCCCCCCTCCGCCCTCGGCCCCTCTCCGCCCTCGGCCCCCCTTCGTCCTCGGCCCCCTTAGGTTTCCGCAGGTCAGTAACCCGGCGATCTGGGTCAATTTCTCTCCTGCCCGGATCAACCGGCCATCACCTGCGATTCTCAGTCTAAACCCAAATATCTTTCTCTACATTTCATTTCTCTACCGTTTCCTTTCCTTGTTTAAAAAAGAGAGCGCGCGAGCGAGAGAAAAAGGGAGAGAGCGCAGTGAGAGTGAAATGGGAATGAGTCTTTCCCAACAAGGACTGGCGATTGTCCCCATCGTGTGGGGAGGGAAAGGGAGGAGGTTCCGATACCTGAATGTCGTCTTCCATTGGTTTCAATCTTGGTGGCGGTGGTTTTTTGAACGTGTTGTGGTTTGGCCGGTTTTTGCTCGGTCACCGAGACGCCGGGCGGTTTGGGTTTGTTACCGAACCCCAGATCGGGAATGGCTTTCATCAGCTCGGCCTGAGTCTCCTCCAGAAGCCGGTTAATGTCCTTGTTACTGAACTGGGTCAGGCTGGCCCGCTTCTCCTCCCAGTCCCTCTCAGCCGCCTGCGAGCACAAGGAGGACACTAATTCAGTGAGCGAGTCGTAAACTTATGGACCCGGCTCCCGAGGGAGACAGACGATGGAAGCAGAGAGTGTTGTCTGTTTCAAGAACAAATGAGATAGAAAATAATATCTCGGGATATAGCATATAATATCTTAGGGTACATTTGGGACACGACATGTCAAGCGACTGCCAGGATGGTGGAAGGCGAGCTAGTTGGACCTTGGTCTTTATTTTCTACAAAATTATTTTCTATAACGTAAATTCTTATGTTCTTATGACAGTCTCACATCGCTGGCACTTTGCAATCAGCTGAAACAAATCCTTTCTTTATGGTGACGATTAATCAGACGTCAGCCTGACTGACGGCTGTGAATAACTGGACACAGAGACATGTTTCCATTTGCGCCTACAAAAGAAATCACAGTCTTTACAGTAAAACCCTGCGAGGCTTTGCTTTGAGACGTCTTCCTGACATGAAAGGTAAATTGCAAAGATTATTGTTTTGAAACAGGATCGAGAAAGTGAAGCCCAAACAAAGCTGTCAGACAAACCAAAGCAGCACAGCAAGGAAGCACAGAGCAATTTCGGGACAGACACCGGGAAGTATTTCTTTAACCAGAGAGACATTACTACGGGGACAGGGTTACCAGGAGAGGGGATGAGTCCAGGATGCTGGTGGATCAGGCCTGAGTTGGCAGGGTGGGGTTTACTGGGGCTTAAGCTATCTGGGGAGAGACCTTTGGATGAGATATTAAACCGTGTGCCCTGTTCAGGTGGAAGTAAAAGATCCAGCGGCGCTGTTGGAAAAAAAGAAAGGGAGTTTGTGTCCCTCTCTCCCGGTATCCTGACCGACACATCCCCCAGATCAAAGGGGCTCCTTGGCTGTTCGCGGGACTTTGCAGATGATTTAACAAGTCAATTGTGAAGCCCTGTAGCTTAGTGGTTAAAGCCCTCGCCTCGCGAGCGAGAGCACCTGGGATCGCTTCCCGGGAAGGGCAAAATGTTGGGCAAGCTTCCTCACTGCCCACGCCTCTGCTTACCCAGCAGTAAGTAGGAACCCGGTTGTTATCAAGTGCAACGATTATTATGTCCCGACGAACGGACCGATGGTTTACCTCGACAGAGATGACTCTGTCCGCGCTCCTCTTGTTCGAGGCCATCGCAGTTTCGTCCCCTCGGCTGGCTTGTGCTTGCCCCATCCCGGCCAGGTTTGGGGACCTGGAGGCGTGAGCTGGGGAGGAGTGGGCGAGGTGGGCCCCCGTGCCCGAGGGGTGGGGCTGCCAGGTTTTCGCGGGCGGCGTGTGTAATTCCTGGTAGTTCAGGGGCGGGCTGGTGGGAATTTCGAATTCCGAGCTCCGGGAATCCGAGTTTGTGTGTTTGGGCGACTGGACCGAGGTCTCCTCGCTGCCTCGCATCAGAGCGTCGTTAGTTTGCCTGGAAAGCAAATCCAATGTCAACGTTTAACTGACTCCATCCCCGGGCCCTCTCCCCGGCTCCGAGGCTGCAACTCCGTCACGAGGAGCCGGCAAGGCACACGGGCCGAATGGCCTCCTTCGTGGAGTCCTGTAGGTGTAGCGGTTGGAGCACTCGCCTCGCAGAGACCTGGGTCCGATTCCCGTGCGGGGCAAAACCTCAGGCAAGTTTCCTCACGCCACGTGCCTCTGCCCGCTCCCTCCGCTCAGCGGGCTCCGGCCTGCTCCGGGTCACCTGCCCGACCCGCCCCTACCATCGGCCGCCGGGCTCTCAGCCTCTCTGCCCCCACCCTTTGGAACTCCATCCCACAAACCCTTCGCCTCGCTCCCTCCCTCGCCTCCTTCAAGGTACGACTCAAGACCCTCCGTTTCGACCGAGCCTTCAGCCGCCCTCCTACCCCCTCTGCCCTCCCTCATCCCAACTCTGCCCCCCCGCTTTACCGGGGGGGTAATAAACCCTCAGAAATTCATAATTTGGCCACGACTGTCTGTGGGACGATTTCCTGCCGCATTTCGTCTACAAGATACACATCAATTCACTTTACAATATATGAGGTGAAGCGCTTTGAGACGTCTCAACGACATGATAAGGCGCCATATCAAATGCAAGGATTATTAATATTATATTATTATCTGCTCCTAACCCCAATCCTACGCGTGTCCCCCCCCCCCCCCCCCCCCGCCCCCCCACTCCCATGTGCTCGGCTAACAGAGTTCGGCTGTGTGTCCTCCGACCCCCCTCTAGCGAAGCCTTCAGTCCCTACAACCCTCCACACCTCCCTCCCTCACCTCAATCCCTCCACCTCACGCCCTCTCTATCATCACATCCCACCTGCAAACCCACCTCTTCGACCGCACCTATGGTCACCCCAACCCCCCCCCCATCCCCAAGCTGCCACCCACCCCCCCACCCACCCAAACCCCCGTCCCACCCCCCCACCCGAACTCCATCCCTGTGAAGACGTCGTATAAATACAAATAGTTGTTGTTGTTGTAGATTCCTACATTGGCCGCCACGTCTTGCCCCCAGTCACTCCACCTTACAGTATGTTCTGTGAGGCGCTTTGAGACATCTCGCGGCCGGGATGAGCTGCTGATGTCAAAGTGTGTGTGCACGTGTGTGCGTGTGCTGGGGAGAGCTGACTGTGTGTGTGCGTGTGCTGGGGGAGCTGTGTGTGCACGTGTGTGCGTGTGCTGGGGGGAGCTGACTGTGTGTGTGTGTATGTGCGTCACAGCCCAGTTCCCCAGTCTGCAGAGTAAGATGCGAGTGATTCTCCGGGTCGAGGTCGAGGCCGTCAAGTTCCTGAAGGAGGAGCCGCACAGGTTGGACCTCCTGCTCAAACGCTGCAAGTCCGTCACCGACTCACTGGGCTCACTCAGGAGGTAGGGGTGAAGGGTGGGGGGCATTGGCGGTGGGCGGGGGTGGCGGGGGGGGCTTTGGCGGTGGGGCGGGAGGTGGCGGGGGGTGGCGGGGGGGCTTTGGCGGTGGGGCGGGGGGTGGTAAATAATAA
>NW_024704764.1:2050069-2082569 GCF_018977255.1 Callorhinchus milii
CCGTGGGTAATGATCCTCCCGCCACCGCTCCAAGAAAAAAAAAGATTTTGTCACTCAACCCACAGCTGTTGGCCGGACGGACGCTGCTGTGTGAATTGGCTGCCGCGGTTCACCTACCGATCGTACAGTCGATTCACTTTGCAGCGTGTTGCTTCGAGGCGTCTCGGAGACGTGATAAGGTGCCTTCGCCTGTTGAGGTGGACGTGGAAGAGAAGGGCGCTTCTCCCTCCCAGCGTCCCGGCCGACAATCCCCCAGAACAGAGTCACTGCACTTCACAGTAAGATCCTGCGAAGCGCTCGAGATGTCTGTAACCTCCTTTGCTGAAGGGTGGGGGTAGGGTGGGGTGGATACATTGGATAAATGCCTCAGGTTATTCTATGCAAGTTCGACGTAGTAATAATAAGGGGGTAATAATCCCTTCATCATAATAATTTGGTCACGCACTACGCGATTGTTCTGCGACGCTGCTGTGCGCAATTGTCTGCCGCGTTTCGCCCACAAAACACACAGTCACTACACTTTGCGGCATATTCTGTGAAGCGCTTTGAGACGTCTTGACGACGTGATAAGGCTCCATATCAAATGCAAGGATTATTATTATTATTATTAACTCATAAGTCAGACTAAATCTATGGTCCCAATTTATGGGAGGTTTACTGTAATAGCAATAATCATCTCTGCATTTGATATAATAGCACCTTATCACGTCGTTCAGAGGTCTCAAAGTGCTTCACAGGATATAATGTAAAGTGGAGTGACTGTATTTTGTGGGCGAAACGCAAGCTCTGCACAGTTGAAAGCTTATTACCATCGGTTGAACCGTTCAAAGCAGAGCTCAGCGAGTCAACATCACGTCAACTAGGGAGTGGCCAGGAAGTTTACACAAACCCATCCCATCCCACACACACACACACACATAGCACACACACACACATATACACACACGTACCACCCACACACACACACACACACACACAATTACCACACACACACACATAGCACCCTCACACACACACACACCACCCTGACACGTACCACACACACACACACACACACATAACACCCGCACACACACACCACCCTCACACATGTACATACACACACACATACCACCACCCACACACACACACACCACCCTCACACACAACACACACACCACACACACACACCACCCTCTCACACACGTATCACACAACACACGCCACCCTCACACACACATCACTGTCACCCACACCCATACACACACACACACACACACCTCCGGCTTCCTCATAGTTAAGATTTCAGGATGATAAAATTGCACAGCACCGAGTGATTACACAATTATCAAAGTACAGAGCTGGTCGGGGAGCAGCGGGGAAAGCAAGAGGCGGGGAAGGCGAGGGGGTGGGGGGGGGCGAGCGAGGGAAGGGAGGGGTGTGCGGGGTGGGAACAGGGAGATTAACCACAATAATAACAGGAAAGCATTGTGCGTTGAGCTGGGAGAGAGCAGCCGCAGGTCCTCGTGATGCTAAGCCGTCCTGAGCGCAGCTTTGGCTGTTTGCTGTTTGTTCGTTGGGGTGAGTTTGTGTTGGTGTCAGCTCTCCCGGCGCCCAGACACCATCCTGGGGATCCAGCACCCTGGGACGTGCTTCCAATAATAATAATAATAATAATACTAATAATCCTCGCATCTGACGCAGCGCCTCGTCACGTCTTCGAGACGTCTCGAAGCCCTTCACGAGAGACGCTGCAAAGTGAATTGAGCGTATATTTTGTGGGCGAAACGCAAGCAACCAATTACGCACAGCAGCGTCCCACACACAGTCGTGGATTGAGTGGCCATATTTTTGTGGGGGGGATATGGTGTGTGTATATATATATATATGTGTGTGTCATTTGGTTCTGGGGTTGGACTCAAGCCCCACGTCGAGATTTGAACCCACACGGAGTCTAGACACATAGCCCGGGTGGGGGGGGGGCGCAGTGGGGCGGGCCGTATTGGTGTTAATAGGTCCGGCTGCCCATGTAGGTGGAGGTTAAAGATCCCTCAGCGTTGGTTGGGGCTTTACGGATTGTTGGACGTCACGTGTAAACTGAACAATACCGGGATGATTGAACTCCTCCGTGTCTCCCCCCCCCCCCCCCCCCCACTTCCTGCCCGAGATATTTATGAACCTCAACCACGATTCACACCCGACTGGGCCAAACTGTGGCCTCCGAGTCAGAAAGTTGTGGGTTCGAGCCCCCACTTCGGGACTCGGAATCACGTAGTCTAAGCTGACACTCCAGTGCAGCGCTGGGGGTGTGTACTGCATTGTCACAGGTGCCGTCCTTTGGATGAGACATTAAACCGAGGTCCCATCGGGCTGTTCAGGTGGACGTTAGAGATCCCGAGGCGCTGTTCGAAAAGAGAAAAGGATTTCCCTCTCTCTCGGCCAACAATCCTCCATATAAAACCGGTTGTTCGTTTCGTGGCTGTTTGCGGGACATTGCTGTGTGAACATTGCTACGCACACACACACACACACACACACACGCGTGCACACCAGTGAATCAGTGAGTTACTTAGCGAGTGAATTAGTGAGTTCGTTTCTCACAAATTCACTAACAGTTGCTCACACACACACACACACACACACACACAGTCACACACACGCAGTCTGCCACACGCGCGCACACACACACACTTGTACCTACGTGTTTGCTGTGCCCGTGTGACAGCTGCGGACACGGTTGGTTTGCTCTCCACACGCCCTGTTATGAAGTTGGCTGCGGTTAGTTTGCCTGTTTATTACCGTCGGGAGCTGTGCGAAGGCCGACACTGCTGGTGAGAGGAGTGCGGATTGGATGGGGCGAACGGGACGAGACGCAAGTGTATAATTATAACAATAACGTGCATTTGACGCAGCGGCTTTCGGGTCAGGAGGACATTTCAAAGCACTTCCCAGGATTTGCTGTAAAGTGTAGGAACTGTGCGTTTGTAGGGTGTAGGTGGATGGATGTGTGTGGTGCGTGTGCGAGAGTATGTGTAGTGTGTGAGAGTGTGTGTAACTGAGTGTGTGAGAGTGAGCGAGTGTGTGTATATCTGAGTGTGTGTGTGTGAGAGAGTGTGTGAGTGTGAGAGACTCTGTCCAGCCCTCTCCTGGGAGTTGCCTCTCCATGTTTGCCGTGGTGCAGACTGCTCACCAACACAAAAGGCCTATTCATGGGTAAATATTTCCCTGAAAACTCCCCATCACCTCGTTGTGTGCCGCCAGTGAACACCTACAGACCGTCTCATGCCCTACCACCTGGTTACTCCTCAACCCGCTATCCGCACCTCCGCTCGACTGGCTCCAGCCTCCTGCTTGTCCCTCCTGCCCTCCGCTCCGCCATCGGTGGCCGTGCTTCCAGCCACTGCACCCCGAGACTCTGGAACGGTCTCCCTCTATCCCTCCGCCGTTGCCCCCTCCTTCCTCTTTTGCAGATCACACCCAAAGACCTTCCTTTTCGTTCGTGCCTACGGTCGCCTCTCCCCCGCCATTGTTAAGCACCCGTTGGATGACGTTAGCCCAACGCTGTGAGCGGATGGAGATGGAGACGGTGGGGGGGTGGGTGTTACCTCTGCTTCATCATCTCACAGTTTCTGGGCTGTGACCCCCCCCCCCAATGTCAGCCCGACGAGCCTGTTCCGCCATTCTATCAGATCATGGTTGATCTGCACCTGATGAGCGAGGGAATGGGGCAGCGATGGTGCCTGGAGATGCGGTCAAAAAGGAAGTCTCAAAGTGATCTGCCCATCGACCGTCAACCGGGTTCCTATTTACTGCCAGGTAAACAAGACAGGGTCTGGTTTCGGTGGATGTTAAAGATCCCGTTAAAGGTATTCGAACAGAGGAGGGAGTTTCTCTCTCTCTCTCTCTCTCTCTCTCTCTCCCGGTGTCCTGCCTGACAGTCCCACGGGTGAAATCGGTCGCCCTCTCCACGGTTGTTCGCGGGACGCCTCTGTGCGCAAATTGGCTGCCGGGTTTCGTCTACAAATGCACACGGTCGCTGCATTTACATGAAATCCCGTGAAGCATTTTAACGATAAGCACTGCATCAAATGCAAGGATTATTATAATGAGAAATAACAGGAATAATAATAATAATGACAACAACAACAACAATAAAGCAAAAACGGTTCGCTCAATAATTCGGGGTTGTGGGGAAATTCTGCCGAGAACATCCCGGAGCTGACAGAATAATCCGGGAATGTGGAACTAAAGGTGGCAGATTTCTCTCCAAAAACAACAAGTTTCTCCCAAAATCCTGGCCCTCGATACCCCTTCCCCCCCCAGTAAAATTGTCCATTCACTTCATGACTGTCGGTAGGATGGGGGGGGGGGGGGCTGCTGTATGCAAAACAGCTACCGCATTTGACGACAAAACACACAGTCACTACACTTCACAGTGTATCCCGTGAAGAAACTCCGAGACGCTGTGTCAAATGAAAGGATTATTCATAGAATCTACCGCAAAACTTTACACGCTGGGCAGCTACGAGGAGGCAGACTCTGAACAGATGTTAGCGAAACAGGTTCACATCTGGGAGAGTCGTTTAAACAATCCGAGGTTCCCGGAATTTGGCTTCGCCGCCAACAGTCACTATAATTTACAGTATATTTATTCTGTGAGGCGCTTTGAGACGTCTCAACGACGCGATAAGACGCTACATCGAACGCATCATTATTATCATCGACCTCAGCTCCCTCTGTCACGGCGAGCGAGGGGGCGAGTGTGTGAAAGAGAGAGCAAGAAAGAACACTGATCATTAAAGGCGATCAGACCGCGACACACACCCCCCCCCCCCCGCGGACAAGGATCCTCAAAGCCCTTCGCAGAACGTACTGTAAATTCCAGGGACTGTATATCTTTGGGGGTGAAACGCAGCAGTCAATTACGCGCATCAAGTGTCCCACAAGCAATCGCGGACTGAGTGACAGAATTATTAATGTCATTTTTTTTTAAGGGATATTACGACTGCAAAGGGATCCGCCAATCAAATAACAAGCGGGTTACTGCTTGGTAGACAGGCGTACAGAGTAAGGAAACTTGTTTAAGGTTTGGACCCACCCGGGAATCGAACCCAGGTCCTCGCTTGCGACGCGAGTGCTCTGTGTGCTGTCGGGGCTCCTGACCTCTAATCTCAAGGGGGCTCATCAATGCATCTCAGAATCAAAGCTACCCCACATCACGGTGGCTCGAACCCGCAAACCTTCTGACTTCAGGACGCAGCATCGACAGCAAACGACATTTCACGTTGGGAGGACGTCCCGAGGCCCTGGACAGTCAGGGATTTGGACCCGAGCGGCGGGGGTTTGGATCAGGAGGGGTTGGAGGGTGATCGAAGGCGCAGGTCGAAGAGGAGGGTCTTGAGGCATGCCGGGAAGGGAGGCAAGGGAGGCGAAGGGACGGCGGGATGGATGGAGGAAAGGAGGCAGACTGGCGGAGAAGAAACACGCAAGAAGGAAAAACAAAGCTGCCGGCGCAGAAACAAAGGTAAAGAGATGAAGAGTTAGTGAGGAAATGCCTGTGTCGGTGACTGGGTTACAAGGCAGTGTCTGACCTGCGATGAGCTGTGAGGGAGATCCTGTGGCCGTGTTACACTACAACCTTCTGCTGCGGTGCCTTAACGCACAGCAAACACTTGCACGAACCTACACGCAAACATGTTTACACAAAATGCACAGTCACTCCACTTGACTGCATATCCTGTGAGGCGCTGTGACACATCTGAATGAAGCGATAAGGCGTCAAGTGCAAGGATTAATAATTAATATGAAATCCGGAGGCAATTTCGACAGCGTGATGAAGAGCTGAGAGGGATTATTGTTATGCTGAAGTCTTCACATTGAGAGGGGAAACTCAGCACAAGGGACGGATAAAACGAAAATGAAACAGGCGACCAACACGAGAGCGAAGTCATTCATCCCAGCTCAGCCCGGGAACCGTTTACTGGGTCAGAGCTGGCCGGTAATAATAATAATCCTTGCATTTGACATCGCGCCTTATCACGTCTTCGAGACGTCTCAAAAGCGCTTCACCGAATATACTGTGAAGTGGATTGAGTGTAGAGTTGGTGAGCGACATGTGGCAGTCAATTGCACACAGCGGCGTCTCACAGACCAAATCATTCTTATTTATCTTTTGTTAAGTTTCCTTATTGCCCCCGGAAAGCGATCCACCAATCGACTTACAACCTGGTTCCTGCTTACTGCGCGGTAAACCGAGGCGCGGGAAGTAAGGGAACTTGCCCAACGTTTCGTCCTGCCTGGGAATCGAACCCGGGTCCTCTCGCTTGCGAGGCGAGCTGTTCTAACCACAAAAGACGTAGGACTCCACACAGCTCCCACGCTCAGCGCACGTCTCCGTTACGGAATCTGGAACCCGGGGCTCTGAATAGTTTTAAAGATTAAAGCAGATCCGGGCTCACACCCACCGGCACCAATGCAACGCAAGAACTGGATTGGAAACCAATCCAAAGCAAGTAAAGCGGTGCCAACACACATGTGTTAGCCTGGCTCAGACACTAGCAATCTTGCCCCACTCCCCCCCCCCCCACCAAGTCATATAAGGCAGGAACTGAACTCACATAGTGGAAGCTGACCATCCAATGCAGAGCTGGGGGTGGGTTTGAGCTGTGGTAGTCCTTTCGTTCGGGTGAGCCGTTAAACCCAAGTCCTCACTGCCCGTTCAGGTGGACGTTAAAGAGCTCACGGCGCAACTTGCAAAGAAAAAGGAGTTTCCCTCCCCCTGTGTCCTGGCCCCTGTAACACGCTGCTGCGCTAACTGGGCTGCTGCGTTCACCTACAAATAAACAGTTACTACACTTCACAGCAAAATCCTGTGAGGCACTTGGAGCCATGTCACTTTCGCCCCACAAAAATGCAGTCAATTCACTTTACAGTATGTTCTGTGAAGTGCTGTGAAACGTCTCGAAGACGTGTTAAGACGCTACATCAAATGCAAGGTTATTATTAATATTATTATTATTATAGCCTAAAGACATCTATGTGGGAAGTTTTTTTTTAAAAAACTCCATGAATGCTCTGCACATGGGAACAAGAGATCGGTAATTAGGTAATATTCCAAAATGAATTACGAGTTCACAGCAAATAAAATCGGTAACAACTGGGGAGTAAGGTCGCTGAACCACACAGGCGGAGGGAGTGGGTCAGTGATTCATCCACAATCAGCTGTTTATTCTCCCCCAGCCGTGTGTCTGACACACGCGGAAACCCATCAGGTGCAAACGAGGCCTCGATGTAACATCTTACCTGAACCTACGGCACCTCCGACAAGGCTCTTCTCCGCCCCCCACACCCCAGCCATCCACTGGAGAGTCGAAACTGCCTGAACTGTGAGCTCAAAGTCCCAACGTGGCCCTTAAACCCACAACCGTTTGACTCGGAGGCGAGAGCGTTACTGACTGAGCCGAACTGCAAGGGATTACTACATCACAAGTTGTTTGGAAATTCAAAGGAACTTTGTGCGAGGCTGAAATATCCATCACCGCATTCAGGCTGCGGCTTTGTTCCCCCACGTTACCTAACGAGTGAAGCAGCCCATCAACTGATCATTTATCCACATCCTCTCTCCACACTTCGTTTAACAGATAAACCTCTTGTCTGACATGCAAATAACCCACCAACTGGAGCCATGTTAATGAGCGCCACACCCGTTCTCGTTTCCAACAGCTTTGCGCTTGGTTTCAGCAGAGCTCTCCGAGACTCTGTCCCCGAATAAAAGACGCTATACAATAATGATCCTCATGTCTGATACAGCGCCTTATCGCGTCGTTGAGACGTCTCAAAGCGTTTCACATATATTGTAAAGTGGATTGACTCGTGTATTTTGTGGGTGCAGTGTCCCACAAACAGTCGTGGATTGAGCGACCAATTTTTTTTTTCTTTTTTCGGAGATTATTATCCCCGGAAAGCGCTCAACAGCTTACTGCTGGGTAAACAGGGGCAGGTGGAGTAAACAAACTGGCATAAGGTTTCGCCCGGCCCGGGAATCGAACCCGGGTCCTCACGCTCGCGAGGAGAGCGCTCTAACTGAGCTACAGGACTCCACATAAATGCAAGATGTTGATCACTTGATCACCAAGAACCCGATAGGATTCCTCTGTTAACATTAGTGTCTCGGGAGTGCTGATGTGAGACAGATACAGAGTGAAACTGGGAGACTGTGACAGGTACACACTCACTCACACGCGCACACGGAGAGAGAGAGAGAGAGAGAGAGAGCGATGCACACACACAGGCTGAGAGAGAGAGAGGACATTCACACGCCACACTGATGAAATCCATTGGCAGCCCTTCTCTCCCATGCGATTGACAAGCGGTGACTTCACATATAGTTTTTCCTATTACACAGGAAACTCGGGGCAGAAAGGAGAATTTTCCATCTGGAGAGGTCACTGGGTATCTGCGAGGCCGGCAGTTTTTTTTCCGGTTGGACATCAATGCCTGATCCCTGGAATTACTGATCTTTAGCCGGAAATATCTGTGAGCACGTCACACACCCGATAAGCTGTCCGGCCCACCCGGCCATCAGCGCGCTGAGTCCTAGGAACATAATGATCTTCATAATAATCCGTGCAATTGTTATTCGTGCCTAGGACTTGGAAATGTCTCACAGCGCTTTTACAGGGAATTGCCGTGAAGTGACTGTGTATAGAGTGGGTGAACATGGAGGGCAACTCGATACGCAGCAACGACCCATAAACAGCCACAAAGCGAAGGACCAATTTTTTAATCTCTTTTCAAATAGCGCCGGGGAATCTTTTTAACGTCCCGAATTAACGTCTCAACCAAAGGCTAATGCAGTGGTCCCCACGGAACGTCAGCTCAAGGTCCCCGGTGCGGAGCTTGAACCCACACACCTCTGACTCGGAGGCCCGAGCGCTAATGTCTGATGTTACAAGATTGCGCGGCGCTGTTCAAAAAAAGAAATAAAAACGGAAGTGGCTGGGAACGCTCAGCAGGTCAGGCAGCAACTACGGAGAGGGGACAGTGGGTCAACGTTTCAGGCCGATGACCTTTCGGCAGAACTCGTAAAGGGTTGACTCACTTTCCTCTCTCCATAGATGCTGCCTGACCTGCTGAGTGTTCTCAGCGACTTCTGTAACAATTATTATCATCATCAATGATAGATTTGAAGGGTATTGAAGTCCATATTTTTAATATACAAATGAGTGAATTTTCACCCAGTGTTGAGTTGAGATTGGATCAGGTGAGAGATTGGACACCTCCTGTCTCGGGCGGCTCTTGTATGTGTGTTTGCGTTGGTGGCGGGGTGGGGGTGGGGGGGGGTTTAAAAAGTTTTCCAATGATAGTTCTTTCCCCCTTGCGTTCAGGGAAAGATTAACAACAGTGGGCGTTGGGTCATGATGGAAAAAAAACAAAACTGCACAATCCGTTTGACCACAAAACAAAGGTTTAGTTTAACAAAGAAACTCTACCTTTGTACATCTGTCTTCTCCAGATTCTCCTCTCGCTCTGCCCCCGACCCCAGCTCTACGCTGGGGCTCAATTATCCCTTAGAGCTGGTGCCCAATCATTCACAATAATTGGAGTCCAGCCCTTGTTAGCCCTCTTTACATGTAGAGCGAGCACCGATGACAATAAAAGGCAATGGCTGGGTTTACTCCCCCCACAGGGTCACAACCAGGAGATAATAATAATCCCTGCATTTGATATAGCTCCTAATCACGTCGTTGAGACGTCAAAGCGTCTCACAGGATATACAGTAAATTGAATTGACCGTATATTTTGTGGGCGAAACGCAGCAGCCCATTGGGCTTTCCGTGTTTCCCTAATCTGTCGAAACAGTGTAAGTGTCTGGAGACTTAGCACGAACCACGGGAACACAGACCCGACAGCTGCTCTCGGGAGCAAATGATCATTCTTGACGTCTTAGCCGCTCCAAAAAAAACCTGTCCTCTCCCAGAAAAGCAACAAAAATGGCCGACTTCGAAGCAGGAGGGATCGCGGGAGGGGTTTGCCGAGCTGCTCAGTGAGGAGGCGAGAGAGGGCAAGCCGGGCGGGCGAGCGGGCGGGCGGGGGTTTATGAGGACCAAGAGTTTTATTCCGGTGGAGAAACTGGACCCAGTTACAGTATTTATGAAGACCCGTAGCTTTAGTGGTTAGAGCCCTCGCTTTGCAAGTGAGAGGACCCAGGTTCGATTCCCGGGCGGGGAGAAATCTTGGGCAAGTTTCCTCGCTCCGCACTCCAAAAAAAAAAAGAACAATTTGGTGACTCAATCCATGACTGTTTGTGGCGGCCACTATTTTGCCCACAAAATACACACTCTGTGAAGCGCTTTGAGACGTCCTCCTGATATGAAAGGGCTCTGCCAAACGCAAGTGGTTATTAACGATAACGATACTTTCATTTTTGACACAGCGCCTTATTTGCGACGCCTTGAGACGTCACAAAGTGTCCCGCAGAGCTTGCTGTAAAGTCTCACCGACACGACGGGCGCTGTCTCTAATGCGACGACTGTGTCCTAATGTCAGCGAAATCGAGAGGCGGTGAGTCGTTTCGCCTACAAAAATGCACAGTCACGACACTTTGCGGTGTATCCCGCGGAGCGCTTTGAGGTGTCTCGGGACGGCTGGACGACCCGCAACATCAAGCGCGAGGATTACTAGGATCTTGTATTGATGTTATATTATTAATATGATTAATATAACATGGGCAGCGCTTGACAACGGCCGATCACTGTGCATTCATTCACTGGTTTATTCCGTCAGCAAAACCGCTGATATTCCAGTTCACAATGCGTCCCCTTCGATCACCTGCCCGGGCCCCACCCCGGCTCCAGGCCTCGGTGCGTTCAACCCAACGCAAATCAATCGGATAGCAACCGAGAGCACAGCGCAGCAACAGGTAAGAGGCACAAATACTGCAGATGCTGACAACCGGATATCAAACACTCAGGAGGTCAGACGGCATCTATGGAGAGAGGGACGTGAGTTGACGTCAGAACCCTTCACCCCCTCTCCCCCGCCCCCCCCCCCCCCCACCCCAAACTTTCTCCCTTGCTCGATCGGTTGCCGCGTTTCGTCCACGATACACACAGTCACTCCACTTTACGGTATACTTCGTCAGAACTCGTTGGGAGTCACTGTTGTGGAGTGACTGTGTATTTTGTGGGTGAAACGTGGCAGGCAATTGAGCAAGGGAGAAAGTTGGGGTGGGGGGGGCAGGGCAGGGCGGGGGAGAGGGGTTGGGGGGGGGGTGGTTGAAGTGTCCATAGCATAGACTCGAGGATTCAAATTGTAGAGAGGGGAATGAACCCCTCGCTTGGGTCATCGACCTGAAACGTTGACTCACTTTCCTCTTCCTCTCTCCATAGATGCTGCCTGAGCCGCTGAGCGTTCGTAGCAACAAGCGCTGGGGCTCAGAACCATCCGCACGCTGCGCCCAACCTGCGGGACGATGCCCGATGCAGCTCAGTCGCATGTGTCGAGGCCTCAAACGCTCGCCCTCGAGGCTCTCCTCGTCAGCCGTCAGCCTTCCTCCCGGGAGAGCTCACGGTCTGAGAAACAACTGCGTTTCATCTGTTTCAATCTGTTCCCTCAACTATTCATACCCGGCGACTTCACACAGTCGCGTCTGCGCGCGTGCGTTACGCGCCTGTGTACACGCGTGCGTATTCGAGGATCGAACGCAAGGATTATTATGACGATTCATCGGAATTTTGTATGTGCGTGTCTGTTTGCGTGTGCGTGTGTGTGGCTGTGTATTCGTCTGTCTGCGTTTATATAGGCGTGTGCCTGTGCGCGTGTGCCTGTGCGCGTGTGCCTGTGCGCGTGTGCCTGTGCGCGGGGGCACGTCCCGCGACTCCACCTTCTCCCCGACCTTCTCCTCGTCATCGTAAAGCATTCCGAGCCCTTCTTGTACGTGAAGGTCGCTGTATAAATAGAAGCTGTTGTCCCGACGCACTTAGCAGATAAGTCGTCGGGGTCATTGAGGAGCTCGGAAATTAAATAAGCCACGGACGGGCTCAGATCAGATACATCACCGCGCCCGGCTATAGCGCCCGAGACACGGGAAAGCCTCCCGCGACGCTGCTCAGTCCCGCGGTCGGATTCCGAGCCGTGATAATGATAATAATAATAATAATAATAATCCTTGCATTTGATGCAGCGCCTGAGCACGTCTTCGAGGCGTCTCCAAGCCGCTCCGCGGGATGCGCTGCCAAGCAGAGCGAGCGCGTAGTTTGTGGGCGAAACGCGGCAGCCGAGCGCGCGGGGAGGAGGGAGAAGGTTCCCGCGGAGCGACTGGAAACGAGAAGGGACTTTCTCGCTCTCTCTCTCTCTCTCTCTCTGCCCCCCCCTCGCGCCCCCCGTCCTCTGCCCCCCCTTCGCCCCCTGTCCTCTGCCCCCCCCTTCGCCCCCGTCCTCTGCCCCACCTCGCCCCCCTTCCTCTGCCCCCCCTCGCCCCCCTTCCTCTGTCCCCCCTCGCCCCCCGGCCTCTGCCCCCACCTCGCCCCCCTTCCTCTATCCCCCCCTCGCCCCCCTTCCTCTGTCCCCCTCGCCCCCGGCCTCTGCCCCCACCTCGCCCCCTTCCTCTGCCCCCCCTCGCCCCCTTCCTCTGTCCCCCCTCGCCCCCCGGCCTCTGCCCCCCCTCGCCCCCCTTCCTCTGCCCCCCCTCGCCCCCCTTCCTCTGTCCCCCTCGCCCCCCGGCCTCTGCCCCCCCTCGCCCCCCTTCCTCTGCCCCCCCTCGCCCCCCTTCCTCTGCCCCCCCTCGCCCCCCGGCCTCTGCCCCCCCTCCGCTGTCCGTCCGTCTCCGCACAAGAGATGATTGAGATGCCCTCAAAAACACCCCAACCATCACCGCTCTCAACCCACTGTTACCCCCCAACCCGCACCCACCACCACAACAACAACAACAACAACAACACACATCACACATCACAGAGCGGTTACAAACAATCCAGTGCACACACACAGACACACTCACACACAGACACACACACACAGACACACTCACACACAGACACTCACACACAGACACTCACACACAGACACAGACACACTCACACACAGACACACTCACACACAGACACTCACACACAGACACTCACACACACAGACACACTCACACAGACACACTCACACACAGACACTCACACACAGACACTCACACACAGACACACACACACAGACACACACACAGACACACTCACACACAGACACACTCACACACAGACACTCACACACAGACACACACACACACAGACACACTCACACAGACACACTCACACACAGACACACTCACACAGACACACTCACACACAGACACACTCACACACAGACACACACACACACAGACACACTCACACACACAGACACACACACACACAGACACACTCACACAGACACACACAGACACAGACACTCACACACAGACACACTCAGACACAGACACTCACACACAGACACTCACACACAGACACACTCACACACAGACACTCACACACAGACACACACACACAGACACTCACACACAGACACACTCACACACAGACACTCACACACAGACACTCACACACAGACACACTCACACACAGACACTCACACACAGACACACACACACACAGACACACTCACACAGACACACTCACACACAGACACTCACACACAGACACACTCACACACAGACACACACACACACACACACACACACAGACACTCGGGGGTACGGGTTAAATGTGGGAAATATACCGTATACACGTGGGGAGAACTCACCTGAGACTGACTGCACTCCCGGAGCAGAGAGGGGGAGAGGGGGGGGAGGGGGGGAGAGAGGGGGGGGAGGGGGGAGGGGGGGGGGGAGAGAGGGAGAGGGGGAGAGCCCTGAGCTCAGCGGCACACGGACTGCACCTCATACATCTCTGGGTCTCTCTCTCTCTCTGTTACTGAGCGGCTCCACTGCTCACACTCAACACCGGGGGCAGAGAGGGCAGTGGGGGGCAGTGGGGGGTAGTGGGGCAGGGAGGGGGCAGTGGGGGTAGAGAGGGCAGGGAGGGGGCAGTGGGGGCAGGGAGGGGGGCAGTGGGGGGTAGTGGGGGCAGGGAGGGGGCAGTGGGGGGTAGAGAGGGCAGGGAGGGGGCAGTGGGGCAGGGGGGGGGCAGTGGGGGGTAGTGGGGGCAGGGAGGGGGGCAGTGGGGGGCAGTGGGGGCAGGGAGGGGGGCAGTGGGGGGTAGAGAGGGCAGGGAGGGGCAGTGGGGCAGGGAGGGGGGCAGTGGGGGGTAGTGGGGGCAGGGAGGGGGCAGTGGGGGGCAGTGGGGGCAGGGAGGGGGGCAGTGGGGGGTACAGAGGGCAGGGAGGGGGGGCAGTGGGGGCAGGGAGGGGCAGTGGGGGGTAGAGAGGGCAGGGAGGGGGGCAGGGAGGGGCAGTGGGGGCAGGGAGGGGGGCAGCGGGGCAGTGGGGGGTAGAGAGGGCAGGGAGGAGGGGCAGTGGGGGGCAGTGGGGGCAGGGAGGGGGGCAGTGGGGGTAGAAGGGCAGGTAGGGGGGCAGGGAGGGGGTCAGTGGGGGCAGGGAGGGGGGCAGTGGGGGGTAGAGAGGGCAGGGAGGGGGGCAGGGAGGGGGGCAGTGGGGGCAGGGAGGGGGGCAGTGGGGGTAGTGGGGCAGGGAGGGGGCAGTGGGGGTAGAGAGAGCAGGGAGGGGGGCAGGGAGGGGGGCAGTGGGGGCAGGGAGGGGGCAGTGGGGGTAGAGAGGGCAGGGAGGGGGGGCAGTGGAGGGCAGAGAGGTGAGGGGGGGCAGTGGGGGGAGGGAGGGCAGGGGGGCAGTGGGGGGCTGGAGGGGGGGCAGTGGGGGGCAGAGAGGGCAGGGAGGGGGGGCAGGGGGGGGCAGGGAGGGGGCAGGGGGGCAGTGGGGGGCAGGGGGGGGGCAGTGGGGGCAGGGAGGGAGGCAGGGGGGGGCAGTGGAGGGGAGGGCAGTGGGGGGCAATTACTGACACCAACACCGGACTCCCTTGATGAAACGCTGGATGTTGTGATATGAGGCGCTCTGGGGCGCTCTCCTGCCTGAGGGCGCTATATAAATGTTGTTGCTGTTAATATAATAATATAATAACAATCGTTGTGTTGGATACAGAGCCTCATCACCTCTTCGAGACGCCGCAAAAAGCGCCTCACGGACGGCGCTGCAAAGTGCTGTATAGTTCGTGGGCGAAACGTGGCAGCGAAGCGCCCACAGCAGCGTTCCCCGCAAACAGCCGTGGATTGAGTGGGGGTAAAAACAAAAAATATTACTCGAAGCCAATATTATCCCCGGAAACGTGATCCGCAATCGACTAACGAGGCTTCCTGTTTCACTGTGAAAGCCGGAGACACAAAGGTAACCGGTTCTAAAAGGCTTCAGGAGGAAGGGCTGCGCTTGGCTTTCCTGTGCCCTCCGGGCGCTATCCTTCTCCGTAGTTAACACACTGCCAACAAACGCTCAGCCGCTAATGACTCCAGGCTCCGCAGACACCAGCAGACCCTGGACCGCTGCCATTCTACCTGTCAAACCTGTTCCGGGAGTCACAGGACTGAGAATAATACCTGCACTTTGCGGGATTTTACCGCGAAGCGTAACAAAGGGCTTTGTAACCGAAGGCGGAGGGCAATGTGCAAACGGCAATGTCCCGCGAACAGCCTTGACGTGAATGACTGATTTTATTTGGGGGAACTGTCAGCCAGGACAAGGCAGAGAAATTCCCTTCATGTCTTCCTGAACAGGCGGAGGTGATGGGGTCGTGCTTGAAGGATGGCCATCTCCGACAATGCTCTGAATTGTCAGCCTGGGCTGCGAGCTCGAAGTTTGGGGATTATTGTTCTCAGTGGGGTGGAGAGATAAAGAGGACTAATCTGTCCCACAGAGGAATGCACTGACACCTGTGGTTTGTTATCCAGTCTTTACTTAGAGGTTGTGGGGTCAGTTATAAAGTTTTACATGAGTTCGGCAGAGATTGGACAAATCCTCACTGACTAGGAATCAGCTCTGGGGCCTTCCAGTTCAGTATCGTCCTTTATTGATCATCATCATCATAATAATAATAATAAAAATCCTTGCATTTGATATGGAGCCTTATCACGTCTTCGAGACGTCTCAAAGCGCTTCACGGGATAGCCTGTAAAGTGAATCGACTGTGTCTTTTGTGGGCGAAGCGAAAAATAATACTTAATCCTTGCATTTGATGCTCATGTCCAAAACAGCTTTGTTCGTTTAACGTCACGTCTGGAGGACAGCACCTCCGATAATGGAACGACAGCCTGGCCCGTGGCCTCGAAAGTCCTGACGTGGGGCTTGAACCCACATCAGTACGACTCAGACCCTGGTCCCACCAACTGAATCAGGCTGACACCCGGGCTGCGGGACGCTTTTTAAGGACAGAACTGGAAAATAAGAAGAACATGCTCGGGCGAGAGAAGACCAGGTCCATCCAGTTCATCTTCCACATGACGGAGCGTATAGAACACAGGAGCAGGAGTCGGCCATTCAGCCCCTCGAGCCTGTTCTGTCATTCTATCAGGTCATGGCTGATCTGTGCCTCAACTCCATTTACCCACCTTTGGTCCATATCCATGGATACCCTGACCGAACAAACACCTATCCACCTCAGTCTTGAAAATGTCAATGGATCCAGCGCCCACAGCCTTTTGGGGGAGAGAGTTCCAGATTTCCGCTACCCTTTCGGGTGAAAAACCCCCTCCTGATTTCACTCCTAAATGGCCCAGCTCTCATTTTGAGATGCTGCCCCCTTGTTCTGGATTCCCCCACCAGAGGAATTAGTTTCTCTGCAGCTAACCTGTCACATCCCTTTATTGCTTTAAACACCTCAATCACATCATCCCTCAAACTTCTGAACCCAAGGGAACAGAGACCAAGTTTATGCCACCTGTCCTCATAATTGCAACCCTTTAAGCCCTGGTATCATTCTGGCGAACGAAAACACATTCCGTCCACTGAATTTGGGTCTGATAACTGGGAAGGGGTTGTGATCCGTTGGAATTGTGACTTTGGAGCTGAATTATGCTCAGATCAGACTGAGTGTTCCCTGATATTTGGCCATTAACGTGACTGAAAAGCCACGTAAGTTGCCTGAAATTTCTGTTCAGGTTTTTTTTCCCCCGTGTAACAGAAGCCAAAGTCAGTTAGGATTACTCTGCAGTCAGTCGGCCTGTAGGGATCTTATCGTGAAATACTTTCTGATTTGCTGCCAAAACAAGCGAGCCAGAATTAAGAAAACACGGCATCAATTTTTCATATTTCATAAATATCGGGAGGGCTGAGGGTAAACATTCAGTTGCTATTTTGCTGCCGAGACTGGCTTTCCACACAAAGCCAGTGTAGTAATCGTAATAATCCTTGCATTTGATATAGCGCCTTATCACGTACATCGTCGAGACGTCTCAAAGCGCTTCACAGGATGTACAGATGTGGCGAGGTCACATAATAACATGTGGCTTTATTCTCCGAGACAATATCCCATGTGAAGGGCGCTATTTAAGTTTAAGTTGTTATATGCAAGAGACAGAGAGCTGCAGAATATAATACAATAATAATCTTGATTCTTAATTCAGCACTTACAACGTCAAAATATATTTTACAGTGATCCCTGTGAAGTGATAACAATATTCCTTGCATTTGATATAGCGACTTCTCAAAGCGCTTCACATGATACACTGTAAAGTGTGTGAAGACTGTGTAATTCCATGTCAATTCTTTCTACGTGGGTTATTGGTTCCTTCGTGTTAATGAGTTTGACCAAGTGACCGGACATGTGGTAACATAGGGCTATGAAGACCATGGACCATTGAGGATTGACTCTGCTCTGGACACAAGTGGATGCAGATGGTTATCAAGCGAGACATCAGCGTTAGAATTAACCAGCCTCTGTGCACGGCAGGAATCACTCGCTCACTCACAAACTGTGTGTGGTGGGGGGCGAGGGAGAAATGAGCCCCCTGCCCGAAGCCTTTTTCAAAGCAGCCATGAGGGATATTGTACAGCCTGCAATGCGATCACTAAACCAAACCCACAAGACCCCCAGTGACTGTGAGATACACCATGCAGCTATGTCCCCACAGTGTAGCCGGGGATGGATTTGAACATAAACCCATCAATAATAATAATAATAATAATTTGGTCACTTAATCCACGACTGTTTGTAGGACGCTCCTGGGCGCAATCAACTGCTGCGTTTCGCCCGCAAAATATACAGTCAATTCACTTCACATTTTGCAGCGCTTTGAAACATCTCGAAGACGTAATAGGGCGCCATATCGAATGCAATTAATATTATTATTATTATTTTATTATCAGATATTCCCACCGCTGACCCTGTGTTAGAAATGAAATGAAACACCTTACCGTGCTCCGTGTCACACTCAGCGATACCGAGGGGGTCTGGAAACGGGACACCTTTTATTAATAATAATCCTGGTATCTGACACAGCGCATTATAAGCTCAAGAAAGTCTCAAAGTGCTTCGAAAAGTTTCCGTGAGATATATTACGAAGCCAAACTCAGCAGCCAGCCAACTTGCGCGCAGCAATGTCCCACAAACAGCCATGAAGTGAATGACCAATTTTATCGAGGTTGGGGTGGGGAGGTGGGGGGGGGGGGGGTCGGGGGATGCGGGGATTGTTGGCCACGATGAGGGGAAAGAGGAATTCCTTTCTTTTTTTTGGAGAGTTCCGCAGAGATATTTGACGCCCACCTGAACACAGGGCACGACAGACCTCAGACTAACATCTCACCTAAAGGACATGGTTCCTTCATGTTAATGAGTTTGATGAAGTAGCCAAGGTGTTTCGACACTCATGAGAATAGGCTATTCGGCCCAATCAGTCTATGCTGGTGATAATACTCCACACACGCCCCCACCCCTCCTACTCCCTTCTCCTCTGTTCCCTTCTCTCTCATCTCTGCCTTTTTTTGTTGTTTCAGTCGCAACCGTCAGCAGCGAGTTCCACATTCTCACTTCTCTCTGCATGGAAAAAGTTCCTCCGAAATTCCCTGTTAATTCCCGAATACTGGCTAACTTATACAATATAATGCATGTATTTACGTTGCGCTTTTCACATCGGGAGGACATCTGAAAGTATCTGGATTCACCCACAAGTCGAAACAGCCTATTTCCATCCAACTTATTGAATTCTCTCATCATCTCAAACACCTCTCTCACATCCCCTCACAATGACCTCAACTTGCCCAATCTTTTTGGACCTCTTATCTAAACCCCCGACCCCACGATCACTCCCCCTTTGAAGATCCTCAGCGAGAATTCTCCCTCCACCACAGGTCATCAACATCAAGGGAAGCAGCAAAAAAAAAACTTCCAGTGCGTCATCGAGCCAATCAACAGAGAAAATCCTTTCATCCTTATCCACACGCTATAAACTTCACGTGATTTCAGCAGATCTGCTTTATCACCGCTTTGTGCACTCAAAGTCCAGCGACACCCATCGACAGTGGAAACAGTGAAAGAAATCTCCCCACAAACTCTGAGCTTCGTGCCCGAGAGCAACGTCCAGCGACCACGGTCCTTGCTCAACTGGTATCGACCGTTCTGACAATTGTGACAGATTAATAATAATAATCCTTGCCTTTGATGAAGGGAATTAATTGACTGTATATTTTTGTGGGCGAAACCCAGGGGCCAATTGCGCAGAGTAGAATCCCACAAAGAGTCATGGAATCGACAAGAGAGAATTAACTTGAGACTTGGTTACAGATTAAGAACACGCCTGGCTCACTCGTCGCCCAGTTTAAGATCTCGCTGTCGTAAAGAAAACAAATAGACTTCCCATTGTGGTCCGATAGGTTAAATATTTTCCAAAGGCTCCCAGATAAAGCATGAACTCAGCTCTGCAACTCCACTGAATGCAAACCAGACCAAGGGATACTAAAGACCTAGCAACGTCCCATAGCAACGTCGAAGTGATATCGTTCAACAAAAGCTCCAGCCAAGCAAAGGCCAACTGAAAAATTTAGAAAGAATTTTTTTCCCCCAAGTGTCGGCGGCGTTGGGGGGGAAAAAAAAACATCTCGAGGGATCACAACAACTCTCATTTATTTTGATTTGCTGAGGTGGGTGTCTGACCCGCACGGAAACCCATTGCTTTGCTTAAAAGTCGCCAAATCCGACTGAGAGTTCCTGATACTGTAGACTGTGCGAGTTCAAGCTTCAACCTTCTAACTCAGAGGTAAAATTGCTAACGACTGAGCCAGGCTGCGATTAAATAATAATTCTTGCATTTGACATAGCGCCTTATCGCCTCGTTGAGACGTCTCAAAGCGCTTCACAGAATACACTGTAAACGGCAGTGACTGTGTTTTCGTGGGTCAAATGTGGCAGCCAATTGCGCACAGTGTTGACCCACAAACACTCATGGATTTTTGGTTTGGAGGGATTGTTACCCCCGGAAAGCAATCCGTTAGTTAACTGTCAAGCGGGTTCCTACTTACTGCTGGACAAACAGAGGCATATGGAGTGAGGAAATTTGCCTAAGGTTTCGCCCCGTCTGGGAATCGAACCCATGTCCTCTTGCTTGCGAGGCGGTTGCTCTAACCACTACGCAGAAGAAATGTTAGCCAATTTTCCTTACTCGACACCCCTCTGTTTACACAGCAGTGAGTAAGAACCCGGTTGTTAGTCGATTGGCGGATCACTTTTCCGGGGTAGTAACCCCTTAAAAAAAAACAATAATAATAATAATAATAATTTGGTCACTCAATCCAAGACTGTTCATGGGACGCTGCTGTGCGCAATTGACTGCCGCGTTTCGCCCACAAAATATACAGTCACTTCACTTTACAATATATTCTGCGAAGCGCTTTGAGACGTCTCGAAGACATGAATGCAAAGATTATTTATTATTACTATATCTGTGCATCCTAAAGGATTGTTCCGGGTTTACTTTTTCATTCCCATTTTAAAAGTTATGCACCTCATTGAGGCCGACTTCTCTCACACCAGAAGAGCCTGAGCTTCATATCAAAGTAGTAGCACCAAAGGAACACAACAGATGGAACAGCCGAGAAATCCTCTCACACAAAGAGACAAATCATCTGAAATGACCAAATTATTTTCGTTTCAATTTCTGGTGAAAATCGATTCTGGAGCAGAATTGGGGGAAGTAAAAGCAAATGGGTATATAAATGACGGGCGCAAATTAATGGTTGGAGGCTTGGGAATAGCGGAAGGGGAACGAGCTGAGAGGTGCAAAGTGCAGACGAGAGAAAGTGGGCCCTGAAGCAATTCACAATTTGAATACAATTCGCAGACTTTTGTGGGCGAATTTAGAGTAAAATCCTGTGGAATGCTTCGAGACATCCTCGCAAGAAGTTTCAATAATAATAATAATAATCCTTGCCTTCGATATAGCGCCTTAGCACGTCTTTCAGACATCTCACGGTCTCGCACTTCACAGAATATATTGTAAAGTGACTGTATGTTTCGTGGGCGGAAAGCAGCAGCCGACTGCACACAGCAGTGTCCCACAAACAGTCGTGGATTGAGTGACCAAATTATTATTATTAATTTGATTTTTTTTGAAGGGATTATTACCCTGGAAAAGCGATCTGCCACTCGACTAACAACCGGGTTCCTATTTACTGCTAATGTAAACAGAGGCGTGTGGAGTAAGGAAACATTCCCAATGTTTCGCCCTGTCCGGAAATCGAATTGTGCTGTATTGTAACTTGCTTTGCCCAACCTAAACTGCAGAAATACATTCATTACACACGGGAGACCAAAAAGTCCTGATACCATTACAATGTCTAATAAATCTGAAAGAAACAATGATATTTTGTTTTTGTTTTTATATAATAGGGGAGATATCACAGCTTCTTAGTCACCCGTATTAGTGCAACTGAGAACAAGGTTAGGTTCAGGTTTGAGAATACTTAGACGTCAATTACAGTTTGGATCTATTCTTTTCAGACAACTGCACTAAAAGCATTCCTTGGTGTCACCTCCGTGAACCGGAAAAACCTGCCCCAGAACAAGGCCGTCTCAGAAGGTTCACGCACTGTTACACCGAAAAGAGATTTGTTCAGCTCCTGAGGAATGCTGTACACATCACTTCCCTCATAAGAACATAAGAACATATGAAATACGAAAAAAAGGCTAGTTTGCCTTCCAACTTCCCGGCGGTTGCACGCACATATGCCCCGAACTACCTCTGCACTATATCCCTTAATATTATTTCCTAAAAGAAAACTAGCTGATCTGCGCTTGAAAGAATCAACACTCCTTGCTCTTCTTCAACCGTGTCCTTAGGGAGCCTGTTCCACAGGTTTACTACTTGCTCAGTAGTGAAATTCGCTCACTGAAGTAGTGTTTCTTTTTTGTTTCTGCGACCTGTGGGCCAACCTGTTGTTTGGCAGCACTCGCTCCACTGGCTCAAACCCCACGCTGGGACTCAGGATCACACAGTCTAAGCTGACCCTCCAATGCAGCACTGGGGGTTTGTTGCATTGTCGGAGGCAGTGTTCTTCGGCTGAGACTTTAAATTGAGGTCCCAACTGCCTGTTCAGGTGCATGGTGAAGATCCCCAGACACTATTCAAAAAGAACTGAGAGTTTCTCCCAGTGTTGTTCCCCCCAAATCCTCCTTGGGGTCTTCTTGGAGCTGAACTGCCTCCAAGGTGACATGTTTGGTTAGGGAATGTCAGAATCGAGCCACCCCTCTGCGGAGGTCTCGGAAGTCTTGTTCCTGAGCCAGGCAGGTCCGCAGTATTCCAGGGCGCTGCTGCTGACAGCACCCCAGCCTGGCTCATGGACAGAACCTGGAAGGGCAGACCAATACTGGGGGCAGGGAGTCATCCCACTCAGCTCCTGTTAAGCCAAAACCCTAATGGGTAGAGTGGTCCTCGCTGGACAGGCAGCAGGAAAGCTTACCAGACAGCAATATCAATGGCAAGCTACGCAGTCTTAATTGGCTAGACTCCAGCAGTTACTCCAAAGAAAACTCTGGGATCCCCAAGCCTTGGCTCCTGCCAACCTGCGCCTAATACTTTCCGGAATTAGGCGGCAAATTATTACTGAAGTGATGTGTGTGAAAGTCTGGCTCTGCACAAGGGCACTTAGTCCATTAACCTGAGTGCAGTCTGGTCTTGATACTAAGGTATTAACCCGAAAAGCAAGTCTTGACACATTGAGGGCACCAATTCTAAGCCTGACCTCTCCCTTCTTGGCTCAACCAGTAGAAAGTACTGTGAAGGGACTAGGAGCAATGAACCTGGCTGATTTTATCCTCCCTTGTCCTGGGGGAGCTGGGGCTAATTTAGCTTCTCCAGGAGCCCAGAAAACTCAGCATTGAGTAGCATTCGACCCAACAAATTCTCAGACGCTAAGCTGCAGATCTCTCCACTCTACAGTCCAGCCCCAGGTACATAAAATCCGTTTTGACAATGACGAAACAACAAAACGACATTTATATAGCGCTTTTCACATCGAAAAGACATCCCAAGGCACTGGACTGTTAAGGGTTTGCATCCGAGCTGAGGGTTAGAATCAAGAGGGACTGAGGTGTGTGGAGGGGGGGGGGGGGGGAGGGGTGGCCGAAAGCACGATCAAAGAACAAATTAAATGTGCTTTAATGGTATGAATCGTACCCGAGCAAGAGAACACTGTACAAAGACACAAAATGTTCCAGGCGGCAGAAACCTGACCACTTTCAGGATTACCAAAAAGTTTTATTCTTTGGTTAAAAGAAAAGCGTTGCCGTGGCGACGCTCTGGCTTTATTGAGAGCGCAGAAGGCTTTTTTTTTTGGGTGGGGGGGGGAAAAAAAAGCAAGACACTGAAGGCATTGAGGACCATAGGGCTCACATTACTGCACTGTGAAACTCAATGCTCTCCATACAGCCCAAATGCTGCAGACAGTGATGTGTCTCAGTAAATGGCTCAGAGACTGGCCGGCCAAAGGACATGGTGCCAAAGGACAATGGGCTACGTCCATCTTGTCTTGTTTCTTAAATGACTCCAGTGTCCTGGCCTCAGCCACCCTTCCCGGTTGGTACCCCCATTCCTCGCCGTCAGTTAATCTTAATTAAGAGAACCTCACTCTGTGGCCACAAATTCATTAAACAATGATTAAAACTTAAGACAAAGAGGGCGTAGCCCAAATGAGGGGTGTGGCCCTGGTGAAGGAGGGGTGGCCCTGGTGAAGTGGGCACGGCCCTGGTGAAGTGGGTGCGTCCCTGGTGAAGGGGGTGGGGCCCTGGCGATTGGGACTTGATTGCACTGCAAAAAAACAAGGTCCACGTATCCGGCCCCTTTCACCGAGGAGACGCCCTGATGTGATTTACGGAGTCTCTGAGCGGGAGCCGGTGCTGGGTTCGGGGAAGCAATCAATGACCTCGCATTCATCGTAATTGTACAGCGTGTTCAGGAGCAGAAATCCTGCTGTTCCCCATCCCCATCGCAACAATAAAGCTCCTGTCAAACACGCATGTACGTGTCCAGTACAAGATCTGCCCATGAGACACAGCAAAGCCTCGCGCAATGTCGGCATAATCACGTCAGCATTTTATCAACAGTGACAATAAGAATCCCTACAATGTCCTTTTGGTGTAGTTGTCCTTCATGTGGAAAGGATGTCTCAGGATTGATCGGTAAATGGCATGAGACTGTATTTTGCAGGTGAATATTCCACAAACAGTCTCGGGGCGAATGACCGATTTTTTTTCCGGGGGATTGTCGGCCAGGACTCCGGGAGTGAGAGAGAGAGCGAGCGAGAGAGAGCGAGAGAGAGAGAGAGAGAGAGAAACTCCCTTCCCTTTTCCAATAGCGTCGCGGGATCTTTAATGTCCGCTCGGTTCAAGTTTCATCCGACGGACGGCACCTCCAAACACGCAGTACAACCCCAGCTCTGCATTGGAGCCTCAGCCTGGACGCGGGACTTGAACCCACAACTGTCTGACTCAGAGGTAAGAGCGCTACCGACTGAGCCAGGCTGACGCACGTCAAAAAGCGTTCACGTCTTCTGAAACGAGCCCCAGATTTCCAACACTCTTTCTGGATGATATTCCTTCACCTCTCGCTTGGATCACATCCCACAAATGCTCGACGCTCCAAACACCTTTCGGACTCGTGAACGGAACACATTTCCGCAGTAGAGCCGCAGAATTCTGCCTGGCCCGAGCCACAAGCCCTAGCCTGCTGGGCTGGACAATTTCTGCACGATTTTGTGCCACCTCAATTTCTGACGACAACAACAACAACAACAACAACAACAAGATTCCATTTATAGAGCGCCTTTCACGTCGGGAGGACGTCCCAAGGCGCTGAGACAACTCGGACGGGCCAAGACTGGGTGCTCAAGACTGGGCGATTGTGAGGGCAGAACGTTAGAGAGAGGAGGGGGCTCGGGGCGGGGAGGAGAGTAGCAGGTGGGACGAGGGGGTCGGGAGGTGGGGGGAGGGGGGGAGGTGGGGGGGGGGCGGCGGTGGTTGGGAGTGGGGTAGGTGAACCCTCCGTAGGAGGAGACCGGCTTGCCGAGATGCAGGCAAATAACATTAGAGACTGATTAGAAGCTTTGCTTTCCCCCGGCCCCCCCCAACCACTCCCCCACCCCGAACGCCACCAGCCCCACCCCGTTCCATCCGTGAAACGCACTACTTAGGTGAACGAACACAAACACAATACGAGCGCCCATTTCAGAGGCTGCCACACACCGCCCCCTCCCCCCCCGCTCGCCTGCCCGCGCTTGATGGCTCATGCACAGCGCATGCGTAAACTGCACAGAAGCAAATACTGACCTTGAAACTCCAATAGTTTGACTGCAATAATAAAATTAAAATATGGATCAGTTATTGATCGGTCCTCCCCCTCCTCCCCCCTCCCACCGCCACCCCCACCTTTGCGCATCCGTCACATTTGCGAGACAGAAAAAGCCACGAGTTTCCCGAAATGAAGCCCGCTTTTTTTTAAAAGCAATAAACTCCCCCCGCACACCGACCCCCCCTTCCCCACCCCACGCCCAACCCCCCACTTCCCCCCCACCTCAAAAAAAAATCCGCTGGTTAAAGATCATTTCATTTAAAGGGGCACAGCCTTCAGAGAGCAAGAGGATGTTTTATCGGGGGGAGGGAAGGGGTGGGGGTGGGGGGTGAGGGGTAGAAGAGGGAGCAGGAGTGCGGGAAGCGATGTGGGCGGTGACCTAGTGCCCCCTGAAGTCATCCATTTTTTTTCTACCGTGGTGCACTCCACGGGCCACCTATGTCGGAAGCCATTATTATTATTATTATTATTATTTATATGACGATTACGGGCAATAGCGTCGCTTGCGCTGGCTCCTGGGTTGGCGCAGGCGAAGAACGAAAGCGACAAAATAAAAACGGCAGCCCCCAGTTTTGCACGAAGACAGCCGTGACCCCTTTAAGTCCGTCTTATATCTCTCTCTCTCTCTCTCTCCATAATTTGGTGCTGGTTTTCGTTGGCATCTCCGCCAGGCGCACCAGATGGAGCTGCACTGCGTGTGGACGTTGCCCTGGTTCTATTTTCAACACCGCGATCCAACAGCTCTTTTTTGCAGATCAAAAAAAATCTTGAAGCGCCCCCCCCCCCGCCACCCCCACCGAATAACTCCGCAATTTTGGAGACACATCATTGTCTTTGATTCAGAAGACCTGAGAATAACTTGGTTTATCTCCGCGCTCCTTTAGAAACCCCTGGCTCCAAAATGAGGGTGAACTGAAGACATTTCCCACGTTGCCTACATTTAAGTTCTTAAAGACAACGGCGTTCAGGGTAAGCGAGGGGGCAGGAGGTGCTGTAAATATACGGCAAGGCTGTGTGGGCAATGTGGAGTGTTCAGTATAAAGCACTCCCCTCTCTCTCTGTTTAACACACTCTCACCAGCATGTCCAAGCCGACATAGTCTGGTCACGAAGCTCCTGCTCCACATTATGAACCAGTCACGGACACCATTAAATCGAGCTGCGTAGCTTGTGCGGGCACCGACTCACGCACACAGGTCATTGCCACCGCCATTCCTCAGTGACCATGCATCGACACGGCCAGAAACCCATCTCCGTGCTTACGAGCCTCCAAACCAAACGAATCATGTGTGGGAATCTCCCAACGTCTGGCGTGCAGTGCAGCAGTCTCTCTCTCTCTCGCTCTCGCTCTCTCTCCCCGGAGGTGCACCCACCAATTCCCGGAGGCTATCAGGTCGGTGAGAGACACGGCTTGGGGGAGACCCAGCTGGGAGATAACAGCTGGAGTTTAACCAGATATTAAAAAAATGCATAGCTTACCATCGAGAGACCTGCCTGGCTTTCCTACTGCTTGTCCAGCTCGGACCACCCGTACCCCATCAGGGCTTTGGCTCACAAGGTTAACAAGAAGAATTCCAGTGATTACAAGTTGAGCCTCGCAGTGCAAAGCCCCCTCCCCCTCCAACTTGTGGTATTTCTTAACAGATTTCACACATGAATGAAACAGAGACCTGGGTAAAGCTTTCGGGGCCCACACCGGAGGCTTCAGGAACTCAATGAAACTGCTAAGCACCGCCATGGAAGACGTGACTGGTTCAGAGAGAAGGTGGGGCGGAGAGACTGGCCTGGACTTTGCCCTCAGTGAACGTTCCCTTCTCGCACTGATGCATCCTGTACTGCTGAGAAGATTCCAGCCACAGGAACGCCATGTTCTGGACCAGGGGCCGTCTGACATTTTGGCAGCTGAGGGCCGGACGCCCTATTTGAGAAAAGTCCGTGGGCCACATAAACAATATGGCTGTGCTTCCCCTTCCAGAAACATAACATAACATTGACGGTTATGGAGGGAGCGGATGGGCCGGATGGAATGGAGGGAGGGAGGGAGGGATAAATAATACTAATAATAATATTTGCGTTTGATATAGCGCCTTATCACGTCTTCGAGACGTCTCAACGCGCTTCACAGGATATGCTGCGCACTTTGTGGGCAAAACACAGCAGCCAATTGCACACAGCGACGTCCCACAAACAGTCATGGATCGAGTGACCATATGATTGTTATTTTTTGAAGGGATTGTTACCCCCGGAAAAGCGATCCGTCAATCGACTAACGACCGGGTTTCTACTTACTGCTGGTAAACAGAGGTGTGGAATTTTGTTGTTGTTGTTGTTGTGCGTGGAGTAAGGAAACTTGCCCAACTGGGTAGCCAGTGAGAGGCCCCAAAATTCCACCTAGTCTCAGCCTGCGGGACCATTTGCAATGCAATGCAATGTAAGAGGCAGCAGAACAGTTCATCATAATCATCAGAAGCTGTGCATTTGATATCTCACTATCACATTGGGAGGACCTCTCAAAGCGCAACACAGGAGGCACTGTAAAGTATAGTGACTGTGTTTCGTAGTTGAACGCACAGCACTGCAATGTCTCGCAAACAGCCATGAAGTAAGCGATCAGTCTGTGACAGCCTGTCTCGGAGCTTCCCCCCACCCACACGCACACACACACGCACACACACACACGCAAACACACACACGCCTGGTCAGTAATATTTTTTGCAACAAAATGATGTCAAGGTCGCAAAGAACTTAACCTCCAGTGACACACACACACACACACACATACATACAAACATACAGACACACACATGCGCACACACAGACACGCACACAGACAGACATGCACACGCACGCACGCACCCACAGATGCGCGCGCGCACACACACAGGCACACGCCCACACATATGCAGACGTGCACACAGACATGCATGTTCACACAGACACGCCTGCACGTGTGCACACACACACACGCACGCACGCACGCACGGGTACGGAGAGAGGCACGCAACGATACAGAAACGCATACACACACAGACACGCCTGCGCAGACATGCACGCACATAAACACGCACGCTGCACACAGACAGAGACTCGCATGCACGCACGCAGATACGCACGTGCGCACAGACACGCACACCTCAACACAAAATACTAATTGTTTTGATTTCCCCTTTCCCCCCCCCCCCCAACCCCCAGGTAATGCTGAATCAACCGACCTCATACAATTGGCTGCACATCTTGAGGTGTAGGGTGGGGGGTGGGGGAGGGGGTTGTTGAGGGGGGGGTTTGAGGGGGAAAACATGAGAAGGCGTGTCATACGGTGGTGCCCCCTCCCATGATAACAATAATAACATCTTATCACAATGTCGAAACATCAGAAAACCCTTCACAGGATTTACCGTCAAGTGCAGTGACTGTATTTTGAGGGCGAAACGCAGTGGCTAATGTGCGCACAGCGATGACCCGCAAACAGCCATGAGGCGGTTGACGCATTATATCTGGCAATCGTTGGCCGGGGAAACCCGGAGAAACTCCTTCTGTTTTCAAACAGCGGGATCTTTAAGGTCTCACCCCGAAGACAGCGTCTCCAACAATGGCGCACTCCCTCAAGTCCGTGTCGGAGAGGGTATCAGTCATTTCTTGATTGAATATTTCCTGCTTTGTGCCACCAATCAAGAAATATTCAATCGAGAACATTTATGTTGTTTGCCCGACCATAAAGGTTGGCCGCCACTGCTCCAGAAGGTTCCAACTGAGATATCTCCCCTCCGACCGTGTCTTCCTGAGTAACAGTGGATGCCCGACCTCTCCTGACCATCTCCAAACATTCAGTGTTGTTGTTGTGTTAAGTTTCTGCCACCAGCAAAGGGGGGAAGCCATCGTCACTGTCTGTCACCATTATACAACAAGGTGGAAACTCTCTTTAGTCTTAAAAATTTGCACTGGTCTGAACGCCGTTCGCCCTCTCCCTCCCGCCCGGGTTTTGAAAAGAATGGCTCACGGTAACTCACACGTTGGGGGGGTGGGAGAGGGTGGGGGGAGAAGGGGCCCACAGAAGGGGTTGGGGGGGAAGCCCAGATCAGGAGTCTCTGGCAACTCTGGGAGCCATTGTCTGATTCCCGTTTCTCAGAGAGACAGAGAGCGAGACACAGAGAGAGAGAGAGAGAGAGAGAGGATGGAGGGAGAGGGGGGTAGGGAAGGAACGCAAGAGAACGAGGAAGAGAGAGGGAAGGAACACAAGAGAGAAGGAGCGAGCGGGAACGTGAGAAAGAAAGGAGAAAGAAAGAAGAGAGAACGCGCGAGAGAGAGAGAGAGAGAGAGAAAGAGTAGGAATTGGGATAATGTCGCTGCAATCATCCAGTCCAGTCAAAGGTCAAAGAAGGAAGAGCAAAAGTCCTTGGATTTGACCCTGTTCCGCACCTCAGTGAAAAGTTCTCAAAGCGCTTTGTCTCGGGGGCGAGCGTCTTGTGGGCAAACACACACCGGCTGTCGCGTTCCCCCGCAAAACACACACTCATGACACTTCACAGAAAAATCCCACCAAGCACTTTGAGACGTTTCGCTAATGTGGTCGGGTGAAGCCAAGGCTTCGAAAGCACCGCATCAGACGCAAGGAACATTATTATTTTAACATCAAAAATATACCCCCTAAAAAAGACATCCGTTACGCCACACAGATCACCAGAAATGTTTTAAAATATTAAAGAAATTGTCACATCGTTAGGACTAATGGACACTTCATACAGTTCGCGCTGTTCAAAATTTCAGTGATTGCGTTTTTTTTTCCCCAAAGGTAAATTCTGCCCCGAAATATAAACTGGTGCGGTTTTGGTGATTTAAACGCAGCAAAATAATGTGAATGTCACAACGAAACTGTGAAATATTTTAGCAGCACATAAATCCTAGTTTCTCCCCTTCCTTTCATACCCTACGTATTCTTAAACCTTTCCAATGCGCTTCACAAGTAATTTTGCCCACAAAACGCAGTCAATTCCCTTGACAGTATATTCTGCGAATCTCTTTGAGACGTCTCAGCAATGTGATGAGGCGCCGTATCAAATGCAAGGATTATTATTATAATTAGGGTCGAATGTAGTGACTGTGTGTTTTGTAGGTGAACGCAGCAGCATGAAGTGAGTAGCCAGAGAAACTCTCTTCTCCTTCTGAATAGCGCCACGGGATCTTTAACGTCCACCCGAACAGGCACAGACGGGACCTCGGTTTAACGTCTCATTGTTGGCCGAGCTTTCAGCCATTATATCTCCAGCTCCCTGAAAGCATCTTCCCAAATCCATTTGCCTTGTGTCCTCCCCCCACCACCCCCCACCACCCCCCCTCTCTCTCTCTCTCTCTCTCTTTCTCCCTGATGTCAAAACACGATTCCTGAAAAAAAACTATTGCGTTGGCCTTGTGTCTGGTCAGTCGGGCAGTGTTTCCCCCACTACCCCTTCTCCCCGCTTTGCCCAGCGACCTCATTGTCTCTGTTACACACTCGCAGGCTCTCTCCTGGCTGATAGACGCACACGTCCATTAGGGGAGTTTCAAGAGGAATGTGGCCAGGACAGAGACATGAACCCTCGAGACTTGAAGGGAGTGTAGGGATGGAGCGGGGCAGTGGTGTTGGATGGACAGACAGCTTGCTCCGAGCTGAGAGACGACGTAGACTCGAAGGGCTGACTGAATGGCCTCCTTCCGCACCGCAATATTCTACAATTCTACGATAATCTGACCTAGACGGCAGCAGGGATGAGGAACCTACCATCTTGCCCGTTCTGGCTGGCTTCTTGCCACCCTTGTATTTACTTTAAACCTCTCGCTTTAATAAATCCTACACTTTTGTCTCAGAGACCCATCGAAGTGTATCTCTCGAGGTCATTGTCTCTCACAGAACTGCCACCAGAGTTGCTTAGGAACATTCATTACCCGAACACACTGCCAACAAAAGGGAAGCTCACAGCAGAGGGAAGGCCCTTTTGTGCACTTTGTGCTTCGGAACTTTATTGACACTTTGGGTTCAGGAACTTATTGCCCCATCCCAGAGCCCTCCTCCTCCTCGCCCCCTCCCTTGCCTCCTTCAAGGCCAGACTCAAGACCTTCCTTTTTGGCCGAGCCTTTGGTCATCTTCCCTCCCCCACCCTCCCCTCGAGACCAGACCAGCCGGGAATATTGGATGATTGGAGCTTTCGGTGTTGAACGCTGGAATGGAGCGGTGGGGAAACAGGGAAAGGGGGTAGCGATGGAGGAAGGAGGGAGGGAGATGACGGAGGGGAAGGGAACAGGGGGAAAGGGGCAGGGGGGGAACTCAGGGGGGAGATGGGGAAGAGTCAACCTCCACTGTATAGACATCGCTCTGAGGACACGAGCCCCCATCACGGCCCAGTCTGATTTCAGGATCCTCTCTCTCATCTACAAATCCCTTGGTTCCCTGACACCTCCTTTTCTGACCTCCTTTCGCCCACTCCACCACCCGCTGCCTCCACTCGGCCTGTCCCTCATCCTCTCCACGTGTGTGCACGACAGTGCTAGGCACACCCAGCGCGCACACACATACACGCACACACACACACACACAGACACACACGTGTGTGCTGGTCATTTATGTGAGACTGTTTAGAGTCTGTGTGAACACCTCAAGCTGTTTACCACGTACAGGAGCTCTGACCCCTTTTGTGACGACCAGTGAAGCCCGTGGACAGAGCTTTACTT